>NC_073307.1:167736560-168046397 GCF_027595985.1 Sorex araneus | reverse complement strand
GTGGATGATGGAGTTGGGGTCCCAGTTGATGTTGTGGTGCTCACAGGTGGAGTTGTGGTCCCCGAGGTGGTGGGAGATGTGTTCCCAGAGGTGGTGGGAGATGTGGTCCCAGGGGTGGTGGATGTTGTAGTTGTGATCTCAGGGGAGGTGCTGGATGATGGGGTTGAGGTCTCAGGGGGTGTGGCAGTGGGTGATGAAGTTGGGGGCCCAGTTGATGTTGTTGTGCTCACAGGTGGAGTTGTGGTCCCTGAGGTAGTGGGAGATGTGGTTCCAGAGGTGGTGGGAGATGTGGTCCCAGGGGTGGTGGATGTTGTAGTTGTGGTCTCAGGGGTGGTGGTGGATGATGGGGTTGAGATCTCAGGGGAGGTGGTGATGGGTGATGAAGTTGGGGGCCCAGTTGATGTTGTGGTGCTCACAGGTGGAGTTGTGGTCCCAGAGGTGGTGGGAGATGTGGTCCCAGAGGTGGTGGGAGATGTGGTCCCAGGGGTGGTGGATGTTGCAGTTGTGGTCTCAGGGGAGGTGATGGTGGATGATGGAGTTTGGGTCACAATTGATGTGGTGCCGACAGGTGGGGTTGGAGTCTCAGGGGTGATGGGAGTTGTGGTCTCTGGGGTGGTAGAGGTTGTGGTTGGGGTCTCAGTGGAGGTGGAGGTGGGAGTTGGGGTTGGCGTCTCTGTGGAGGTGGTAGGAGTTGGGGTAGGGGTCTCTGAGGAGGTGATGGTGGGAGTTGGAGTTGGGGTCTCCGTGGAAGTGGTGGTGGGAGTTGGGGTTGGGGTCTCCGTGGAGGTGGTGGTGGGAGTTGGGGTTGGGGTCTCCGTGGAGGTGGTGGTGGGAGTTGGGGTTGGGGTCTCCATGGAGGTGCTGGTCGGGGTTGGGGTTGGGGTCTCCGTGGAGATGGTGGTGGTGAAGGTGCTCGTAGTGGTTTGCTCTGGGGTCTCGGTGGTGGTGGCCATGGAGGATGAGAGGTGCCCTGTGGTGGTGGGCTTTATGGTGGTTGTGGTGGGCTTGCTGCAGTGCCCACAGCAGTAGACGTTGATCTCGTAGTTGACGCAGAAGGGCATGGGTATGGCTCCCCCTGGCTTCTGGTCCTTATTCTTGCACACCAGCCCATGGGTGAGGTTACAGGTCACTTTCTGGCCCAGGTGCTCGATGGGGGTGTTGGGGTACATTGCAGCTCTGCAGGAGATATTCTGTGCCCACAGGCCTTCACCGCTACAGACACCCTGAATGGATTCATAATCTCCTCCTGTTTGGGTAGTGTTCGGTTTTCCGGAGTCCTCCCAGCCTGTCCACTTGCAGTCGTCGTCCTCGTCACATGGTGTTGAGACGGTGGAGGGGGTAGTTGGTGAGGAGACTGGAGGTGTGGTTGGTGTGGTTGGTGTGGTGGTAGCGGAGGTGGTCGGTGATGTTGTAGTTGTAACAGCTGGTGAGGTGGTAGATGAGCTGGCTGGAGGTGTGTGGGTTGGCGTCGTGGTTGGAGATGTGGTGGGTGTGGTGGTAGCGGAGGTGGTCGGTGATGTTGTAGTTGTAACAGCTGGTGAGGTGGTAGATGAGCTGGCTGGAGGTGTGTGGGTTGGCGTCGTGGTTGGAGATGTGGTTGGTGTGGTGGTAGAGGTGCTGGTGGGCGAGGTTGTAGAAGTGGTGGTGGAGACTGTTGGTGTCTCGGGAGAGGACACAGTCGGGGAGGTGGTGGGTGAGACAGTTGGCGTGGTGGTCCGAGGTGTGGTCGGTGTGCTGGTAGAGGCAGTGGTTGGAGCCGAGGATGGCGTGGTTGAGGCCTCAGGACACTCGTCCATGGGCAAGCAACAGTTAACTCTAATCTTGTAGTCGTAACAGACTCCAAACGGTCCGTTTCCAAACTGGTCGTCGTTCTTGCAGATGAGCCCGAAGGAGACGTTACATTGCACCTTCTGGCCCAGCTCCTCCCAGCTGAGGTGGGGCTCCGTGGCTGACCGGCACTCAATGTCCTCTGGGGCCCGACACACTTTGTCAAAAGTCTCGTGGTCACCATCATCGGTGCCGCTGTGGGGGCTGTCCTCATTAATCCAGTCGGACCAGAAGCAGCACACTTCTAGGAGGGGAGAATAGGGTCCTTACTCCTGGGACCCCAGGGAGCCCCACCAGCACTGCCTGAGGACTGGATGAAGGCTGAACCTAGCACCCTGAAGCCCCCCGAGGAATGGGCCCAGCCCCAGCTTCCAGCCCGCCCCCTCACCAGCCCGTCTGGGTGCTGGTGCTGACATAAGTGAATCACAGAAGGAGCGTCCCTCCAAGGGGAAGGATCTGGTGGGAGTTCCGGCCCCCTTTGGCCCATAGAACTGTCCCTCAGACTCGCTCAAGCCCCCTGCATGAGGTCCTGGACTCAGCCCATCAAAATCAAGAGGCCAACGTATGTGCCGGGGGCCCCGGGCCACGCGTCCCACACTCCCGGCAGGAGCCGCCAACAACTTACTCGGAGTAGTCGAAGCGGGCGGTGACACTGTGGCCGAGGAGAGAAGACAGAAGGGTGTCAGTTAGCTGGGCACGGAGAAGCGTTCACCCACCCCCGAGCTCGCTCTGGGCTGGCAGCGGCTGGAGCCACCTCAGCAGAACTAAGGACGCTGCCCCGCTGTCTCCACGCCAGCATTCGGGACCCCCGAGCCCCCTCCCTGTGTCCTGGCTGATGGCCAGGGTGTCTCTGCAGCGAGGCAGCAGCCCCGGGCCTGAGCTGTGTGGCCCTCACCTGTGCTGGGAGTTGGCACGGTGCCGGTGCTGGTGCTGGTGCTGGTGGTGGTCACAGTGCTGGTGGGTGACGTGGGGTAGGTCGAAGGCGTCGGGGTGGACACGCAGATGTTGAAGTGCTTCTCCACTGTCCCGTTGGGCCCACAGATCTCCCAGTAGCAGAAGGAGCCGTCCTGGGTGTAGTTGAGAATCTTCCCTGTGGGGGGAAGGGGACGTCAGTCCCACGGGGACAGACCGACTTCCAAACCCCCGCTTTTATCCACAGAACCTAAGGGACCCCTACCAGGCCCCGGGGGACACTATGAACAGGAGGTAGGTGAGACCCCCAGGAGCCCAGGAGACCCCACGCAGGGAGCCGGATGTGCCTGGCCTGTGACCCAGGCCCCGAGGGGCAGGGCACAGCTCACCTTCTTCCGGGCGGCAGGTAACTTGTGAGTTGCTGTTGCATTCACTGCAAAACAAGCGCGGGGCGCAGGGACAGGTCAACAGCTGGTCCAGAGGGCCCACCACCAACACTCCGCCCGCCCGCCCTGTGTGCCGAGGACACGCCCCCTAGACCGCCGCTCTGGGATCTAACTGCAGTCAGTGGCCAGGCTGCCCAGGGAAGGGCGTGGGTGTGCCAGTGATGAAGGCATGCGTGGGCCCACCTCCCCCAGGCCCCCCGGGCTGTGAGCTCACGTACCAAGACTGGCAGATGTCCTCAGCAGGAATGGACGTTCCTGGGGGGTAGTGGGTATCGTCCACATAGCAGCCACACTCGTCGGCCGTGACGCACTTCATCAGATCCTCGTCAAAGAGGGGCTTGTCCTGGGGGCACCGGGGGTAGCAGCCTGCAGGCACAGGGCATGAGCTGAGACCACCATGTCCCCAGACCCTACCCACGGTCCTCACCCGGCCGGATCTTCTCTCCAGAAAGACCCTCAGAGCTGGGCAGGCCTTGCAGGCAGGGCTGCACCCCGACAGAGTCCCCCCATGGCCTCAGCCAGCCCCCTGACCTGAGGTCCTCCTTGTGCCACCTCGTGCCCTCTGCTCCTGGCCTCACGCTTGGGTGCCCCGCTCAGGTGCCCAGCCCACTGCCCCAGCCCCGGAGAGCCGTGGCCGCTGGGCACTCACCCTCCAGGTAGGACACGGAGATGTTGGAGTGGATGCCGTTGTAGGTCCTGCAGGTCTCCAGGCTGCGGTTGCCACAGGGCTCGTAGTGGAACTCGCACTCGTCCCGGGGGTTGTAGTAGTCACAGAAGATGGCTGCGGGGTGGAGTGGGCCAGCGTCACCGGGGGCCGAGCCCAGACAGCAGGGCCCCAGGCAGACGGGACAGCCCCGACGGGCACTCACGGCACAGGTCAGGCGTCCTCCAGAACACGCAGGCACCCTCCTTGGTGCACTCCTGGGCGTACGAGGCCACGGCCGAGCAGAAGCATTCACAGTCCCCGCCCGAGTCGCAGGAGCACGAGTCATGTACGCAGGCCTCGTAGAAGGGTATGGGGTCCACCTGCGGGGAGGCCCCGATGCCTGGGTCCGTGCTGCTCTCCCTGGGCAGAGCCCAGCACCGGCCTCCCAGGCCCTCTGTGGTGCCGCCCGGCCCTCAGAGGGGGGGTCATTGTGGCGAGGCGGCTGTCCTGTCACCACGTCACCACGTGGGTCTGAGGCTGCCGAGGCTTCGGGGGCTCTGCGCCCCTCCCACCTCCTCAGAAGTTAGTGGAGGCTGGGACCCCAAAGAAGGGCCCCAGGGGGAACGCCGAGGAGCAATCCAGGGGTGCCCGGGAGAGCTGCAGCTGGGCGGCCCGCCCGGGGCACATCCCCAGGTGCCACCCACCGCCCAGCACTCTCCCCACCCACCTTTCCGTGGCAGATCTCGAACGTGGAGCTCTTGATGATGCTGCACTGCTTCTCGGCCCAGGAGCGGCGGTGTGGGTTCTTGACACATGGATCAGGGGTGCTGCTCACATCGGGGCACGTGGGGGCCTCCTTCCAGCTGTTCCCGAAATCCAGCTCGCTCTCCACCACCATGTGGTCCCGTGTGGTGAACTCGTTGTTGGAGCGTTGGTCGAAGTTGCCGCACAAGCCGCACACTGTGCCCTGCAGAAGGGGTAGAGGAACCGCGTCAGGGAGGGCGGGGTTCGGGCGGGGCGTGGCCTGGGTGGGCGTGGTCTAGACGGGATGGGTGGGGCCGGGCGCGGTGCGTGGGGCGTGGGGCGTGGCCTAGGTGGGTGGGCGGGCCCAAGTGGGGGTGGGGGGTAAGGTCGGGGGCTGCGTGGGTGGGCGGCTGCTCACCTTGTAGGAAGGGGCGAGTTTGATGAAGATGGTGGTCCTCTTGTCCCAGATCACGATGATGCCGACGCTGGCCTCCACCACCAGGTACTGGCCCACTTCCCGAGTGGTGTAGGTCACGTGGTGGCCCTGGTCCCTCTGAATCACCACGCGGTGCTTGTCCTCCAGCTTCAGCTCTGTCCTCTGTGCCAGGAGAGAGGCCCTGTCATCGGCCCGCTCCAAGGGTCCCCGAGACCGTGCGCCCGGAGTGTGGGGGCTCACTCACCCCCAGGAAGATCTTGATGGCCTTGGAGCAGGTGACGCCCGTGGTGCCGCAGGGCACGTTCTCGGTGACGATGCTGAAGGTGCCCCGGGAGGAGTTGCGACCGCAGTAGTCCTGCAGGTGCCGGAGGGTGTGAGCCAGGCCCTGCGGGCGCCCAGGAGCCTGCCCCGAGCCCCAGCCCTCCACCCCGCCGCACCTGAGCCGCCACGTAGGAGCAGTGCCCGTCGAAGTCGTAGTACTTTCCATCGAACGTGATGTAGTGGCCGCTGCCGTAGATGGTGCAGGTGCCGTAGCAGACGTTCTGAGTGCATGCCCAGCGCCCTTTCCGGCATGTGCTGTGGACAGCGAACACGGAACACGGGTGTGCAGGGGCCTGGCGTCCCACGCTGCCGCCCTGCCGGTCCCGAGGGACCCCCGCCGCACCCCCCACGTCAGAAGGAGGCCACTCACCAGGTGTTGCAGTCCACCTTGATCTCGTCCCCGGGGGAGAAGAGGTCCTTGTTGTGCACGCAGGGACAGTCCTCCTCCTTCACACAGCCGCCCCGCCCGTCGTCCAGCTGCCCCTCCGGGCACACGCAGCCACTCACGCAGCCCGTGTGATACTGGGGCACAGAGGGGCGGGATGAGCAGCAGGCCCACTGAGACCAGGTCCCCTTCCCTTGCTGCCCTGGCGCGGGAGAAGGCCAGCAGCCAGACCTCCCCCAAAGGAACGGCGTCCCAGGCAACTGTCCGGCCCCGCCCCAGGGACAGAAAACCCAGAGCCAGGGGCCTTGGCCCCTCGGTGCCACAGGGTCGCCTCCCTGCACTTACATAGCCTGCGGCCAGGGTCTGACAGCTGATGGGGCGAGGATTCCGGGTGGCCAGGGCGGTCAGGTTGTTGCAGTCCACATGGATCTTTGGGGCGGCACAACCTGCAGGACCACGGGGGTGACTGAGCTAGAGAATGGGGCAGGCTGGAGGCAGGGCCGGCAGGGGCGGGTCCAATAAGCATGGGAGTGGGCCGGCTCGGGGCGGGGCCTGCGGGAGGGCAGGTCCAATAAGCGTGGGAGTGGGCCAGCTGGGGGCGGGACCTGCGGGAGGGCAGGTCCAATAAGTGTGGGAGTGGGGCGGCTGGGGACGGGACCTGCGGGAGGACAGTGGAGCGAGGGGGCCACATCGCCCAGCCCACTTACTCTGACCCAGCAGCTTGACCTGCATGCAGTGCAGCCTCCCGTTCTTGCAGACACTATGAGCAAGAGGGAGCAGGGGTGAGCAGGGACTGGTTGCAGGAGGGTCTGGGGCAAGTGGTCCTCAGTGATCCTGCCCCCTGGCCCCTGCCCCAGTGCACCCACCAGCGTTCCTCCTGACGCAGGACCACCTCGCCTGCCTCCAGGTAGAGGCCGTGGTGGTAGCAGGAGCACTTGGCCATGGGCACACAGCGGCCCTTCTCGTCCAGGAAGGTGTGGTCAGGACAGCCGCAGCCGTCCACAGGCGCGAAGCCATGGAGGCAGTGGGTGTCAGGCTCAGACAGGGAGCGGCACGTCTGCTGGCAGGTGGTCAGGTTGTAGAGGAAGACCTGGGAGTTGGGGCAGGAGCCCACGTCCTTGTCTACAGGAAAGGAGGCACAGGAGGGGTGGGTCACCACCAGAGCCCCCGCTGCCCAGCCACCTCTGTCCACCTCTGTCCGTGCAGGTCACTCCTGTCAGCAGAGATGCCCAGGGTGGGCCTCTGCCACGCCAGAACCCTCCCAGGCACCCAGGGGGCCCGTGGGGCACTCACTGCAGACGCGCTCCCGCCAGCCCCACAGCATGACGCCCTTGGCAGCGCAGGCACGGGCGTAGGAAGACAGCGCTGCACACATGCAGTCCTCACTGTTCTGGCAGTTACACGCATCGTATTTGCACCTCTGGACAGACAGGAGGGGCGGGTGAGGGCCGTGTGCTAGCACCCAGGCAGGTGCACATACACGCACTCACGCAGGCGCGCACACACTTGTCCACACCACACACTCCATGTCCATTTTCAGCCACCTGGCAGCGGATCAGACCATGGGGTGGGGTGGGGTGGGGCTGGCCGTGCACACCTTGTAGTACTCAGCGGGGTCCACAGCCGAGTGGCACCTGGCAAAGGGCGTCTCAGCCTTCCGGAGCAGGGAGCACCAGTGCTCAGCATAGTTGGCTGCATGGGGAGACATCTCAGTGGGGCGCCCACGCCCAGCACCCCCAGGCAGAGCAACAGTCGCCACTGCGGGTCCAGCTCAGGCTCCCCCAGGTCAGCCCGGGCCGGGGCCAGGCAAGGAGGGGCCCTGTCTTCCCGGGTCTGAGGGTGGCGGGCAGGCTGAACTGTCCAGCACCACGGCCTCGTCTGGCCCAGCCGCCCTGGCCAGGGCTGCCCTGCCTTGGCAGGTGGCAGTCTGCCATCCGCACCCTGGGCCCCAAGACCCGGAGGTCCGTATGCAGGTGTGGGCCCCACCCTCCTCCAGGCCCTCCCAGCAGGAGTCCCCGTGCAAGGCAGGCGGGCGCAGCTCACCACTCTCGATGTTGAGAGAGCAGGGGTCATCCAGCCAGTCCAGCTGGTCGTGGCAACTGGACTGGGCCTTCCAGGTGTTGGCAAAGCCAGCCCCAGTGGCCTCCACCAGCCCACCCGGGGTCTTGAAGTCGTCACCCGCCAGACCGTTGAAGTTTCCACAGAGACCTGAGGGGCCAGGGAGGTTGACGGGCTCAGGAGGTGGCAAGCCAAGAATTGGGGCCCAAGGGGTCTCTCATACTGCACGCCTGGGACCAGGGGTCACTCGCCCCGCACACCAGGTCTGGGCCGGGGGTCACTCGCCCTGCATGCCCAGGTCTGGGATGGGGGTCACTCACCCTGCACGTGGCCCTGCACAGCCTGCTCCAGGCTCACGAAGAGCTGCAGGACAGGCACCAGCTGCAGCTGCAGCCGAAGGCCGAAGGCCGTGTTCACGATGATGTGGTAGGAGGATGGTTGGAAGATGGAGAAGCTCGCTGCAAGGAGAGCCAGACAGGTGGGGGCTGTCAGGTGAGGACTGTGCCCCAGCAGGAGGTGGGGGCGCCCCCACCGCCAGCCACCAGCAGGACTCACCAGTGACATGTGGCAGGTTCACCCTCAGCTCATTCAGCAGCACGCTGCCATCAGACTTGAAGGCCACCACCTATAGGGAAGCAGGGGACCCTGGCCTGAGTGGGCCTGGAGGCGGGGCAGGTGGCGGGGCGGGGCGGGGCGGGGGAGGGAGGGCACCCACGTTCTTCTTCCTGTCCAGGAGCAGCACCACAGTCTTGAGGCACGTCTGCTTGTCCGTGGAGCCGCAGGGGGCCAGCTCACCCAAGAGGGCATAGGAGTCGTTGTGCTCGCCCTGCGAAGGCCGGAAGCTTGAGCCAAGGGCCGGCCCAGTCCTGCTCCAGCCCCACGCCCGCCGGCCGGCGCGCCACCTACCCTTGCCAGCACGTAGTAACAATCCCCGTGGAAGGTGTACTTCTTCCCGTCGAAGGTGGTGATGTGGGAGCCGCCCTCCAGGGCGCAGGTTCCAGGGCAGGGGAGGTCCTTGCATGACCAGCGACCAGCATTGCAAACGCTGGAGAGCAGCAGGGAGAACCGTCAGGCCCCGCCCTCCTACACCCCCTATCCGGAGAGCCCCACCCTGCTGTCCTGTGTGGCTAAAGTGGATGTTGGACCCCGCCCCCTCCATGCCCAGACTCCGCCCCCGTGCACTGCCTGGCCTATGTAGGTGCTGGGCCCCGCGCCCTCCCGACCAGACTCCGCCCCCGTGCGCTGTCTGGCCTGTGTAGAAGCAGAGCCCCACCCCCTCCCGCCCAGACTCCGCCCCCGCTGCACCGTCTGGCAGATGTAGGTGCTGGGCCCCGCCCCCTCCCGCCCAGACTCCGCCCCCGTGCAGTCTGGCCTATGTAGGTGCTGGTCCCGCCTCCACCTGCCCAGACTCCGCCCCTGCTGCGCTGTCCCGCCTTTGTGAACCCCGCCCAGTACATACCACTGCTCACAGTCATTGGTGACCTGTTGGCCGGGGGCGTAGAGGTGGCCATGCAGTTTGCAGTGACACTGGCTGACTGGGATGCAGCCGCTGCCCGCGATGTCGTCAAACACGGTGCCTGCACAGCCGGCATGAGCCGTCACTCTCAGAAAGTGCCAGGGCCCCCCGGAGGCGGGGGAGTCAGAGGTGGCAGGCATCTCGGTGACCCCACGCTTGGAGCCAAAGGAGAGCTTCCACGGAGGACCCAGAGGGTGGCCCGAGGTGCTCCCGGGCGCCCGCTGTGGGGACATCTTCCCACTGCCTCCCTCCCCTGGCCGCGGTTCCCTGGTGCAGTGAGAGCTTCCTGCGTCCTGTGCCCCAGCCACGCACCTTCTGGGCAGAAGCAGCCGTCCATGCTGTGCTCCTCACACAGGCTGCTGACCTCCAGGTGGGAGCAGGTGTCCATGCAGGGTGAGCCGCTCTCCAGGTAAACCATGTTCTGTGGGCAGCTCTTGGCTGCAAGACAAAGCCGCACGTGAGGGGGGCGGGCTCAGCAGGGTCGGGCCAGCCGGCCCAGAGTGCCTTGCCGCGCTCCACTTACGGCAGAGTGTGGGGGTCCTCCAGTTGCCGGGGCGCCCGCCGGCGTGAGAGCACTGGCGGGAGAACTCAGCCAGGGTGCTGCAGGCGCAGGCGTCGCCCTCGGGGCACTGGCAGCGGTCCTGCATGCACGCCTGCACGTACAGCTCCTGGGGCACGCGGCCCTGGCAGTCCTCGAAGGCTGGCAGGCTCAGCAGCCGCTCGCACTCGGCACGCTGGAGAGACAGGAAAGGCATGGTGGCGTGGGGGTGCCAAGGAAACGGGCTGCCTGGCTCTGCCCCAGTGAGGGTCCCCACTCACGTGCTCTGAGCAGGCCTTGGGCGCCTGGATCTCCTCAGGGTCCTCACACATGGTCTCGGGCTTGTTGATCTTCTGCATGTTCCCGAACTCCAGGGCACTGAAGGACACCCCTGGGGCAGAGGCACCGCGGTCAGTGCCCCCAGCACCGGTGTTAGCAGCCCCTCCACTCCGCTGCCCTGGGAGCCCCCTCACCATCGGACAGGAACTCGGAATAGGTCTGATAGCCATTGAAGTCCCCGCAGAGGCCACACGTGTGATTCCGGAACTTGCTGTCCAGCTCCAGCTGTGGGGGGAAGGGCAGGGAGTGGGTGGGTGTCCCTTGGGCCCAGTTGGCAGGAGGGGCCCCAGAGCAAGGGCCCCTGGTACACTAGCATGAGCAAGCAAAGCCCCATGCACTCAGCATAAGTTGTCAGACCCCCGTGCACCCAGCATGAGCAGGCAGGGCCCCCGTGCACCCAGCATGAGAGGGCAGGCCCCCCGTGCACCCAGCATGAGCGGGCAGGCCCCCCGTGCACCCAGCATGAGCGGGCAGGGCCCCCGTGCACCCAGCATGAGCTGTCAGACCCCCCATGCACCCAGCATGAGCGGGCAGGCCCCCCGTGCACCCAGCATGAGCTGTCAGGCCCCCCGTGCACCCAGCATGAGCGGGCAGGGCCCCTCACTCACCATGAGCGAGTCCTTGCGGTTCCACATGAGGGACAGGCCGGCACGTGAGTACACCTTAGTGTAAGCATCGTTCCTCTCAATGAGGAGTCCCGGGCTGTAATGCGGGGTGCTGACCCTGGGAATGGACCAGCAGGATGAGGGGGTGTCGGCGTCCACTCAGCCCCAGCCCTCCTGCCCCCGGCTCTTCTCCCCTCCCCCGGCCCCCACCCACAGAGAGGGGTGCTGGGCTCCTTCCTGCAGGAAACTAAATCCCAGGATCAGAGAAAGGCCAAGCCCGCAGGTGGGGAACCCGCCAGGCAGGAAAGGGCTTAGAGGGCTTCATTGTTCGCCAGACAATGGGGGGACAATAGCTGGGGGGGGCGCTGAGGCCCCCCGGGCATGGCCGTAACCCAAGCCCTGGAGCCAGCTCCAGGGGCCCCAGGGAAAGGAGCAGCACCCAGCCCTCCCCAGGGCAGGGCTCCCTCTCCGGGCCTGGGTGCAGGGCTGGGTGCCCCTGGGTGCCACACTCACATGGCACCGTTCACCACGGCCAGTTGGCGGGTGAGGTAGACGGTGTCGTCTTTGACGGTGAGCAGGATGTACTCGAGCTGCGGGTGGCCGCCCTGGCCCGGCCCGCGCTTCACGTGCACGGCGAACTCCTTGTAGGCGCCCCGGCAGTCGGAGGCGAAGTTGTAGTCGCAGAGGCCGGGGAAGCGGAAGACATCGCCGTCGAAGGTCTTGTAGTGGAAGTCGCCCCAGGTGCTGCAGACGTTGTGGCCATGGTTCCGGGTCCTGCCTTCTGGGGGGCAGTGGAGGGTGAGCCCCGCCCGCCTACCCCGGGCCCACCCTTGGCCCACCAGGCCTCCGCCTCAGCCATGCCCAGCGTGGCTCTGCGACTCAACCCTGAGGGGTGGGTCTCCCAAGTTAGTCTCTGGGCTGGGGCAGGCCCTCGTGACGGACCCCCGACCAGTGTCCCCGCTGCGGCCCAGTCCCCTCCCAGACCCCTCTGCCCCTGCAGAGTGGCAGGGGAGCGCCTGTCCCCAGCCTGCAGACAGCCTCCGTCTCCTCCAGCTGGACACTGCGGGGCCCCCTCACCTCTTCGGAGCTCGTTGGCCCCGGCCGAGGCCAGGGCCAGGCAGAGGGCCACCAGGCGGGCTGCAGGCAGCCCCATGGTGGCTCGGCGGAGCAGGCGAGACGGAGAGAGGGCCGGGGTCCCGGCCTTATATGCCTGGCAGAGGGCGGGCTGGGCGGGGAGGCCCGGGGGTGGGGCGCGTGCCAGCCTTGCAGAGGACAGCTGTGGGGGCTCCTGGGGAAATATTGATTTAGCTTATCGGCGTTTATCTTTTTATGGCTCCGGGGCAGGTAACCCGCGATGCGGCGGCCCAATGACCCTAATTCCGACACACGCCCGGCCAGCCCGACCCTCCCGGCCCGCTTCAGGACAGGCCTGCCGGAAGCCCCGGAGCGGCCCCCGCCCTGTGGGCACTGCTGAGGGACTCCCGGCTGCCCTCCCTGCGTGGACGTGCCAGGCCCCCACCCCGCAGGGCCCGGGCAGGACGAGGGGCCCTGTGGAGCCCCCACCTTCCTCCCCCTGGGCTGCGCGTTTCTGGGATCACAGGGAATCGGAGCCGGGGAGTCCTGTTGGCTGCAGGCCAGAGCGGCCTTCCAGGGCCGCCCAGGGGTCCCTACAGGCCTCCCAGACACCCCAGACCCCGACTGCCCCAGGCCTGGGGGCAGCTGATCTGCCACCCTCACCCACTCCAGGTGGGTAAACTGAGGCTGGGAACTGGGAGAGCTGCTGACCTCTGATCTTGGCCACATCAGACTTGGGGCCCGTCCTGTGCCCCTGGTCAGGGGGTGGGTGCTGATCAGTCATCCCAAACCACTGAGACGCTGACGGTGGGCATGGGGAGGTGCCCCCTGGCCAGCCCCAGCGGCCTGGGACTTTGCGGGGTTCCCTGCTGCCCCTGCCATGTCATGCCAGCGCCCACTCCTGGCCTCTGCAGGCCCAGGACAGGGTGGCAGGGCCGCGGGAGGGGCCTGGGGCCAGCACCCCACTGAGCAGAGCAGAGGCACCAATGCCCGGGGGAAGAGGAGGGGAGGATTAGGAACCAGAGACCGCAGGCCCGGGAACCGCTCCCCGTGGGGCCTGGCGGGCGGGGAATTTCCATGGCAGCTGCCCAGTTCAGGGACACGGGGACTGGGCAGGACAGAGGCCTTGCAGGCCAGGGGGCACAGCCTGAGATGTGGGTCCCCGGTCTGAGATATGGGGTCTCTGTTCTGAGATATGGGGCCCTGGTCTGAGATATGGGACCCTGGTCTGAGATATGGGGGTCTCTGGTCTGAGATATGGGGGCCCTGGTCTGAGATGTGGGGGCCCAGGTCTGTGGTACGGGGGCCCTGGTCTGAGATGTGGGGGCTCAGGTCTGTCGTATGGGGTCTCTGGTCTGAGATACGGGGGCCCAGGTCTGTGGTATGGGGGGCCCTGGTCTGAGATATGGGGTCTCTGGTCTGAGATATGCGGGTCTCTGGTCTGAGATATGGGGTCTCTGTTCTGAGATATGGGGCCCTGGTCTGAGATATGGGGGTCTCTGGTCTGAGATATGGGGTCTCTGGTCTGAGATATGGGGGTCTCTGGTCTGAGATATGGGGTCTCTGTTCTGAGATATGGGGCCCTGGTCTGAGATATGGGGGTCTCTGGTCTGAGATGTGGGGTCTCTGGTCTGAGATATGGGGGTCTCTGGTCTGAGATGTGGGGGCCCAGGTCTGTGGTACGGGGGCCCCGGTCTGAGATGTGGGGGCCCAGGTCTGTGGTACGGGGGCCCTGGTCTGAGATGTGGGGGCCCAGGTCTGTGGTACGGGGGCCCTGGTCTGAGATATGGGGGTCTCTGGTCTGAGATGTGGGGGCTCAGGTCTGTCGTATGGGTGTCTCTGGTCTGAGATATGGGGGCCCTGGTCTGTGGTATGAGGGTCTCTGGTCTGAGATGTGGGGTCTCTGGTCTGAGATGTGGGGTCTCTGGTCTGAGATATGGGGGCCCTGGTCTGTGGTATGAGGGTCTCTGGTCTGAGATGTGGGGGCCCAGGTCTGTGGTACGGGGGCCCTGGTCTGAGATATGGGGGTCTCTGGTCTGAGATATGGGGGTCTCTGGTCTGAGATGTGGGGGTCTCTGGTCTGAGATATGGGGGTCTCTGGTCTGAGATGTGGGGGCCCTGGTCTGTGGTACGGGGGCCCTGGTCTGAGATGTGGGGTCTCTGATGAGAGCTGAGGCCCGGTCTGGGATGTGGGGGTCCTGTCTGGGGAGGGGCTGGCTCGGCGTGGGGCGTGTGTGCCGTGAGCAGGGACGCCCAGCCCTGCCCCGCCCTGACAAGACAGTGCCCGAGGATGACACGGGTTTACGACGTGACACGGGAGGGGTGCACGGACGTCACGGACACGCACTGAAGGACGGTCCATCACTCTGTCCACAAACCCTGAGTCACCAGGAAGTGGGCGGTGGGGAGCAGCCTGCGGAGGTCAGGGGCAGGGAGAGGCGCTGGCACCGGCCCCTGTCCGGACCCCACGCAGACCCTCTGGCTGCCTCTGTCTCTCCCCTCTGTCCCTCTCCCTGTCTGCACCCCCTTCTGTCTCCCTGTGTCTCTGTCTCTCTTCTCCCTCCTTTCTCTCTGTCTCTGTGTCACAGTCTCTGTCTCCCTCTCTCCCGCCCCCTCTCCCCCTCCTCCTCCCCCTCCCTCCCCCTCCTCCCTCATCCCCTCCCCCTTCTCCCCCTCCCTCTCCCCCTCTCTCCCTGCTCCTCTCTCCCCTTCCCTCTCATCCCCTACCCCTCTACCCCTTCCCCCTCCCCCCCTCCCCTTCCCTCTCCTCCCCTCCCGCTTCTCCCCCTCCCTCTCCCCACTCACTCTCTCCCCTTCCCTCTCTCCCTCTCCCTCTCCCCCTCTCTCTCCTCCTCCCTCTCTCCCCTTCCCTCTCATCCCCTCCCCCTTCTCCCCCTCCCTCTCCCCCTCTCTCCCTGCTCCTCTCTCCCCTTCCCTCTCATCCCCTACCCCTCTCCCCCTCCCCCTCCTCCTCTCCCCCTTCTCCCCCCTCCTTCTCTCCCCTTCCCTCTCTCCCCCTCACTCTCTCCCCCTCCCTCTCTCCCCCTCCCTCCCCCCTCCCTCTCTCCCCTTCCCTCTCTCCCCCTCCCTCTCCCTCCCTCCCTCTCCCCCCTCCCTCTCTCCGTCTCCCTCTCTCTGTCTCCCTGTCACTGTCTTTCTCGGTGCCCTTACGCTTCTCCCTACTCCGTGACTCTGGGCTGGCCTCAGAGGTACAGGCCAATCCCAGGGAAACAGGGAAACCCCCAAGGGGGACCCCAACCTCCACCAGCAGAGGGAGCAGTCCCTGGAAGTGAGGCTCAGGCCAGGCAGGCGCCAGCAGCCCTGGAGACGCCAGGAGACTCGGGGGGCGGGGGCTGTGGCCCCGCCAGGCTCTGCCGCACGGAGAGGGTATGGTGGACACCTGACAGCTGCTGGGCAGCACCAGGGCCAGGCGGTCAGCCAGCTGGGCACTGCCGCTGAGGAAGCCACGCTGCCCGGCTATCACCCCACCTTGGCACCTGGCCCTGTCACCCCCTCACCCTGACCAGTGTCCTCACCACCGTGGCCGTTGCTGGCCTCCTGCAGTGAGCACCTGGAGGGGAGCCCAGCTAGGCCCCAGCTCCCCCTAGGCTGCTTCTGGGGGAGGGTGGAGGCAGGGAGGGTCCGCAGCTGAATGGATGGACACTCGTGGGTGAGGGGGCGGGGCCCAGGGGGAGGCACTGATGGGGGGCGGGGGGCTAGTGAATGGAGAGATGATGGACGGACGGACGGGGAGTGGTGGATGGATTGGCGGGTGGTGGGTGAATAATGGATGACGGATTCAGCGATGGGTGGGTGCGTGGATAGTGGACGGCTGGTGGCTACGGGCCAGTGGTTGGGCCAGTTTAAGCCTCTGGTGGCGAAGCAGCCCCTGTAGCGGCTCTGAGGAGCCCCCAGCTCACCAACGACTGGCCGCCCCGCCGCCCAGACTCGCGGCCCCCCACCAGCTGGGGGGGTGGGCTCTCATCTGCGTTCTCGAGACGGGAGAGCAGCCAGGAGCAACGGCTCCTCAGGCCTCGAGGTCAGGGCGGCGGCAGCCTGGCCACACTGCCCAGGGCGGTAACTCCTGGGCTCTGGCGAGAGCCAGCGGGAGGAGCGGAGGGCCGAGCGTCCAGGCAGTGTGGTCACCCGGGAGGACGCCGCATCGCTGCTGCGTGGCCACAGGGACAGGGCCCCGGGCACCCACACAGGCAGACGGTCACTGGGTCGCGGCCGGCAGACCCTGAGTGGCGTCTTTGTCCTGCTCTTTGTGCCGTGGAATGTGGCGGTTCCAGCCCGCACACCCCGGCAGGCCCGGCTTTCCCCAGCCCCACCCTGCCCCGCTCTCCGGCTGGACAGCTGCTGGCCACCGCTCGTCTCTGACCCCCAAGCCAGGCCTCGGGCTGAGGTCAGCCTGGACTGAGCAGCGAGGGCCCATTCGGGGAGCGGGGGCAGGCAGCGGGCTGACCACAGGCTCCGGCGGGGAAGGGCCTCAGACGCACACGTGGTTCCCGGGGTCCCTTTCAACCCGGACCTTGGCCTACAGTGACGGCCCCGTCCCTGCTCTGGGTGGCCACGGGCAGTGAGCTCGGCACGGGGGTGCCGGGCTGGAAGCAGGTGGCCTCTGCCCTTGGCCGCGTCCCTCTGAGCCCTCTAAGACAAAGCAGCTGGCCACACGCAGGGCCCCGTCGGGTGTAGGGTCACGCGTTCAGGCTCCCGTGCTTTCCCGGGCCAGAGCTGCTCCCCCGAGGCCTGGGGGCCGCGCCCGCCTCCCCTTGGCCCTGCTGCACATGGTGGCCCAGTGGGCGCGGGGGTCCCCGTGAGCTCACCCACTGTCCACGGCCGTCCTTCCCCAGGCACGGGGAACCGTTCAGCCCCGAGCCCTGGCCCGTCCTTTGCTCCCCGGGCCCATAGTTCTCAGAACCGAGTCTCTGGACCACACAGGTACTGTGAAGTCCAGGAGCAAACCTCCCGCCGACCTGGACGCTGAGCCCCTGCCCTTGTCCGGCTGGCCTGTCCATCCCTGGGAGGTGCGGCCCCTCCTGGAGGGCGGGTGGGCAGCAGTGTCCTTCCTGTCAGCACCTGGCTCCCTCACTAAAAACAGCAGCGGGTCTGCGGGATGGACAGCGTGAAGGGCTGGGCACAGCTGTGCGGGACCCCAGGGACACACACGGGACATACACGGGACACACACGGGACATACACCAGGACACACCTGGGACACACCGGGGCACACACGGGCACACACCAGGACACACACAGGGACACATACCAGGATACACACGGGTGCGCACACCAGGACACACACCAGGACACAAACCGGGACATACACAGGGGGACACACACAGGGAAACACTCCGGACATACACGGGACACACACAGAAACACACATGGGGATGCTGTGGATCCCCTTGTCTCCCCCAGCCCAGAGCCCCACTGCAGCATCCATGGCCCGTCCCACGTGCAGCCCCTGTGCCCGCCAGCCCCCGTGCCCGCCAGCCCCCGTGCCCGCCAGCCCCCATGCCCGCCAGCCCCCGTGCCCGCCAGCCCCCGTGCCTGCCAGCCCCCGTGCCTGCCAGCCCCTGTGCCCGCCAGCCCCTGTGCCCGCCAGCCCCCGTGCCTGCCAGCCCCCGTGCCCACTAGCCCCTGTGCCCGCCAGCCCCCGTGCCTGCCAGCCCCCATGCCCACCAGCCCCTGTGCCCGCCAGCCCCCGTGCCCGCCAGTCCCCGTGCCCGCCAGCCCCCATGCCCATCTCCCCCCATGCCCACCAGCCCCCGTGCCCGCCAGCCCCCGTGCCTGCCAGCCCCCGTGCCCACCAGCCCCCCTGCCCGCCAGCCCCTGTGCCCGCCAGCCCCTGTGCCCGCCAGCCCCCGTGCCCGCCAGTCCCCGTGCCCGCCAGCCCCCATGCCCATCTCCCCCCATGCCCACCAGCCCCCGTGCCCTCCAGCCCCCATGCCTACCAGCCTCCGTGCCCATCACCCCCCATACCCACCAGCCCCTGTGCCCACCAACCCCTGTGCTCACCAGCTCCCCATGCCCGCCAGCCCCCGTGCCTGCCAGCCCCCGTGCCCATCTCCCCCCATGCCCACCAGCCCCCGTGCCTGCCAGCCCCCGTGTCCATCTCCCCCCATGCCCACCAGCCCCGTGCCCGCCAGCCCCCGTGCCCGCCAGCCCCCGTGCCTGCCAGCCCCCGTGCCCGCCAGTCCCCGTGCCCGCCAGCCCCCATGCCCATCTCCCCCCATGCCCACCAGCCCCCGTGCCCGCCAGCCCCCGTGCCTGCCAGCCCCCGTGCCCACCAGCCCCCGTGCCCGCCAGCCCCTGTGCCCGCCAGCCCCCGTGCCCTCCAGCCCCCGTGCCTGCCAGCCCCCATGCCCACCAGCCCCTGTGCCTGCCAGCCCCCGTGCCCGCCAGTCCCCATGCCCGCCAGTCCCCGTGCCCACCAGCCCCCATGCCCATCTCCCCCCATGCCCACCAGCCCCCGTGCCCCCCAGCCCCCATGCCTACCAGCCTCCGTGCCCATCACCCCCCATACCCACCAGCCCCCGTGCCCACCAACCCCTGTGCTCACCAGCTCCCCATGCCCGCCAGCCCCCGTGCCTGCCAGCCCCCGTGCCCATCTCCCCCCATGCCCACCAGCCCCCGTGCCTGCCAGCCCCCGTGTCCATCTCCCCCCATGCCCACCAGCCCCTTGCCCGCCAGCCCCTGTGCCTGCCAGCCCCCATGCCCACCAGCCTCCATGCCCATCACCCCCCATACCTGCCAGCCCCCATGCCCGCCAGTCCCCGTGCCCACCAGCCCCCGTGCCCGCCAACCCCCATGCCCGCCAGCCCCCGTGCCCGCCAGCCCCCATGCCCGCCAGTCCCCGTGCCCACCAGCCCCCGTGCCCGCCAACCCCCATGCCCGCCAGCCCCCGTGCCCGCCAGCCCTCATGCCTGCCAGCACCCATGCCCACTAGCCCCCCGCCCACCAGCCCCCGTGCCCATCAGTCCCTGTGCACACCAGCCCCTTGCCCACCAGCCCTGTGCCTATCAGTCCTCGTGGCCATCAGCCCCCATGCCCGCCAGCCCCTGTGCCCACCAGGCCCCGTGCCCATCAGTCCTCGTGGCCACCAGCCCTCATGCCCGCCAGCCCCTGTGCCCGCCAGCCCCCGTGCCCATCAGCCTCTATGCAGGCAGAGCTGTGGCTGTCAGAGGCGCCTCTGGCCCATCTCCACAGCAGCACCCAGAAACGCTTCTTTCAGAGGGTTGAAGTTCAGCTTTTCATTGGTTGGTTTTTGTGTTTGGGGCCCATACTTGGTAGTGCGTAGAGCTTACTCCCAGCTCTGTGCTCAGGGCTCACTCCGGGATCTGTGCTCAGGGCTGACTCCCGGCTCTGTGCTCAGGGCTCACTCCAGGATCTGTGCTCAGGGATCACTCCAGGATCTGTGCTCAGGGCTCACTCCAGGATCTGTGCTCAGGGCTCACTCCAGGATCTGTGCTCAGGGCTCACTCCAGGATCTGTGCTCAGGGATCACTCCTGGTGGCTCGGGCGGCTGTATGTGGTGAGGGGGATCATGTGTGCAAGCCAAGCGCCCTATCTGCTGTACTATGGCTCTGACCCCTTGCTTTGCTTTTAAAATTGTTGTAGTGAAGGAAACACGTTTACAATAGTGTTAATATTTACGGTCTTGATGTTGTTACCACACAGGTGACCATCACTGTCTACCAATGTCTGTTTCTTCATTTCCCCCCACTCCCTCTCCCCTAGCTTGGTGATCTCAGTTACATGATCCAAGGTCAAGGGTTTGTCATTACCAAATACTGTCTGTTTCCTTGTTCCTGTGTGTGCCACTGATGAGTGACATCATTTGGTATTTCTCTTTCTCCTGCTGACTTACTTTGCTTAACAGGATATGCTCATTTCCATCCAACTTGCAGTGAGCTGCAAAATTTCATGTTTTATTTTTGGGGGGGGAGGCTGCGGGGGGTTGGGTCACATCCGATGATGCTCAGGGTTTATTCCTGGCTCTGCACTCAGAAATTACTCCTGGCTTGGGGAACCATATAGGATGCTGGGAATCGAACCCGGGCCAGTTGTGTGAAAGGCATATGCCCTACCCACTGTACTGTTGCTCTGGCCCTGATTTCATGTTTTCTTACAATTGCATAGTATTCCATTTTTGATAGATATCCCACAGCTGCTTTATCCGTTCTCCGGTTGTTGGACATTTGGGTTTTTTCCCATTTTGATTGTTGTACCAAGTAAGCACTGCAATAAACACAGGATTTTAAACTTAAGAAACAATTTTTTAATTAAAAATTATTTTAAAAATTGTTTTGTGTTTTGGGGGTAGGTACCAAGAGGTGGAATCTCTTATGGAAGATTTACTACTATATTTTAGAGAAATCTTTCAGCTATTTTCCATATTGGTGTAACTAACCTTCCCAGACACAACGAAAGAAGGTTCCTTCTTCACTACATCTCCCCCCAAGACCGGTTGTTTCCATTCTTCTCCTCTATGTCCTCAGCGTCTTGTCGCTACAGTTTGCATTTCCCTGAGAGTAAGTGGCGATGACGCGTTCCATGCTACTGACCATCTGTGTGTCCTCTCCGAGAAGTGCCCCTCTCCTCTCCCCAGTTTTTGATGGGGTTATTGGTTTTTCTTTTGCTGAGTTTTGGGTTTTGTTTGGCTTTTGGGCCATACTCGAGGCTCCTCAGGGCAACTTACTCCTGGCTCTGTGCTCAGGGCTGACTCCTGGCTCTGTGCTCAGGGATGCCCCCGGCAGGCTGGGGGCGTATGTTGTTCTGGGTCAGCCGTGTGCAAGGCAGACAGACGTCTCCCCACGGTGCTATCGCTCCGGCCCCTGGTGCAGGGTCTGGGGGGGCCTTGTGGACCTGAGCGCCTTTCACCCAATGCAAATATTTCCTCCCATTCGTGAGGGTCTTTCGATCTCAGCCTTTGCCGAGACCCTCTAGCTGGATGCTGCCCCGGTCCACCTGCACATCTCTTGTCGCCCCGGAATGTGGTCCTGAAGCCCCTGTCTCTCCATGCGTCTCACGAGCCAGTCCGCGGCCAGCCTCCAGGGGCTGTCTCTGTCCTGCTGTCCTGCTGTCCTGCTGTCCCCTGCCCCGACACTTGGCCTGCCCAGCAGTGGCCGTCACGGGTCCCTCCTGCTCACGGGGCGCTGGGAGCCTTGGGCACCTGAGAGCATGTCCCCCGAGCACCTCCTTGTCCGGATTATCTGCCCCCGCTCGGCCCGCAGTGACATCTGCAGGGCGGCACCCCGGGTGACCTGGCCATGGTCTTGAGAGTACCTGCTCCCGGGTGGAGAAAGTTCTGCCGCTTGTTTGCTGACAGCTTTTATCAGCGGTGGGTGTTGGCTTTGCTTAAGCGCTTTCTGCCCCGTAGCTATGGCGACAGCCCTAGTTTTTCTGCCTCTGCATAGGGGCCTGGGGCCCAGGCCTGGGGCTGAGGTCACATCCCCCTTCCTCAGAATCAAGCCCCTCGGGTGTGGCTGTGGGGGTTGAGCTGCAAAGGGAGGAGAGGGGTGGGCTGCTCTCCCCTGGGCTGACTCCCAGTGCTTGAGACAGCCCAGTGGGTCGAGCTCGGCCCGGGTTCGATCCCTGGCACCATACACGTCCCTGGCCGAGAGCAGTCAGCCCTGAGTACCTCCAGCTGTGCCCAAAACTGAGACAAAAGTAACAACCTTCACATGAGGGACGTGCCAGCTTTTCTTTTTTTCTTTTTTTTTTTTTTTTGGTTTTGGGGCCACACTGGAGGTGTGCAGGGTTGACTCCTGGCTCTGTGCTCAGGGATAACTCTTGGCAGTGATCAAGGGACCTTGTGGGGTACCAGTGACTGAATCAAGGTGGGCTACATGCAAGGCAAATACCCTCCACGTTGTACTATCCCTCTGGCCCTACACCGCTTTTCTTTTATTTTTTTTCTTATTTATTTTATTTTAACAAAGTTGTTCACAATAGTTAATTACATTTAATATTCAAACACCAATTCCACCACTCTATTTTGGATGTTTCCATCCTGAACCTCAAACCCTGCCCCAAAAACAGAATGAAAATAATTTATTTTGTATTGCTTGTTACAAATAATCTGCTAAAAATGATTCATAAAAGGTTTCTTAGAGGAAAGTGTGTGAAGATTGCTGTATTTCACTGAGAAGCCATTAAGCCCTTCGGCCAGAGACTAGGAGCCTGTTGCTAAAGGTTGCGCCTTGTGTGCATATACCTCTATCTATATAAATGTATTTCCCCCTTTAAGTCCCATCATGTGTGGTGTGCCGCTCTTGGTGTATTAGAGTACACTGCTTTTCTTAACTGAAAGAACCAGCAGAAAATTGGCAGCAGCTCTGAGAGGCAATTTCTCCCAGGAGCCACTCAGCCGACTCAGCCGCCACTGCCTTTTCAGATGTTCCCTCAGATGCCTTGTTCTCGCCTGTGCCTCTACTCTGCCTTGCCACGCCGAGTCTTTTCTTGCCACTTTTTCTAACTGACGTGGTTCTCCCCCGTCTGCCTGTGGCACTGGCTGACGTGGTTCTCCTCCGTCTGCCCGTGGCACTGGCTAACATGGTTCTCCCCCGTCTGCTTGTGGCACTGAAGTGGTTCTCCCGCTCCGACTGGTCCCAGTCCTGCTCCTGCATCCCGACTCACTCGTCTGTGTCATTTCTGATGTGTTCGGATAGAACTGAGCCTGAAGGCAGGAGGCTCGCCGTCCTTCCCGTATGAGCACCTGTGTGGGCCTGTCCTGGGGACACTGGAGGCCCTGGACACATGTGGTTCCAGCCCAGCTTCACCCCACCCCATCTTCTGCCCACATGTCACCGTTTGGTATCAGACGTCTGCCCCCATCCTGGTCCAGGCTCTGTCCCCTCACCTTGGGCTGGCCTTGGGTGAGCCTGAGCCACACACTGCCCTGGGCATTTCCTCAGGAAGTTGGGTCTGGGAAGGGCCCGGCAGGGGTGTGCCTCAGTCAAGGAGACGGGGAGGCCCCGGGCAGACACAGACCTGAGAGGTGCCCATGGCGGGGCAGACACCCCTCTCCTGGGTGCCCAGGCCTGCACTGTCACCGAACTGGACAGCTGGACACACTCCTGTTCCCCGAGAGTCCCTGGGGTGCTGTAGGGAGACCCCAACTGGAGGGCTTGGGGTTGCCGCACTCCTGGGTCCCCCTCACGTCACTTCTCTGGCACTGGGGCAGGGGCAGGTCACAGGTCACTGGAGGTGCCGCCTGCAGGGGGTCAGAGCCTTTACTCAGGGGCCCCCGAGTGTGGGGGTCACATCCTGTCCAGCAGGGAGGACCCTTCGGGGCTAAGGAGGGGACACAGCCGAATGAACAGACGCAGAGCCAGAAGGAGGAGGAGGAGGAGGAGGAGGAGAAGAGAGAGAGAGAGAGAGAGAGAGAGAGAGAGAGAGAGAGAGAGAGAGAGAGAGAGAGAGAGAGAGAGAGAGAGAGAGAGAGAGAGAGAGAGAGAGAGAGAGAGAGAGAGAGAGTTTACTCTACTGCAGTTACAATACTTATACCTCTCTGCTGGGAGGAGGTGGTACAGTATGCATGCTTGGGCCCCCATACGAACAGTAGTAAAATGCAGATCAGGCATGGGCGTTGGCTAGTGAGAGACAAATGGCGAAATGATAAGATCAGCACTGTCGTCTTTGTTACAGGAATCCCAAGCAGCCTCCGCTTGACTAGAAGATAAGAGCCACGCTCTGTAAAATGGCTCCCTACACTCGAGCCACATGGCACAGGCGGTGGGGGGTCTTACAGGGCCGAGCCTCCGGGTCTGGCTCAGTGCTGACTGCACAGCACCCTCAGAGGAGGCCATAGCTGGGCTCTCTGCGCCCCACTCCACCCCAATGTACTCCACTATGTCCCAGTGTACCCCACTGTACCCTCCTATACCCCACTGCACCACTGTACCCTGCTATACCCCACTGCACCCCACTGTACTCTGCTATACTGCACTGCACCCCACTGTAACCCACTATACCCTACTGTACCTCACTATGTCCCAGTGTACCCCACTGTACCCTGCTATACCCCACTGCACCCCACTGTACTCTGCTATACTGCACTGCACCCCACTGTAACCCACTATACCCCACTGTACCCCACTATGTCCCAGTGTACCCCACTGTACCCTGCTATACTCCACTGCCCCCCACTGTACTCTGCTATACTCCACTGCACCCCACTGTAACCCACTATACCCCACTGTACCCCACTATGTCCCAGTGTACCCCACTGTACCCTGCTATACCGCACTGCACCCCACTGTACCCTGCTATACCCCACTGCACCCCACTGTAACCCACTATACCCCACTGTACCCCACTATGTCCCAGTGTACCCCACTGTACCCTGCTATACTGTACTGCACCCCACTGTAACCCACTGTACCCCACTATACCCCCACTGTACCCCACTGCACCCCACTGAACCCCCACTGTACCCCACTGCACCCTGCTATACTCCACTGCACCCCCACTGTACCCCACTATGTCCCAGTATACCCCACTGCACCCTGCTATACCCCACTGCACCCACTGTGCCCCACTGTACCCCACTGTACCCCACTGCACCCACTGTACCCCACTGCACTCCACTGTACCCTGCTACACCCCATTGTACCCCACTGCACTCCACTGTACCCACTGTACCTCGCGATACCCCCACTGTACCCCACTGCACCCACTGTACCCACTGCACTCCACTGTACCCACTGTACCTCGCGATACCCCCACTGTACCCCACTGCGCCCACTGTACCCACTGTACCCCACTGCGCCCACTGCATCCCGGGTGCGGCACTGTCCACATGGGCCCGAGTTGCCGATCCCGGCTCCATGCCCTTAGCGAGGGAGACTGTCATGGCAACCTACCCCAGACCTTTGGTCGTGTCCCGCCCACCCTCGGCTGAGTGGAGAGCAGGGACAGAGTGAGATGTGGCTTGGGTTTGTCCACACTCGGGCCACATGATGGACAGGAGACAGGAGGCCCAGGACAGCAGCAGCCCTGGCCAGGGCTCAGCCCCCCACAGGAGCAAGGTGGGACCGGAGGAAAGGGACGGAGGCGGGGCGGGACCGACAGGGTCACAGGTGCCACCCAGACCCGGGGCCTGCTAGACACCGGGGAGGGCAGGCTCAGGCTGGGGCCCGTGAGAGGAGCTGGGGGCTGCGGTGGGGAGCTCTGTGGCCGCGTCCTCCAGCGGGGGAGGGGCATTGGGCTCTGGCCGTGGCCGCCACCCTTGTTACCAGGAAGAGCCTCGGACCCTGCGGAGCCCCGACTTGGCAGCGGGGACCAGCCCTTCAAGGAACAAACAGGCCAGTTCCTGGGAAGGGCCGACAGCTGGGGGCCAGGCCGGGGGAAAGTCCACCAAGGCCACACCGCCGCCCACTTTATGGCCACGTCCTGGAGCGGGTGCGGCCGCGGCAACCCGAGCCGGCCGGCGTGAGCGGAGAAGGCAGCCCACAGCCCCTCCCAGACCCAGCGGAGCCAGAACCAAGCACCCGAGTGGCCGGGCCTGCACACTTGGGAGGGGCCCAGCGGGGACTTCATGGCCCAGATGGGGGGGCGGAGGGGGACGGGATGTAGTGGGGGAGGACTAGGATGGGAGGATGGAGAAGGGTGAGAACGGCTGGGGGAGGGGGAGAGCAAGGGTCAGGGGTCAGGGGCGAGCAGGAGTGGGATTAGAGGAGGGGAACCAGGGTTCGGGTAGAGGAGGGTGGGGAGAGCTGAGGCGGAGGGTTGGGGGTCTGGGCGAGTGGGGGGAGCTGGGGATGGGTCCCGTCTCACAGTGCTGGCTGAGGGCACAGGGCTGGTGTGAGTGCAGGGGCTGGAGGGCCTTGGGGGGAGCTGGGGGTGGGCGGGGTGACGAGGGTGGACAGAGCCTCCCGCCATCACCGGCCATGCCTCCACTGGCCGCTCCCGTCCATCAGGGTGTGGTGGCCACCAGAGGGACCAACTGCCCAATGCCAGGGGGAGGCTCGGTGCGGGGACCGGATGCCCCCAACAGCAGAGGCACAGGGGCACGGCCGCTCCCCTGCCCTGGGCCCCACCCGCACCCTGCACCCCTACTCTGCAACACCAGCACTCGGCAGCAGGGGGAGCCCACGGTGCCCCCCCAACCACGGATGCTGCCTTCTGGCCAGGAGGGGCGGGCAGGGAGAGGGGCCGAACCCCATTTCCAAGGCCTCCCACAGCCAGACCTTGATGTTGGGGTACAGGCTCAGGGGACAGTGTTGGCCAGTCGGCTGAGGGGTCTGGAGCCGAGGGTGGGCTGACCAAGGCCCTGACGGCAGCCCAGGCCCACGCGGGCCTACTATGGCCCCAAGTGACCTGTCACCCTGGTGGGGTCCCCAAGGGGCGCGGGGTTGCTGGTGTGGGTCTGGGGAGGACCCCAAAGCCTGGGACCAGCCCCCCAGCACCCCACACTGAGCTCCCGGGCCCAGCCAGAGCCCCCCGTCCTGCAGAGACCTGGGTTCCTACACAGTCACAATCACGGAGCCTGGAGCAGATTGGGGGGTTGGGGGTCCCCGGGGGCTGGATCCTCCCTCTCCAGGTGGGCGGCAGCCGCTCCACGTTTCTCAGAAGCACTGGGCCTGGGTGCGCGTCCCCCCAGCCCCCTTGGGCTCCTGACTGAGGACCCTCTTAGGAGCTGAGCTCAGCCACAGGAAACTCGGGGACCCTGAGACCCTAAGCCAGGTGAGTCCTCTAGGGTCACGCAGGCCCTGGTGACCTCCCAGGCTGTGTGACAGGAACCTGCCCACAAAAAGTTCCAAAGGTGGCCATGGTCGCCAGCAGGTGGCGCCAGGCACTAGGCAAGGGGCTTGCAGGAGTTGTGTGCGCATGTGTGTCTGTGTGTTTCTTGTGTGCGCATTGTGTGTCTATGAGTGTGTGTGTGCATGTATGTCTGTGTATCTGTGGTGTGTGTGTGTGTGTGCATCTGTATGTCTGTGTGTGCATGTGTGTGTCTGTGTCCATCTGCGTGTGTGCAGGTGTGTATGCAGTATCTGTGTGTATATGTGTGCATATGTGTCTCAGCCCATGGGTTCCCCCCACATGCAACCACATATAGATCCATGGGGCACACACAGACATACACACAACCCTCCTCACAGACAGAGACACACCCACACAGAGACACACAGATCTTCCCCCAGACTCACACACACACACACACAACCCCCCAGACACACAGACCCAGACAGACACACACAAAGAGACCCTCACAGACACACAGACACACACACGGACACACAGATCTGCCCCCAGACACACACACAGACAAACCCCCAGACACAGACAGACATACACACACAGAGACCCTCCAGACACACAGACACACACACACACACACAGAGACACACAGATCTGCCCCCAGACACACACACATATACAGAGACCCCCCAGACACACAGACACAGACAGACACACACACACAGAGATCCCCCAGGCACACAGACACAGACAGACACACACACAGAGACATACAGATTTGCCCCCAGACAAACACACATACACAGAGACCCCCCCAGACACAAAAACACAGACAGACACACACACACAGAGATCTGCCCCCAGACACACACACACACAGATCCCCCCCAGAGAGACAGACAGACACCCCCCCACACACACAGACACAGACAGACACCCATACCTGTGCACACACAGACACACAGACCACCACCTTACCCCCCACACAACCCCTGTGTCCCAGGGCACTCAGGCCCACAGGGAAAGGAGACATTCAGGACCCCCAGCGCCTTCAGCCCTGGACCCGGCAGTGGCTCACCTCTGTGGGCAGCTGACCCCTGGTGGACGCAGCCTGGGCGGGCCGGGCCCTGCTCACACAGGACCCCCACAGCCAGAGGCGCTGGGTCCAGCTCTGAGATCAGGGCACAGGGACCTGCCTGCAGCCCGAGGAGTCAGGGTGCTCCCACCCCAGCCCCCACGGCCAGGATCCCGCCGGACACAGGCAGGGTCGTGACGTGAGGCCGTGTGGCGACAGGAGGAAGCGGATGTGGCCTCTGCAGATTACAGGCCTGAGTCAACAGAATGTCCCGGGCCATGCAAGGAGGCTGCCCGGCACCCTGCAGAGGCCACGTGTCCTGCGCTGGCACGTCCACCTGCCACGGCCCCTGACCCCAGGATGTCACAGGACGGGAGGGTAGAGCTGGTGATCCCTGGCCACAACCCCCGGGCTCTCGGCGCCCACCAGGCCGGACCAGCAGAAGCACCAAGACACCAAGACATCCCTGTCTTTCCTTTTGGCTTTGGGGCCATACTCGGCAGTGCTCAGGGATCATTCCTGGCGAGCTTGGGGGACCCTGTGTGGTGCTGGGGATCAATCCTGGGTCAGCCAGGTGCAAGGGCAAACGTCTTAGACCCTGTATGATCCTCCAGCCCCTGAATCTCAAAATTCTTTTTATTATTATTTTTAAAGTTGTTCACAATAGTTTATTACATTCAATATTCCAGCACCAATCCTACCACCATTGCCTCTTCCCACCACCATTATTTTTAATTTTCTCACCACCACCCAACCCTGCCCCCAAAGCAGGTCCCAAATAATTTATTTTATATTGCATGTTAAGAATAAGCCACTAAAGGGGGCCGGAGCGATAGCAAAGCGGGTAGGGCGTTTGCCTTGTACGCGGCCGACCCGGGTTCGATCCCTGGCATCCCATATGGTCCCCCAAGCACCGCCAGGAGTAATTCCTGAGCGTAAAGCCAGGAGTAACCCCTGAGCATAGCTGGGTTGTGACCCAAAAAGCAAAAAAAAAAAAAAAAGAAGAAGCCACTAAAAATTATTCAAAAGTTTCCTTAGAGGAAAGTGTGTGAAGGTTGTTGTATCTCACCCTGTAGTCATTCAGCTCTTGTATAAGAGATTACTAACATGGTGTTGAAGGTTGAGCCTGTTCACTTGTATATATAATATATACATATATATGTATATATCAGGATTAGATTGTTTGCCTTCTACTTTACACTGCATCCAATGCGATGTGCTACTCTTGGTATATCAGAGTATGAGATGTCGCACGACCACAAATGTGGCCACAGGCTCCAGGAACCCTAAAATTTTAAATAGGATGATACAGCCGGAGTTAAATTTTTAACTGGATGGTCACTTTGGGGTCAGGAGGAATCTCTGCGGCTTGTGGGTCTCTTCCGAGATTTATTTATGAGTCTCTGGATCATGGCCGGTAATGAGTTTCTATGGTGCCAGAGGCAGTTTGTAGGTGTGACTGCCAGGCTCTCGGAAGAGCAGGGAAATGGGGGGAGGTCACCCATTCCTGAATCTTGAAATTCTTACACGTGCTGTTCTACCAGAATACAAGGACAGGAGAAACAAAAATCCATATGCATGTTTCTTTGGTTTGGGGACCACACCCAGGGACTCGGGACTTACTCCTGGGGGACCACATGGGGTGCAAGGATCGAACCTGGGCTGGCCGCATGCAAAGCAAGCATCTCCCTGCTGTGCTATCTCGGCCCATTTGGCACAAGACACAGCCCCAGGCAGACTCCAACAGGTGGCGGGTGCCCAGCCCAGTGTGGGATGCACCCTGTTAGACCATGTGCTGGGGGGGCGGGGGTCCTGGGAGGTGCACGTGGACCAGGTGAGTGCTCATTCTGGGGTCGCCAGTCTGAGCCCCTGGACTCCCACCCGCACCACCTTTGGTCCTGGCAGCTCCATGTCCACAGTCCCTGGTGCTGTGGGCACCTCGGCGACACTGCAGCCAGGTGTGCAAGGCCTCAGGAAGGGGGTTGCGCGTTCCCCCGGAGATCTCTCCGGCCCGCGGAGAGACAACAGTGGAAAGCGCTCCTAATTGGGTGGGTTCTGTGAGCGGTTCCGACCTGAAATAAAACTAGTGAGGATAATAAATAGGGGGCCCGAGACGACACATGCCGATCAAGGGCAACTTTATTAACTGCCACGCTGGTTTTATACTTTTCTTAGCAGGGGGTTGGTACATAAGTTGTCAATCATCAGGGAAGTGTCTTCTCAGGCCAAATAAGGAAAGGTTCGGGGTGTATTAGGTGGGCTTACAACATTCTTCAAGAGTAGGTTGAGAAATAGTGGGGAGAGGAAGGCAAGGGTTTATCTGGCAGGAGCATCTGGCAGGAGGAAGGCACAAGGTAGAGGAAGGTATTCTACTTTAGGGCTTTATGGGGTCTCTCAGTTAACTGCCCTGGGCTACTTTTACCTCTTGAGTTTGGCTATTTCCTTTGTCACAAGGGCACCTTTGCCTCAGGTCAAGCAAAGCTGGTAATGGAATTTTCTGGTTTGTCCAGGGTAAAGGTTTCGGGGTCCTCTTTTGTTCAGGGTCCTGAGCAGTCCCCAACAGGGGGTCACGCTGGCAAGCCCCGGGCATGGGGCCTCGGGTCAGAGTGGGCCCAGCGCAGAGCAGCACCACCAGAGGCAAGGCTGGGGCTCACGGCTAGGCGTGAGGGGAGGGGTGGAGGGCAGGGGCCCCACAGACAGGACAGAGCCACGCCTGCCCGGAGTGAGCCCTGTGCAACGCAAAAACATGCACAAATAATGACACAAAGGGTCAGAACAGTCCAATCAGAACGTCCAAACACACCGTGCACGTGGCCTCGCCCAGTTCCCTGCCCGGCCACATGTGACCCGGTGGCCGGTGCTCACAAGTCACCCCACGTGCTCTGGGCCGAGGGGCCCGGACCCTCTGGAGCGGGCACTGTGCCCACAAGGACTCGGGAAGGGGACTCAGCGTGGGGCCTTGTGGGGAGACGAGGACGTGTCATGTCGGGGGTCCCAGAAACAGGCTCAGCAGTGAAGGGCCCAGCCGACCCCCGTTCGCCCACCCTCAGCTCATCTCTGCTGCTCCCAGTGGGGGTCACGGAGCAGGGCCTGGGGGGCTCTTCCACTTCTCCCCCACACCGACCCCATTCCCGCAAGGCAGGGGCCACCCCCGCTAGAGTCGAGGATGAAGGACACACTGCCCAGCTGGACAGTGTCCGGGTGTCCACCACCACCCACAACTCCAGAGAGCGGGGGCTACCATGGGGTGCTGGGGAGAGTCCCCCCAAACCTGCTTCTCCCGGAGCAGAGCCGAAGGGGCCCCTGCCCGTCCTCCAGGGCCGCCCCCAGCCCACAGGCACTCCTGTGTGGGATTCGGGTGTGGGGTGCAGTGCGGGGCTGCACCCCTGTCCCGCCTGCCCAGAAGCCTCCTCCACAGCCCTGCAGGCCCTCCCTGACCTCAGTCCTCCGCTGAGCTGTGGACCCAGCAGGAACACACCCCTCCTGGCCAGGACATGCAGAGTGCCGTCCTCCCCACCAACCCTGTTCTGGGCCTCGCACCTGGATCCCCGGCCCAGAGCACATCTGAGGGACCCGCTCTGGGGGGGTCCCGGCCGGCCAGGGGCAGGGCCGGGTGGGACATGCCGGGGTCTGGGTGAGGCAGCTGAGGGAGGACAAAGGGCAGCGGGAACAGGAGGGGTATGGGACGAGGGGCGTGCCCCTGCCCCCCTGGCTCCTCCAGCCAGGCCCCTGGACCGTCCAGGCCCCACTCTCCCTGACTGCCCTACCCCCGGGGCCGCCCTGACACCCCAGCCTCAGTCAGGAGTCCCAGGGCATCCCTGGGCATGGTGGCACCATTATCCTCGGCTTCTGACCAGGCCGTGCCTGCCCCCAGCCTGGGCCTTACAGTTCAGCTCAGGCCCCGAGCAGGGATGGGGGGGGGGGCTCCTGGGGCAGCACGGGCCAGGCCACAGGCCCTGTCCCTCTCAGCCGGGCAGAGGGGAGTTGTGGGGAGCAGCCACAATTGTCCACTCTCGGTTCCGCTTCCCGCTGCCCTTATCTCGGGGAACAAAGGCTGCTCACACACTTATCTCCCTGCTGTTTGCCTGCGGCCTCCCAGGACACAGGAGGGGCCCGACTCCCACCAGCATGTGGGGACGTGGCCAGGACTGCGGCCCTCTGCTGACCGACAGCCAAGGGCAAAGCGTCCAGTGCTGGTTTGCAGGAAACCCAGCCCAGTTCACATACATGCACACTCACAGGTATAGGTGTGCACACACGGGTACAGGCCTGTACACACATTCACATGTACAAGCATGCACACATCCCAAGTACAGCTGTGCTCCCAAAGGTAGAGGTGTGAACTCACAGGTACAGGCATGTACACACTCACAGGTACAAGTGTGCACACATCACAAGTACAGCTGTGCACCCACAGGTAGAGGTGTGCAGTCACAGGTATAGATGTGCACACAAAGGTACAGGTATGCACATACACTCATGGGTACAGGGCACTCACACATACACCCACAGGTACAGGAGTGCACACTCTCATAGGTACAGGCATGTGCACACTCCTGGTACAGGCATGCACGTACAAGTACAGGCATGCACACACTCACAGGTACAGGCATGCACACATACACACATATACAGGTGTGCACATATTCATGAGTACATGTGTTCACGCACACACCCACAGTTACAAGCATGTACACACAGGAACAGACGTGCACACACTCACTGGCACAGGCCTGTGCACATGCACACATACAGGTATAGGTGTGCACACATACAGGTAGAGATATTCACATACTCACAGGTATGTGTGCACACACGTATGCTCGGGCACACACAGGCACATGCATAGTCACAGGTACAGGTACAGGCACACACTTGTATAGTACACATATTCATTGAGTGAATTCACATGCACACACACATGTAACACAAGGACACGCCAAATTGGAATATGCACATTCCTAGGTGCACACAGATGTGCCTTCTGCTCAGCCCAGGGCAGGCCAGGCAATACTGACACTGCCACAACTGCCTCCCTTGGACACGGACAAGGGACAGGAAGTGGGTGGTCAGAAAAACAGCTCGTTGTAACTCGACTGCCAGCCTGGCCACAGGGACCCCTGCAGAGCCTCACCTGCTGGGGGTGCAGTGGGACTACAGCAGGGTCTGAGGCAGCGGGGCAGGGACTGGAGCTGAGTGTCCTGCCCTGGCACTGGCTTCCCTGCATGGGTTTGTCCCTGGGAGACCCAGCTCCCCACGAGAGCATCACCAGGACACAGGAGAGCAGCGACCCCCAGGCCTGTGCACCACCCACTTTGTCTCACTTTGGCAAAACCTGGCTGGACGGGATTGGCACCTGCAAGGGGGCCCCACAGGCCTACAGGGAGTCCACGGGTGTCCCCACTTCATGGGGGTGGCATCCCTGCAGGGAACACGGGGGCCTCACCCTTGCAGGGAGCATAGGGCAGGGGGGGCCTCACCCCTGCAGGGAGTACATTGGGGGCCTCACCCCTGCAGGGAGACCACATGGGGGGCTCACCCCTGCGCTCAGGCTCCTGGCATGCAGCTCACATTTTATTGGATGAAACAATACAACAACCTCCTTTGTCAGAGATTCTTTCAGAACTAACCCAGTCTCCCACCCCGGCCTGTCATCAGCCTCCTCTGTGTCCTCCCGGCCTCAGTGCCCACCGGAGGCTGTGGTAGGCCCTGCTCCTGGGAACCTTTGTGAGGCTGCTCGTGTGGAGTCCCACCTTCCCAGCAGGGCCTGGGGGCTCGGCTGGAGTCGGGGGTGCACAGGGTCCTGGGATCCTGCCCTGGGGCCCCCGGAGCACCGTGTTTACACCCAAGGCCCGCGGCACAGTGGCCCGAAGCCTGGGGTCCTCCCCGAGGGCAGAGCGGACGGGCCCCTCCGAGGGGGCGGTGCCGGGGGCAGCGCAGCTGGGGCTGTTTGCAGGCCCTGGGGGGCAGCCGCTGTGGTGGCGTCTGCACCAGAGCCCGCAGGGCTGATAAAGCAGGGCCCAGATCCTGTTTGGCCGCAGGGCTGCGGGCCGGTGGGGGGCCGCGGGCGGGGCGCGGGGCTGGGCATGCGCCCCATAAAAGGCCCTGTGGCGCCCACACACGGCCTGTGACACGGAGGCAGGGGAGCGGCGCGGCCCTCTCTCCCGCGCCATGCTCGGGGCTCCAGTGCTGCTGCTGTGCTGCGGGGTGGCCCTGCTCCACGCAGGTGAGGCCACCGCACCCGCCCTCCCGCCCCGCGGCCCGCCGGCCCGGCCTGTCCGGCCAGAACTGCGGGGACAGCGGACAGGGCACACAGGCGGCCAGGCAGCGAGTGGCCGCACCCCCAGGACAAGGTCTCCACGGGGCCACAGCCCAGAGTCCTGCAGGGCCCTGCGGCCCCAGGAACCGGCTCAGAGTGGGGGGGGACCTCAGGCCTCAAGGAGACAGGGTGTGGGGGACGCAGACCCAGGGGACAGGGACAGACCTAGGGAAAGGCCTCGGGGATAGATCTAGGGGATAGACCCAGGGACAGACCCAGGCAGGGGATAGACGCGGAGATAGACCCAGGGGACAGACCAGGCTTTCTTCTTGCACCTCTACTGTCTCTACCTGAATACTACCTGCGTTATATGTGTACTCATGTGTGTGTGCATGTGTGCACATGTGTGGTGTGTGTGTGCATGTCTGCATTGAGTATGTACATCGATGCCTTGTGCTCATGTATGTTTGTGCATGTGTGTGACATGCATGTGTGCTAGGTACGTTCCCGGGAGGGTCCTGGTGGCCATGAGCAGTGATGCGGAGTGGCACGCCCCCCACTCACACAGTCCAGGGCCTCTCACACGTGGGAGAAGCTGGGAGCCAGGCCACAGGGGGCGGGGCTGCGGCATGGGGCTGGCACACAGCAGCCGTGTCCTGTCCCACAGATCCCAGACCTGACGGCCTCACGAACCCGGGGGACGTCAGCGGTCGGAGCTCCCGTAAGGCAGCGGGGTGGGGGGTGGGGGGGCTGGGATTGGGGGGCTGGGCAGGGGGCATGTGCAGACCCTGTCTCTCCGCAGCTCCAGGCCGGGGCCGGTGTTCCACATGGGGATCCGGCCACTTCTCCACCTTCGACGGCCGTGCGTATGACTTCTCGGGCACGTGCAACTACGTGTTCGCGGCTGCGTGTGAGGGCGCCGCAGCCCCCTTCAGCGTGCAGCTGCGGCGAGGGCCGGCCGGGAACATCTCCCGGGTCATCGTGGAGCTGGGCACCTCTGCCGTTACGGTGGACCGGGGGGTCGTCTCCGTCAAGGACGTGGGGTAGGTGGCACGGCTGGGTGGGCGGTGGGGGCGGGGGGGATAAGCTGACCACTGTTCCCCCCAGGGAGGTCACCCTGCCCTACGCCGGCAATGGGCTACAGATCACGCCCTTCGGCCAGAGCACGCGGCTGGTGGCCAAGCAGCTGGAGCTGGAGCTGGAGGTGGTGTGGGGCCCCGGCCCCCACCTCCTGGTGAGCACACGCCCTGGGCGCGCGGGGTGGGGGCGCGCGGGGTGGGGGTGAGGGACCGACACGACAGCCACCCCCGGCGGCAGGTCCTGGTGGAGGCGAAACACAGGGGCCAGATGTGCGGGCTGTGCGGGAACTTCGACGGGGACGAGAACAACGAGTTCCTGAACGAGGACGGTAGGTGGGGTCCCCCCCCCCCGCCCCCGACCCCATGCCCACCCCGCCCCCAGCCCCGCGTGCTAACCGGCCCGTCCCCCAGGAAAGCCCCTGGAACCGCACAAGTTTGCCGCCCTGCAGAAGTTGGATGACCCCCGGGAGATCTGCGCCACGGAGCTGGCGCCCGGGCCCCGCGTCCTGCGGGCCGAGCACGTGAGTGTGGGCCGGGGGGCGCCCCGCCGGCGCCCGGTGGGCCCCTGACCCCCCCCCCCCCCGCCCGCTCCCCGCAGGCCCGCACCTGCCTGAAGCTGCTGAGCCTGGTGGCCCCGCGCTGCGGCCTGCCCCGGGAGCCCTTCCTGCGGAGCTGCCAGGCGGACCTGGCCGCGTGCGCCTGGCCCGGCCAGCCCAACTGCAGCTGCGCCACGCTGTCCGAGTTCTCGCGCCAGTGCAGCGCCGCCGGCCAGCCCGGGGGCCAGTGGCGCGTCCCAGGCCTCTGCGGTGAGCGCTGGGCCGGGGGCCGGGGGCGGGGGGCGCGGGGCGCCCACCCCTGACGCCCCGCCCTGTGCGCAGCTGTGGGCCGCTGCCCCGCCAACCAGGTGTACCGCGAGTGCGGGGACGCGTGCGCGCGCACCTGCTCCCACCCCCGCCACGGCTGCTCCAGCTCCTGCACCTTCGGCTGCTTCTGCCCCGAAGGTGAGCGCTGCGGACCCGCCCCAGTGCGGGCAGCCCTGCGGGAGCTGGGAGGGGGGGGGTCCACAGCCTGCCGCTCCCACCTGGGGAGGCCCTACTGCGTCCGGGGTGCGGGCAGGGCGCGGGCGCGGGGCAGCCCCACCCAGGAAGCCCCCACTGCAGGGACGGTCCTGGATGACCTCTCCGACAACCACACGTGTGTGCCGCTGGCCCGGTGCCCCTGCCAGCTGGGCGGGGTGCTCTACGCCCCGGGGGAGGTGTCCGTGGCGGCCTGTAAGAGCTGGTGAGTACAGGTGGGCGCTGGGGGTGGGGGCAGTGGGGCCCCCGCAGCGCGCCCACCAGCCCTGGTCCCACAGCCGCTGCGCCGCGGGCCGCTGGGAGTGCTCGGAGCGGCCCTGCTCTGGCCGCTGCTCCCTGGAGGGCGGCTCCTTCGTCACCACGTTCGACGCCAGGCCCTACCGCTTCCACGGCTCCTGCACCTACGTGCTTCTCCAGGTCCGCGCAGGGGAACAAGGGCGGAGGTGGGGGGCATGGGGGAAGGGCAGCAGCAGGAGCTGACCGCCTCTCCACAGAGTCCTCAGCTTCCAGCCGGGGGCTCGCTGGCGGCCGTGTTCGACAAGTCGGGGTACTCACACTCCGAGACATCCCTGGCGGCCATCATCTACATGTCCAGCCAGGTGAGGCGGTGCCCAGCGCCCGGCGCCCTACCGGGCCCTGCGGAGGCCTCGGCCGGCTCCCCTAACATAATCGCTCCCACAGGACAAGATCGTCATTTCGCAGGACGGGCTGGTCACCAACCATGGGGACACCAAGTGGCTGCCATACACTGCACGTAGGTGCTGGGCCCCCCAGGCCTGGGACGGCAGCGGGTGCAGCCTCTGAGCCCTGCCTCTCCCCAGGGAACATCACCATCTTCAGGCAGACCTCCACGCACCTGCAGATGGCCACCACCTTCGGGCTGAGCCTCACTGTCCAGCTGTGGCCAGTTTTCCAGGCCCACATCACTGTGGGGCCCCAGTTCCGAAGCCAGACCAGAGGTGAGACCCCTGCGCCACCCCGTGTGTCCCCACCTGCAGGGCCCCCGGGTTGGGAGAGCCCCCCTCACGGCTCCGCCCAACAGGGCTCTGCGGCACCTTCAACGGGGACACGTCAGACGACTTCACCACCAGTGCGGGCATCGCCGAGGGCACAGCCGCGCTCTTCGTGGACTCGTGGCGGGCGGAGAACTGCCCGGCGGCGCTGGAGCGGGAGATTGACCCCTGCTCCATGAGCCACCTCAACAGTGCGTGTCCCTTGCGCTGGGCAGGGCAGGGCAAGGCTGGGCTGGGCTGGGCTGGGCTGGACAGTGCTGGCCAGGGCAGGGCTGGGCAGGGCAGACACAGCGGGGCGCTTCATCCCAGGCCTGTGCCCCCAGAGGTGTGCGCAGAGACGCACTGCTCGGAGCTGGTGAAGGCCGGGTCTGTGTTCGAGAAGTGCCACGTGGTAGTGGACCCCAAGCCCTTCTATAAGGTGAGTGGTGTGGGGGGGGGCGGGAGGGCGGGAGCCAGCCCTGGGGCCTGCGGCTGAGGGGGCGGGTGCGGCACACAACTCTCTGCCCGCAGAGGTGCGTTTACCAGGCATGCAACTACGAGGAGACCTTCCCCCACATCTGCGCGGCCCTGGGCGACTACGTCCACGCCTGCGCCTCTCAGGGCGTCCTGCTAGCAGGCTGGAGGAGCCACGTGGAAAACTGCAGTGCGTGAGGACGCGGGGGCGGGGCCTGCTGCACATGCGCAGGAGGCGGGGTCTGCTGAGTGTGCGCGGGGGCGGGGTCTGCCGCGCGTGCGCGGGAGGGGCGGGGCCTGCTGCGCGCGTGCACGCCGGGGGTGGGGCAGGGCAGAAAAACAGGCTGAACCTTCTCAGCTGCCGAAATTCCGAATTCGCTGGGGGCGGGTTGTGGCCCCCACCCGCCCTGATCCCCTGTCCCCACAGCTGTCCCCTGCACGGGCAACCAGACCTTCAGCTACGACAGCCGGGCCTGCGGCCGCACTTGCCTGTCACTGTCAGACAGCGTGGCCGAGTGCCACCCCAGTGCAGTGCCTGTGGATGGCTGCAACTGCCCGGAGGGCACCTACCTGAACCACAAGGCTGAGTGCGTGCGCAGGGCGCAGTGCCCCTGCCAGCTGGACAGCCACAAGCTCATCCTGGCTGGCCAGTCCACTGTGGTCAACGGGGCCATCTGGTGAGCCAGGGGCGCTTCCCCTCACCCTCCCTGCCATCACCCCCACCACCCGGCTAAGGCTGGACGCCAACGGGCCTCTCTCTTCCAGCCACTGTGTCAATGGGCGGCTGAGCTGTCCGGAGCGGCCGCTGACACTCCTGGGTAGGTCGCCTGGGCGGGGATCCGGCAGGCCTGCGGGAGTCCATGGGGCCCTGGCAGGCTGACCCGCCGGTGCTTCCCCAACAGCATCCTGCTTGCCCCCCAAGACATTCCAGACCTGCAGCCAGTCCTCCGAGAACAGATTTGGGGCGGCCTGCGCACCCACATGTCAGATGTTGGCCACTGGCATACCCTGCGTAAGACTGGGCAGGGGGCTCCCGAGGGCTGCCGGACTGCGCAGCAACTCGACCCCGGTGTGGGGTGGGGGCGCGCCCACAAGCCCTTGCACAGTTCTTTGGACTGGGGGGCGGGGAGGGGTGCAGCAGCCAGGTGAGGGGCAGGGGTGCTGGGCTGTCGGGTGCCTACCAGGTGTGCAGACCTGCAGCTTGGAAAGAGGGAGGCGCTGTGGCCCTGGGGCACTGACCAGAGGCCAGCCTTCCCTGATAAAAGGGCGGCAGGGGGATCAGGACTTAGGGTGGGGGTCAGGAAACCCAGGGAGGGCAGCGGAGAGGAGTCAGTGCCAGGGCCTCTCACCCCGTCCATCCCCAGGTGCCCACCAAGTGCGAGCCTGGCTGTGCCTGTGCCGACGGCCTGTACGAGGACGCCGATGGGCAGTGTGTGCCGCCCGAGGCGTGCCCCTGTGAGTTTGCAGGGACGTCCTACCCGCCCGGCGCCGAGCTCCACACCGACTGCCAGGCCTGGTGAGCCCCGCTGCCCTGCAGTGTAATCCGGGGCCGTGCAGAGTCCACGGGTAGGGTGGGGGTGCGCGCCTGCTCGCCTGCCCCTCAAGAGCTCAGTCCCGCCTGTCCACCTCAGCACCTGCTCGCGGGGAAAATGGACCTGCCGGAAGAGTGCCCACTGTGCGTCCACCTGCACTCTTTACGGCGAGGGCCACGTGGTCACCTTCGACGGGCAGCGCTTTGTCTTCGATGGCAACTGCGAATACGTCCTGGCCACAGTGAGACTGGGCGGGGGCCAGGCCGTGGGGGCGGGGTCGCAGGAGGGCAGGTGGGGGCGGGGCCAGTCTTAGGGTCGGCCAGTGGCGGGGCTATGGTAAGGAGGGCAGGACAAGGCTGTGGGGGCGGGGCTCCGGGAAGCGGTGCTGGGCTGTGGGGCGGGGCCACAGAGGGCGAGGCTGGGAGCCAAGGTGGGGGGCGGTGGTGAGGAGCCGCCCTGTGGGGTGTGGCAGTGAGGGAAAGCCCCCAGAAGCTGGACCCGGGGAGGGCAGGGCGGGGCGGGGCAGGGGGCGTGGCCGGGGCGGTGGTGAGGTGGTGAGGCCGCCCTGTGGGGTGTGGCAGTGAGGGAAAGCCCCCAGAAGCTGGACCCGGGGAGGGCAGGGCGGGGGCGGGGCCAGTCGGAGGGCGGGGCGGTGGTGAGGCTGCCCTGTGGGGCCGTCAGTGAGGGAAAGCCCCGGAAGCTGGACCCAGGGAGGGCAGGGCTGGGGCGGGGCCAGTCGGAGAGCGGGGCGGGGCGGGGCAGGGGGCGTGGCCGGGGCGGTGGTGAGGTGGTGAGGCCGCCTTGTGGAGCCCTCAGTGAGGAAAAGCCCTGGAAGCTGGACCCGGGGAGGGCAGGGCGGGGGCGGGGCAGGGCAGGGGACGTGGCCGGGGTGGTGCGGCCGCCCTGTGGGGCCGTCAGTGAGGGAAAGCCCTGGAAGCTGGACCCGGGGAGGGCAGGGCGGGGGCGGGGCTAGTCGGAGGGCGGGGCGGGGGCGTGGCCGGGAGCGGGGGCGGGGCGGTGGTGAGGTGGTGAGGCCGCCCTGTGGAGCCGTCAGTGAGGAAAAACCCTGGAAGCTGGACCCAGGGAGGGCAGGGCTGGGGCGGGGCCAGTCGGAGAGCAGGGCGGGGGAAAGGGGCGTGGCCAGGGGCGGGGCGGTGGTGCGGCCGCCCTGTGGAGCCGTCAGAGAGAGAAAGCCCCAGAAGCTGGACCGGGGGAGGGCAGGGCGGGGGCGGGGCAGGGCAGGGGGCGTGGCCGGGGCGGTGGTGAGGTGGTGAGGCCGCCCTGTGGAGCCGTCAGTGAGGAAAAGACCTGGAAGCTGGACCTGGGGAGGGCGGGGCGGGGGCAAGGCCAGTCGGTGGCGGGGCCAGTCGGGGTGCGGGGCAGGGGTGGTGAGGCCGCCCTGTGGAGCCGTCAGTGAGGAAAAGCCCTGGAAGCTGGACCTGGGGAGGGCGGGGCGGGGCGGGGGCGGGGCCAGTTGGAGAGCGGGGCGGGACGGGGCAAGGGGCGTGGCCAGGGGCGGGGCGGCCGCCCTGTGGCGCCTTCAGAGAGAGAAAGCCCCAGAAGCTGGACCCGGGGAAGGGCAGGGCTGAGGGGGGCTGGGCTAAGTGGGGGCGGGCGAGTTGCGGGGGGACTGCGGCGGGGCTCGGGGGCTTCTGCCCAGCACCCGCTGTGCTCTGCGCAGGATGACTGTGGCACCCAGGACTCCAGGCCGACCTTCAAGATCCTGACAGAGAACGTGGTCTGTGGCAAGTCAGGCGTCACCTGCTCCCGGGCCGTCAGACTCCTCCTAGGGGTGAGTGGCCGCCCCCTCCCATCCCCGGTGGCCCCACTGCATGGACCGAACGCTCCCCCAAGCACCACCCTCACCTTTGGGGCGCCTTCCACAACGTTCTGGAACCTTCTCCCACGCTCCAGAAAGCTGGCCCCTGCTCATGTTCCCTGTGTGTGCCGAGCTCGGGTGAGGGAGGGCTGCCTGGCCTGTGCGGGCCTTCCAGCACTAGCGTGAGCGCCCCGGCCTCCCCCAGGGTCTGTCCATCGTGCTGGCCAACAGGAACTACACGGTGAGTGGGCAGGACCCCCTGGTGAGCTTCCGCGTTTCGGCCGGCTCGCTGCACCTGGTGCTGGACGTCACCGTGGGCAGCAGGTACAACTTGACCCTTGTCTGGAACAAGCACATGAGTGTCCTCATCAAGGTGGCCCGGGCAGCCCAGGTATGTGCAGGGTACCCCCTTGCCCCCCAGCGCCTGGTGCCCCCACCAGCTGACTCCGGCATTCCCCTGCAGGGCGCCCTCTGTGGCCTGTGTGGGAACGACAATGGCAACATGAAGGACGACCTGGAGACACGCAGCGGGTCTCTGGCACCCAGCGCGGAGGACTTTGTGAACTCGTGGAAGGAGAGCCCGCTGTGCGGGGACGCTGGGCCCGCGCTGGACCCCTGCAGCCTCAATGCCTTCCGGCGCGCCTGGGCCGAGCGCCAGTGCAGCATCATCAACAGCCGGACCTTCGCTGCGTGCCACAGCCAGGTGGGCAGAGGGGGTTGGGCGGGGATCCGCACTGCAGAGGCCAGAACTCACGGCCCAATCTCACAGGTGTACCGCCTGCCCTACTACGAGGCCTGCGTGCACGACGCCTGCGGGTGCGACACGGGCGGGGATTGCGAGTGCCTCTGTGACGCTGTGGCCGCCTACGCCCAAGCCTGCCTGGACAAGGGCGTGTGTGTGGACTGGAGGGCTCCTGACTTTTGCCGTGAGTGGGGGGACCGCACACCATGTGGGGGTGGAGACAGCAGCCCCAGAATGAGCAGTTCCTGAGAGACCCTTCCTTGCAGCCGTCTACTGCGACTTCTACAACAGCCACACACCAGTGGGCAACAACTACCACTATACGCAGGAAGCCAACTGCACCTGGCACTACCAGCCTTGTCTCTGCCCAGGGAAGCTGTCCAGCGTGCCAGGCACCAACATGGAAGGTACCACAGGGACTGGGCCAGCCCAGGATGGTGCCAGCCGGCAGAGGCCAGGCCAAGCACAGGGCATGGCTAGAAGGGGCGGGCCTGGTATCTGTGTGCCCGTGGCTCCATGGGTTGATGCCAGGATAGGTATGAAGGATATGTGGCCAAGCCATGGCCACTGAGAGGCTGCGGGCACTGAGGCTGGGCTGTCCGCGATTGCCTCCAGGCTGCTACAACTGCTCCCAGGATGAATACTTCGACCACCAGGAGGGGATGTGTGTGCCATGCGGTGAGCCTGCCCTGATGCCCACATGTCCCACATCCACTAGAACCCCCATGTACTGGCCACCCCCGTGCTCCCAGCACCTCTGCCTGCATCCATCTTCCCTGTCACAGGGTCTGACATCAGTGCCAACCTCCTGGGGCTAGGACAGCCCTGGTTTCCAGCCTCCCTGCACCCCCACTCCTAGCCCCTAGGCGCAGGCAGGTGCACCCAGGACTTCAGATAGGCAAGAGGTCTGGCCAGATCTGAGACCCAGGAAGGAAGGTGGATGGGACAGACAGCCCAGCTGTCCTCTGCCTCTGCCTGCCTGAGTACCCCTGTGCAGTGCCGTCCCTTCTCCTCAGGCCCCCAGTCCAGCATGGGGTGCAGGGATTGTCCCTGCAGCTGCTCTGCATGGGGAGCGGGGTGACTGGAAGAGGGGATTCCTTCCAGTGACCTCACATATCCGCTCAGGCTCACCATCCACAGAGGTAACCACCACAGCCATCCCGAGTACCTCCAGACCTTCGCAGGGCTCCTCACCCACGCCTGCAGGCCCATCCCAGACATCCAGTCGTCCGACCACAGCCGCAGCCTCAGCCCCCTTGTCCACACAGGCCGGGCTAGCCTCCACCGTCTCCACAGCAGGTAACAGACCTCCAGCAGGGTGGGTGGGGTAAGAGGGCCAAACCAGGTAGGCATTGGGAGAGGCAGGGCCAAGACAGTGGGCAGGGCTAGTGGTCAGAAATTGGTGTCCTCTACCCAGCTGTCCACCCAACTTAGCTGCAGAGGGCGGCAGGGTGCTTCCTGGAAACTGGGTTGCAGGGCTGGGGCCAGCAGGTGTTGCCACCTGCGTGTGTGATACAGTACTGCACGAAGTATGAGAGTAACCTAGCAGAAGGTTCTAGAGGATATGGCCCTCCTTCCTGCAGCTCCCACATGCATGACCCCCACTGAAGGACTTGGGGTATAACACATGTGTTCACTGATAAATGCCAGCAGATAAGCAGTGGCATGAGTACTTGAGATGCTAGCAGGACACACACGGGGACGGGTGGAGGCTGTAGAACTTAGTGGGAGCCTGACACAGGGGCCTCTGAGGGGATGACAAAAAACACTGGCCTGTGTCCATGTAGAGATGCCTCGAACTACAGCCTCCTACACCACACGGGCCACCTCAGCCCAGACTCTGGTGGCTACATCTGTGTCAATAGCCACAAGGCCCACGGTGACAAAAGCCACGACACGGTCCATCACGCCAGCTCTGAGCAAATCCACACAATCCACAGCTCGGTCCACAGTGCGGACCTCAGTATCACCGCCAGCCCCAACCAGGACAGAGACATCAACAGACGTATCACAAAGTAAGTGGATCCTCAGCTGGGTGAGGGACATCAATAAACAGAGCTAGGTAAGTGGACGCTACCTGCATCGCCCAACACAGCCACCTTCCAAGACTGTACTCAGTGACGGGTGTGCTGTAGGCCCCAGGCCACAGTGCCATTCAGGCACAGTCAGGGCCTGTGAAAATGTGAGAAACAAGGTGGGTGGGAGGGGCACACGAGTAAGGTGAGAAAGTGAAAAAGAACGAGGGCTCTACAACAAGAAAAGGTAAGGGCTGGAAAGGAGTGCAGTCACCTGGCAGCACAAGGCAAACCCGAGACAAACACGTCAAGTGAAAAAGAGTGCGGGAAGGAAGAAACAAGGATCCATATAGAAGCAGAAGGAAAGTCAGGTTATGAGGAGCACAGAGAAAGACAAACAGACGCACTGTCTCCACAGTGACACCGGGTTCACAGGGGTCATCAACAACAGTGACCAGAGAGAGCTACAAAACTGAGGCGGTGATCATCCCAGAAGGAACCAGCAAACCCAGCACAGCTTGGACAAGCCCCAAAAGCAGCCCAACCAAGCCAGAGACCACACCAGGAGGAAGCCACATTAGCCCGGAGAACCCACATGTATCAGTGACCACAATGGGGACTCGTAGAACAACTACAAATACCGAAGGACCCTCTGATTCGACACACAGCCAATCGGATACGACCACAGAGTCATACATTTTCCTAACAACCACGCATCAATCATATTCAAAGGGAGACACCACCATCTCACCCATCACAACTAGTGCTGGCCCTGGAACCACGGGCCCAAGCTCCCAGGCTCTCACATGGACACACACCCCATCCACCACTCTCTCAGCCTCAGTGGCCTCCCTCGCGACCAACACCTACACCACCGGCCCACCGAGAGGAACATCCTTCAGCACCACCACTCATTCGCCCAGCCCATCACTCCTGCAATCTACGATCACTATTCAGGGCCCACCTTCCACCACAACCAAGGTGACACCAACTTCGCAGAGAGTTCTCACGCCAACAATGGGCCCACACACCCCGGAGCTAGCTACCTCTTCCTACACCACTAGGCCTTCAGGTAGCACTGAGCCAACCACAACAGGCCATGCCACAAATCCAGATAACACCAACACAGTCCCGCCACTCACCCAGACCACCGCAGAGACGACCCACCGCTTAGTCTCAGTCAGCACGGCCAAGACCACAATCAGCACCACGGCAAACCTGGGCAAACCCACACAAACATCTACCACGCCTGCTTCTACTGCACCACTACACACCCCTATCTCTACCGCACTTACAGAACCTGCCACTGGCACCATGGGACCTAACTCCCAGACTCCCACCAGGCCACACACCCCATCCAACACTCTCTCAGACTCCAAGACCTCCCTTGCCACCAACACCCACACCACCGGCCCCCCGAGTGGAACATCCTTCAGCACCACATCCCACTCACCCACACATTCACGCCCACAATCAACTCTCACCACTCACAACGCACCTTCCACCACCACCAGGGTGACACCAACTTCCCAGAGAGTTGTCACGCCAACGGGTCCATACACCCCTAACTCGGCCTCCACATCCTCCAGCACCAGGCCGTCAGGCAGCCCAGAGTCCCCCACACTGAGCCAAGCCACACAACCGGGCGACACCAGCACAGCCCAACAACACACCAAGACAACTGCGGGAACCACCCACCACCTGGACTCGGTCAGCACAGCCAAGACCACCATCAGCACCACAGCCGACCTTGGCTCAACCACGCCCACTGCTGCCAGGCCAGCTTCCACCATACCATCACACACCTCCATCTCTTCTGCCTCAACTGGTGCTGCCACTGGCACCGCAGGACCCAACTCCCAGACTCCCACCGGGCCACACACTCCATCCACCACTCTCTCAGCCTCCACGGCCTCCCTCGCCACCAACACCCACACCACCGGCCCCCCGAGTGGAACATCCTTCAGCACCACCACCCACTCACCCACACATTCACGCCCACAATCAACTCTCACCACTCACAACGCACCTTCCACCACCACCAGGGTGACACCAACTTCCCAGAGAGTTGTTACGCCAACGGGCCCACACACCCCCGCCTCGGCGTCTTCTTCCTCAAGCACCAGGCCATCAGGCACTGAGCCCTCCACACCGGGCCATGACACACATCCAGGCAATACCAACACAGTCCCACCACTCACCAAGACCACCGCGGGGACCACCCACCACCTGGACTCGGTCGGCACTGCCAAGACCACCATCACCACCACGGCCTACCTGGGTTCACCCACGCCCACCGCTGCCAGGCCAGCTTCCACCTCACAACCACATGCCTCCATCTCTTCTGCCTCAACTGGTGCTGCCACTGGCACCGCAAGGCCCAACTCCCAGACTCCCACCGGGCCACACACCCCATCCACCACTCTCTCAGCCTCCACGGCCTCCCTCGCCACCAACACCCGCACCACCGGCCCCCCGAGTGGAACATCCTTCAGCACCACCACCCACTCACCCACACATTCACGCCCACAATCAACTCTCACCACTCACAACGCACCTTCCACCACCACCAGGGTGACACCAACTTCCCAGAGAGTAGTCACGCCAACGGGTCCATACACCCCTAACTCGGCCTCCTCATCCTCCAGCACCAGGCCGTCAGGCAGCCCTGAGTCCTCCACTCTGAGCCGAGCCACAAGGCCGGGCAACACGAGCACAGCCCCACTACTCACCCAGACCACCGCGGGGACCACCCACCACCTGGACTCTGTTGGCACAGCCAAGACCACCATCAGCACCACAGCCGACCTGGGTTCACCCACGCCCACCGCTGCCAGGCCAGCTTCTACCATACCATCACACACCTCCATATCTTCTGCCACAACCAGTGCTGCAACTGGCACCGCAGGACCCAACTCCCAGACTCCCACCGGGCCACACACCCCATCCACCACTCTCTCAGCCTCCACGGCCTCCCTCGCCACCAACACCCACACCACCGGCCCCCCGAGTGGAACATCCTTCAGCACCACCACCCACTCACCCACACATTCACGCCCACAATCAACTCTCACCACTCACAACGCACCTTCCACCACCACCAGGGTGACACCAACTTCCCAGAGAGTTGTTACGCCCACGGGCCCACACACCCCCGCCTCGGCGTCTTCTTCCTCAAGCACCAGGCCATCAGGCACTGAGCCCTCCACACCGGGCCATGACACACATCCAGGCAATACCAACACAGTCCCACCACTCACCAAGACCACCGCGGGGACCACCCACCACCTGGACTCGGTCGGCACTGCCAAGACCACCATCACCACCACGGCCTACCTGGGTTCACCCACGCCCACCGCTGCCAGGCCAGCTTCCACCTCACAACCACATGCCTCCATCTCTTCTGCCTCAACTGGTGCTGCCACTGGCACCGCAAGGCCCAACTCCCAGACTCCCACCGGGCCACACACCCCATCCACCACTCTCTCAGCCTCCACGGCCTCCCTCGCCACCAACACCCGCACCACCGGCCCCCCGAGTGGAACATCCTTCAGCACCACCACCCACTCACCCACACATTCACGCCCACAATCAACTCTCACCACTCACAACGCACCTTCCACCACCACCAGGGTGACACCAACTTCCCAGAGAGTAGTCACGCCAACGGGTCCATACACCCCTAACTCGGCCTCCTCATCCTCCAGCACCAGGCCGTCAGGCAGCCCTGAGTCCTCCACTCTGAGCCGAGCCACAAGGCCGGGCAACACGAGCACAGCCCCACTACTCACCCAGACCACCGCGGGGACCACCCACCACCTGGACTCTGTTGGCACAGCCAAGACCACCATCAGCACCACAGCCGACCTGGGTTCACCCACGCCCACCGCTGCCAGGCCAGCTTCTACCATACCATCACACACCTCCATATCTTCTGCCACAACCAGTGCTGCAACTGGCACCGCAGGACCCAACTCCCAGACTCCCACCGGGCCACACACCCCATCCACCACTCTCTCAGCCTCCACGGCCTCCCTCGCCACCAACACCCACACCACCGGCCCCCCGAGTGGAACATCCTTCAGCACCACCACCCACTCACCCACACATTCACGCCCACAATCAACTCTCACCACTCACAACGCACCTTCCACCACCACCAGGGTGACACCAACTTCCCAGAGAGTTGTTACGCCAACGGGCCCACACACCCCCGCCTCGGCGTCTTCTTCCTCCAGCACCAGGCCATCAGGCACTGAGCCCTCCACACCGGGCCATGACACACATCCAGGCAATACCAACACAGTCCCACCACTCACCAAGACCACCGCGGGGACCACCCACCACCTGGACTCGGTCGGCACTGCCAAGACCACCATCACCACCACGGCCTACCTGGGTTCACCCACGCCCACCGCTGCCAGGCCAGCTTCCACCTCACAACCACATGCCTCCATCTCTTCTGCCTCAACTGGTGCTGCCACTGGCACCGCAAGGCCCAACTCCCAGACTCCCACCGGGCCACACACCCCATCCACCACTCTCTCAGCCTCCACGGCCTCCCTCGCCACCAACACCCGCACCACCGGCCCCCCGAGTGGAACATCCTTCAGCACCACCACCCACTCACCCACACATTCACGCCCACAATCAACTCTCACCACTCACAACGCACCTTCCACCACCACCAGGGTGACACCAACTTCCCAGAGAGTAGTCACGCCAACGGGTCCATACACCCCTAACTCGGCCTCCTCATCCTCCAGCACCAGGCCGTCAGGCAGCCCTGAGTCCTCCACTCTGAGCCGAGCCACAAGGCCGGGCAACACGAGCACAGCCCCACTACTCACCCAGACCACCGCGGGGACCACCCACCACCTGGACTCTGTTGGCACAGCCAAGACCACCATCAGCACCACAGCCGACCTGGGTTCACCCACGCCCACCGCTGCCAGGCCAGCTTCTACCATACCATCACACACCTCCATATCTTCTGCCACAACCAGTGCTGCAACTGGCACCGCAGGACCCAACTCCCAGACTCCCACCGGGCCACACACCCCATCCACCACTCTCTCAGCCTCCACGGCCTCCCTCGCCACCAACACCCACACCACCGGCCCCCCGAGTGGAACATCCTTCAGCACCACCACCCACTCACCCACACATTCACGCCCACAATCAACTCTCACCACTCACAACGCACCTTCCACCACCACCAGGGTGACACCAACTTCCCAGAGAGTTGTCACGCCAACGGGCCCACACACCCCCGCCTCGGCGTCTTCTTCCTCCAGCACCAGGCCATCAGGCACTGAGCCCTCCACACCGGGCCATGACACGCATCCAGGCAGTACCAACACAGTCCCACCACTCACCAAGACCACCGCGGGGACCACCCACCACCTGGACTCTGTTGGCACAGCCAAGACCACCATCAGCACCACAGCCGACCTGGGTTCACCCACGCCCACCGCTGCCAGGCCAGCTTCTACCATACCATCACACACCTCCATATCTTCTGCCACAACCAGTGCTGCAACTGGCACCGCAGGACCCAACTCCCAGACTCCCACCGGGCCACACACCCCATCCACCACTCTCTCAGCCTCCACGGCCTCCCTCGCCACCAACACCCGCACCACCGGCCCCCCGAGTGGAACATCCTTCAGCACCACCACCCACTCACCCACACATTCACGCCCACAATCAACTCTCACCACTCACAACGCACCTTCCACCACCACCAGGGTGACACCAACTTCCCAGAGAGTAGTCACGCCAACGGGTCCATACACCCCTAACTCGGCCTCCTCATCCTCCAGCACCAGGCCGTCAGGCAGCCCTGAGTCCTCCACTCTGAGCCGAGCCACAAGGCCGGGCAACACGAGCACAGCCCCACTACTCACCCAGACCACCGCGGGGACCACCCACCACCTGGACTCTGTTGGCACAGCCAAGACCACCATCAGCACCACAGCCGACCTGGGTTCACCCACGCCCACCGCTGCCAGGCCAGCTTCTACCATACCATCACACACCTCCATATCTTCTGCCACAACCAGTGCTGCAACTGGCACCGCAGGACCCAACTCCCAGACTCCCACCGGGCCACACACCCCATCCACCACTCTCTCAGCCTCCACGGCCTCCCTCGCCACCAACACCCACACCACCGGCCCCCCGAGTGGAACATCCTTCAGCACCACCACCCACTCACCCACACATTCACGCCCACAATCAACTCTCACCACTCACAACGCACCTTCCACCACCACCAGGGTGACACCAACTTCCCAGAGAGTTGTTACGCCAACGGGCCCACACACCCCCGCCTCGGCGTCTTCTTCCTCCAGCACCAGGCCATCAGGCACTGAGCCCTCCACACCGGGCCATGACACACATCCAGGCAATACCAACACAGTCCCACCACTCACCAAGACCACCGTGGGGACCACCCACCACCTGGACTCGGTCGGCACAGCCAAGACCACCATCACCACCACGGCCGACCTGGGTTCACCCAAGCCCACCGCTGCCAGGCCAGCTTCCACCTCACAACCACATGCCTCCATCTCTTCTGCCTCAACTGGTGCTGCCACTGGCACCGCAAGGCCCAACTCCCAGACTCCCACCGGGCCACACACTCCATCCATCACTCTCTCAGCCTCCACGGCCTCCCTCGACACCAACACCCACACCACCGGCCCCCCGAGTGGAACATCCTTCAGCACCACCACCCACTCACCCACACATTCACGCCCACAATCAACTCTCACCACTCACAACGCACCTTCCACCACCACCAGGGTGACACCAACTTCCCAGAGAGTTGTCACGCCAACGGGTCCATACACCCCTAACTCGGCCTCCACATCCTCCAGCACCAGGCCGACAGGCAGCCCGGAGTCCCCCACACTGAGCCAAGCCACACAACCGGGCGACACAAGCACAGCCCAACAACACACCAAGACAACTGCGGGAACCACCCACCACCTGGACTCGGTCAGCACGGCCAAGACCACCATCAGCACCACAGCCGACCTTGGCTCAACCACGCCCACTGCTGCCAGGCCAGCTTCCACCTCACAACCACATGCCTCCATCTCTTCTGCCTCAACTGGTGCTGCCACTGGCACCGCAAGGCCCAACTCCCAGACTCCCACCGGGCCACACACTCCATCCACCACTCTCTCAGCCTCCACGGCCTCCCTCGACACCAACACCCACACCACCGGCCCCCCGAGTGGAACATCCTTCAGCACCACCACCCACTCACCCACACATTCAAGCCCACAATCAACTCTCACCACTCACAACGCACCTTCCACCACCACCAGGGTGACACCAACTTCCCAGAGAGTTGTCACGCCAATGGGCCCACACACCCCCGCCTCGGCGTCTTCTTCCTCCAGCACCAGGCCATCAGGCACTGAGCCCTCCACACCGGGCCATGACACACATCCAGGCAATACCAACACAGTCCCACCACTCACCAAGACCACCGCGGGGACCACCCACCACCTGGACTCGGTCGGCACTGCCAAGACCACCATCACCACCACGGCCTACCTGGGTTCACCCACGCCCACCGCTGCCAGGCCAGCTTCCACCTCACAACCACATGCCTCCATCTCTTCTGCCTCAACTGGTGCTGCCACTGGCACCGCAAGGCCCAACTCCCAGACTCCCACCGGGCCACACACCCCATCCACCACTCTCTCAGCCTCCACGGCCTCCCTCGCCACCAACACCCGCACCACCGGCCCCCCGAGTGGAACATCCTTCAGCACCACCACCCACTCACCCACACATTCACGCCCACAATCAACTCTCACCACTCACAACGCACCTTCCACCACCACCAGGGTGACACCAACTTCCCAGAGAGTAGTCACGCCAACGGGTCCATACACCCCTAACTCGGCCTCCTCATCCTCCAGCACCAGGCCGTCAGGCAGCCCTGAGTCCTCCACTCTGAGCCAAGCCACAAGGCCGGGCAACACGAGCACAGCCCCACTACTCACACAGACCACCACGGGGACCACCCACCACCTGGACTCTGTTGGCACAGCCAAGACCACCATCAGCACCACAGCCGACCTGGGTTCACCCACGCCCACCGCTGCCAGGCCAGCTTCTACCATACCATCACACACCTCCATATCTTCTGCCACAACCAGTGCTGCAACTGGCACCGCAGGACCCAACTCCCAGACTCCCACCGGGCCACACACCCCATCCACCACTCTCTCAGCCTCCACGGCCTCCCTCGCCACCAACACCCACACCACCGGCCCCCCGAGTGGAACATCCTTCAGCACCACCACCCACTCACCCACACATTCACGCCCACAATCAACTCTCACCACTCACAACGCACCTTCCACCACCACCAGGGTGACACCAACTTCCCAGAGAGTAGTCACGCCAACGGGTCCATACACCCCTAACTCGGCCTCCACATCCTCCAGCACCAGGCCGTCAGGCAGCCCGGAGTCCCCCACACTGAGCCAAGCCACACAACCGGGCGACACCAGCACAGCCCAACAACACACCAAGACAACTGCGGGAACCACCCACCACCTGGACTCGGTCAGCACGGCCAAGACCACCATCAGCACCACAGCCGACCTTGGCTCAACCACGCCCACCGCTGCCAGGCCTGCTTCCACCATACCATCACACACCTCCATCTCTTCTGCCTCAACTGGTGCTGCCACTGGCACCGCAGGACCCAACTCCCAGACTCCCACCGGGCCACACACTCCATCCACCACTCTCTCAGCCTCCACGGCCTCCCTCGCCACCAACACCCACACCACTGGCCCCCCGAGTGGAACATCCTTCAGCACCACCACCCACTCACCCACACATTCACGCCCACAATCAACTCTCACCACTCACAACGCACCTTCCACCACCACCAGGGTGACACCAACTTCCCAGAGAGTTGTCACGCCAACGGGCCCACACACCCCCGCCTCGGCGTCTTCTTCCTCCAGCACCAGGCCATCAGGCACTGAGCCCTCCACACCGGGCCATGACACACATCCAGGCAATACCAACACAGTCCCACCACTCACCAAGACCACCGCGGGGACCACCCACCACCTGGACTCGGTCGGCACTGCCAAGACCACCATCACCACCACGGCCTACCTGGGTTCACCCACGCCCACCGCTGCCAGGCCAGCTTCCACCTCACAACCACATGCCTCCATCTCTTCTGCCTCAACTGGTGCTGCCACTGGCACCGCAAGGCCCAACTCCCAGACTCCCACCGGGCCACACACCCCATCCACCACTCTCTCAGCCTCCACGGCCTCCCTCGCCACCAACACCCGCACCACCGGCCCCCCGAGTGGAACATCCTTCAGCACCACCACCCACTCACCCACACATTCACGCCCACAATCAACTCTCACCACTCACAACGCACCTTCCACCACCACCAGGGTGACACCAACTTCCCAGAGAGTAGTCACGCCAACGGGTCCATACACCCCTAACTCGGCCTCCTCATCCTCCAGCACCAGGCCGTCAGGCAGCCCTGAGTCCTCCACTCTGAGCCAAGCCACAAGGCCGGGCAACACGAGCACAGCCCCACTACTCACACAGACCACCACGGGGACCACCCACCACCTGGACTCTGTTGGCACAGCCAAGACCACCATCAGCACCACAGCCGACCTGGGTTCACCCACGCCCACCGCTGCCAGGCCAGCTTCTACCATACCATCACACACCTCCATATCTTCTGCCACAACCAGTGCTGCAACTGGCACCGCAGGACCCAACTCCCAGACTCCCACCGGGCCACACACCCCATCCACCACTCTCTCAGCCTCCACGGCCTCCCTCGCCACCAACACCCACACCACCGGCCCCCCGAGTGGAACATCCTTCAGCACCACCACCCACTCACCCACACATTCACGCCCACAATCAACTCTCACCACTCACAACGCACCTTCCACCACCACTAGGGTGACAACAACTTCCCAGAGAGTTGTCACGCCAACGGGTCCATACACCCCTAACTCGGCCTCCTCATCCTCCAGCACCAGGCCGTCAGGCAGCCCTGAGTCCTCCACTCTGAGCCGAGCCACACAACCGGGTTATACCAGCACAGCCCCACAACACACTAAGACAACTGCGGGAACCACCCACCACCTGGGCTTGGTCAGCACGGCCAAGACCACCATCAGCACCACAGCCGACCTTGGCTCACCTACACCAACACCTGCCAGGCCAGCTTCCACCTCACCACCACACACCACCATCTCTTCAGCCCCAACCGGTGCTGCCACTGGCACCGCAGGCCCCAACTCCCAGACTCCCACCGGGCCACACACTCCATCCACCACTCTCTCAGCCTCCACGGCCTCCCTCGCCACCAACACCCACACCACCGGCCCCCCGAGAGGTACATCCTTCAGCACCACCACCCCTACGTCAGGCAGCCCTGAGTCCTCTACCCCTGGCCGGGCCACACAACCAGGCAAGACCAGCATGGCCCCTCATTTCACTGAGACCAGCTCGGGTACCACCCACCCCCCTAATTCTTTCCCCACTGCTAAAACCACCAACCCAACAGGAAGTTTCATTTCCGTTTGGTCTTCTGTAGGGCCCAATGGAAGCCCTACTTCTGAGCCTTTATCCCACCCCCCATTGATATCCCCTGTGTCTCCGACCTCTAGTTTCCCACCATCTGTGTCTGTAGATTCCATTTCTTCTTCTCCCATGTCCTCCCGCACCTCCCCATCCTTCACACCCTCAGTTTCCCCTCTCCCTGTCTTCTCTGCTAGCACATCAATGCAGTCCGCGCCCAGCTCCTCCCCGCACACGCCTTCCCCTCATCCTGTGACAACGTCTCACACTGCTTCCTCCCCTACTCCTCTCAACTCCACCTCCTCACCTCTGCACCTCTCCTCCTCATCTGCCCCGCGACCCACGCCCAGCACTGTTGAGCTATCCACAGCCAGGACTACAGCCAGGGCACCCAGCTCCTACCCTGTGTCCTCTCATTTTACCACCTCCAAATCAACGTCTCTCACCACCCAGTCCCCTACCGCCAGCCTGTCGTCCACTCTGGGCGTCACCTCCATCTGGACGTCTCCAGCAACCAACCTTACCTCGCAGCCGCCTGTCCATACAGGCCTGAGCACCACCTTCCCGACCAGTTCCCTCCCCGGGAACGAAAACTCCACATGGCACTCCCTAGGGACCATCTCCCCTGTGCCTCCTTCCTTCTCTCCTCTTGGCACATCGCAGCCAAACACCCGTGGTGAGTTTGTCTCTGAGCCCGCGGCATCCCTGGGCCCCGAAGGCTAGCATGGAGGCCCCTTCACTGTCCGTCTCTGCTCTGGCACCCTAGTCTGGCTGTGCCCAGTTGGCTGCAGTTCCTTTGGGACACTCCACTTCTGCTCCCAGACTCCCCTGGCTCCCACTAACAGGTAGAGCTGCCACCCGGTGCTGTGCCTCAGCATCGTCTCTGGCCAGCCAAGAGCCTGGGTAAGCTTTGGGCTACCCGTGTGCCCTGGTATGGGCAGGGCAGGTCAATCTGTGTCTGTGGCATCCCTCTGCCACCTAAGCGATAAGACTGTCCCCTTGGAGCACCCGTAGTGCCAACACATTGTGTGCACCTGGAGGCTTCCCCCATGCCACCCTGACGCGACCCCATCAGTGGACCCAGACCCTCAACGCCTATGCCCACAGCCACAGGCCAGTCCAGAGTCCTGTGCCAGGACAGTGCTGTAGCCTCCTTGGTCACTGGCACCCAGGAGTCAGGCCTCTCTAGGCTGCAGGCCCGAGTGTAGAGTCTGGCTGTTGTTTTCTTCCCCTGGGGTCACACTCTCATACTCCTTGTCTGTCCCCCAGATTCTGAGACCAGTGAACCAGACAAGCCGATGCCCACAGGTTTGGGTCCGTGCGGGGGAGGGACTGGGGGGCCGGGCAGGTGCCGAGAACCAACCCGTCCTTCCTGGCCAGTGTGGCCATGCGTGGGCCCTGGTGCAGCTACACGCTGTCCCCACCTGAGGAAAGGTGGAAGGCCAGGCGGGAGGCCGTGGTGCCCTTGGCGCTGGCTCTGACACGGCTGCTCACCTCCAGAGGTCTGCAGCGTGAACAAGGTGCAGGAGGAGATCACGTACCAGGGCTGCACCGCCAACGTGACGATCACCCGCTGCACGGGAGTCTGCACCTCCTTATCCAGGTACGTGTAGCAGACAGTCAGGTGGGGGCCCCAGGCTAGGCTGACGGGCGGGCGGGGCTGCGCCCGGACACGCACCAACCTGGGTCCCTGCCGGCCCCCCTGCAGCTACAATCTGGACACCAGGCAAGTAGACACGCGCTGCAGCTGCTGCCACCCTGTGGGCGTCTACGAGCAGCAGGTGGAGCTGCCTTGCCCAGACCCCCAGGCACACGGCCGGCCACTCGTGGTGCTGCTGCAGATGTTCACCAGATGTGCATGTGGCGCCCAGCCTTGCACCAACTAGACCACTGCCCCATCTGCTGGGCCTGGCACCCTCAGGGAAGCCTGCCAGTGCCTGACCGGCCCCTGCCCCAACCCCTGAGGCAGTCTCCTGGGGAGGGAAGTTGGGGGACTCGAGCAGCCAGGACGTGCCCCCAGAGGTGCCCGGTGCAGGTGACAAATAAATGAGCCAAAGCACAGGTGCCTCGAGTGCCATTGCCACGTTCTACAGACCTTTCGGGACCCTCCCAGTGGGACTGTGGGGTGAACTTGTCCTTAGCCTGCGCCACAGAGCGGCCGTGCAGGTCTAGCCCCAGGGCCCCTGCCCCGGACACTGTCCTCACCCCCAGACACTTGTCACGTGGGTGGCCTGGGAGGGTCAGGGCTGCTGGGCGCTACCAGCATAGTCCAGATTCATGGGACTACAAGCGCGGAAGGGCGTAAACCACATGGTGGGGGCCACCGAGGCTGCAGGCCTGTAGGCAGGACCCAGCAGCCCACCCGGGGTGGAACCCATGACCCCCCTCCAGCAGACCCCAGGGTTCCCATGGAGTGTCCCCAAGGAGCTCTGCCACCACAGGGAGTCCAGAGAACAACAGTTAGGTTTCTCAGGCAAAGTGTGTGCCGAGCAGGGCCGTCTGGACCGGGCCGCCTGGCAGAGAGCTGCAGAGCATAAAGGCCCAACCGGTGGGCAGGTGGATGCCCATAGCCCCCAGCAGAGCCGTGTCCACTGTGCTGAGCTGTGCTGCCCGAGCAACCCTTCTCCCTGAAAGAACTACCCCACACCGGCTTCCCTGGAGCCCAGGACCTGGCACGGAGGGCGCCCCAGAAACTACCTCGGCGTGTCATTTCCCTTTAATGCGTGTTGCAGCCCCAGAGCTGCCCCAACCCCACAGCCCCAGCTCCTCCACACTGCACCCTCCCCACCCACGGCAGGTGCACAGGTGGGCGTGGACTCAGATGGGGCCTGATGTGCACACAGGGACGGAGACGAGGACGAGAACGAGGAAGCAGGCGGGCGCCACCACCGGTCCCGGCGCCTAGAACTGCTGGGCCAATAGCTCGCACAGCCGCTGGGAGACACTCTCCTTGCTGGCACGCAGCGTGAGGCGGTAAACCTGCAAGGAACGCAGCCTCAGAACTCAGCCCTGCGTCAGCCCACAGCTCAGCAGCACCAGCACTACCTCTGGAGGCTGTGAGGCAGCTTAGCTGTGACCCGCAACTCCCTCCTAGGCACAGCGCGAAGGGCAGTGAAACCCCGGGAAGGGCAGTGGGAAGGGCACTGGGAAGGGCAGTGAAACCCCGGGCCCACGGGCACAACCAGGGCCCCAGGAGGCTCAGACATTGCCCTGGCAAGACAGCAGGGCTGCCTCCCACTCAGGACCCCACAGAGTGACCTGCAGGACAGTAAGGGGCTGTATGGAGTGTGCCAGCTGTGGCCGGCCCAGGCAGCCATTTCCCAGAAGCTGACCTGGGCTTGCAGATTGGGCTCCAGACGCAGCAGGCAGCCAATCTGAGTGGTTCTGGTGTGGATGATCCCAGCTCCCACAAAATTGGCAGGATTGGGGTCGACCTCTTCAAGGAGTGCAGAGCCAAACCCGATAATCTGTGCAGAAAGACCAGCTCAGGAGCCAGATGGACGGGGCAGGGGTGAAGGCGCTGGCCGTGCATGGAGCCTTGTCCCCAGAGCCCCTCCAGGAGTGAACCCTGAGCACAGAGCCAGGAAAAGCCCTGAGCACTGCCAGGTGCGGCCAAAGCGCCCCCTGGCCCCCACCCCAAGACAAGAGTGACCAGAGGCCCAGCAGAGGCCCGCAAGAGCACCACGGGAGTGGGGGGGGGGTGGTGCCCAGGGCAGCACCGACCTTGGCTTTGGTGATCTCCGTGTCCATCGGGTGCTTGGCCTTGAAGATGTTCTGTACTTCCTGCTGAGGGCTGAGAGCAAGAGCAACGCAGAGCCTGTGTCACCTGGGCTCCTGGCAGCTGGCCGCTCCCGCTCCCGCGCCACGGACGGGGTGTCCACCTCACCTGCTCAGCTGCTTCCAACGCTGAAAGAAATCCTGAGAGGCCATTTCTGTGGGCTGGAAGAACTTGTTGAGTGTGATGGGCAGCTTAACAGACACGTTCTGCAAGGTGCCACCATACCTGCGAAGAAGAGACGGCTACAGTGGGCACGGGCACCTGGAGCCTTGGTCTTGGGGCTCTGAGAGGGGGGCGGGAGAGTGCTCCTGACTGATCCAGTCAAGATCAAAGCCGAATATTCTGAAAGACCGAGTCAGAAGGACAGGAGGCCGGTCTCAAAGCACAGCCTCAGGAGTCCGCCCTCCCCCCGCACCCTCTGCAGAAAGGGAACAGAGACACCGGCGCGCCTGTCTACACAGCCTCAGCCCAGCCTGACCCAGCCCTGCCCGTGCCAGGGCCCGGTCCCACCTGAACTGGACGTTGAGGACGGGTGCCTCGGTGAAGTCCGATACACACTCGATGTTCACCACCTGCTGCACCTGCGCGCCCCCGTCCACAGTGGGGTCCACGGGCTTGGTCTGCAGGCTCAGGTGTGCGGGAGTCAAGGCGGCCACGTCAGTACCAGGCCCCACCCCAGGCCCAGCGTGAGGAACAGCCGGTAGCATGGGCTGTGTCCTTCCCAGACTGCAGGCTCTGACAGACTGACTTCGTTCCCCAGAGCTCAAACTCCTGACCCAGCAGGCCACACACAAGGTGCCTGGGGCAAAGGGGCCTCGGGGACCTGCAACAGCTCTGGAAGCCTACGCTAACGTCACAATGACGTTTCTAAGTGAAACAGAACAACTGTCTTAAGTGGCACTTGAAAACAGCACAAAGCACCGGCCCTGGCGAGGTGTGGCTGAGTGGAGCCAGGTGCAGACCCTCACTCAGTCAAATGCCCTCTGTGTCCCGCTCTGGGCTCCGGAAGGGCCCGAACCTCTGCACATCTCCACATCTACTCATCAGACCCAACTGCCTGCATTCACTGTCCAGTCATGTCTGGGCAGGACGGTCCCTCAGAAACCACAAAAGCACCACCTCAGGGCCCTGCTGGGCAGAGTGGCGGGGAGGAGGCTGCGAACATTTCCTCTTCCTCCACTCGGGGGGGGAGGGGCGGCGGGGCCAGCCCCGACTGACCATGGCAGCTGGGAGCAAAGTGACTTGTCCCCAGGGGACGTGGAGGCCCCTGGCCTGTGATCCGCGTGCAGGACCCCAGGCATGTCCCCTGACTGCCAGGTGTGGCCCCCAAACAAAACAAAAATATCACACGAGAACCAACTCAGCAGGATGGCGGGGGACACAGCCCGCTGACCCCACCTGGCCCCCGAGTCCCCTCTCAGCAGACAGAAGCTTCCTCCAAGGCCCCAGGGGGAGGCCAGCGATGGGGACAAGGATATTGGCCTGCAGCTCGTCGGAGCACAGCAGTGTGGGGCTGAAGTTGAAGAACTGCGTGGAGGTCTTGTTCCCGTAGAAGATGAGCATGCGGCCTGGAAGAAGCCCAGAGCAGTCCCGCGTGCCCGACACGGGCTCAGCACCACAGCCCCAGCGGGCAGCCCCAGCCAGCACAGGGAGACAGCACCAGCAGGCCCATGGCAGGGTGCAGGGGCGTGAGGCTGTCTGCACCCAGAACCCAGACATCTCCCGAGTGCTCGCCCTCCGCAAGCCTCACTTCAGCTCCAGGAGAGCTGGACACCCCAGCGTCCTGAGGAGGCTCCAGAGCAGGACAGTGGCCCGAGTGGATGCCTGGCCCCACCCCGTCCCCTGCATCTGTAGGAACACAAGTGCCACCCTCCAGGGCCATAGAGATTGGCCTCTGCCCCCAGCGTCATTCTGAAAAACACTCCCATGGCCACACAATTCAGGGCCACACAGACATGGCCACCCCTTTTGACTCCAGAACCTTTCTTCTTCCCCTGGGAGCTGCTGTCCCCACAGACCCTCAGACGTCCCTGGACTCTGTGTCTGCCACAACCTTCTGCAAGGAGCAGCGGAGGTGGTGGGTGGCCACCCGGTGGGTCAGCGCTGGCGGCACACACATGGGCTGCGTGTCGGCACTGACGCCTGGCCAGTGTTCCCCAGGCTCCTCCCACCGCACCCCCGAGTCCCTTTGCACTGGGAGCAGCCATCTGGGCTGGGCCTCTTCCTGGGTGGTCCGCAGCTCCTGTCGCCCTCAGAAGACACCTGTTTGCCCATGCCAAGCCCACTCCCTGCCTCCTGGCAGACTGGGTGCTGCCCTGTGGGACTTCAACAGGGAACCACCCCGTGTGCGATATGCTCGCTGGGGAAATGAGTCGTCAACACTCCTCGCTCGATTGTACGAGAAACTGCTATTCAGCGATTCCACACGTACCTAAGTTCTGCCGAAACTCAGACTTCAGGCCGACCTGCAGCAGCTGGTTCTCAAACAACACGCCATTGTTCTTGCAGACGAACCTGAGGGGCACCAGGGAGAGCCACACCGCTTGGGTGGGGGAAGGGCACAGCGAGCACTGCAGCCAGGACAGAGGGCATGTGGCGGGAGGGGACAGTCGTGGGAGGGGACAATGGCAGGGAGAGGACGGTGGCAGGAGGGGACAGTGGTGGGGAGGGGACAGTGGCGGAGTGGGGACGGTAATGGGAGGGACCGATGCAAGGGAGGGGACGGTGGCAGGAGGGGACATGGCAGTGGTGTGGTGTGGCTCAGCAGCAGGGGACAGGAACAGCGCTGGCCTCCGTTTCTTTGCAGTGACTTCGGGAGAGGCCCTCCTAACACTGACTCTTTTTTTTTGTTTTTTGCTTTTTGGGTCACACCCGGCGATGCTCAGGGGTTACTCCTGGCTCTGCCCTCAGGAATCACCCCTGGCGGCGCTCAGGGGATCATATGGGATGCTGGGAATCGAACCCGGGTCGGCCACATGCAAGGCAAACGCCCTACCCGCTGTGCTATTGCTCCAGCCCCAACACTGACTCTTTTGACTGGGCCCAGCCAGGGACCGAGTGAGGTGAGTCAGCAATGTGAGGCTGCCGAAAGCAGGAGCACAGTCCAGCTCTAGCCCAGTCCCCGTGAGTACCAACCCTATGCGGACAGACCACGACTCACAGGCACTGAGACAAGAGATAGAGGGGAGTTGAGGCACACAGACGAAGGCCGGGCTCTGCCATCCTGGGAGCCTGGCGCGAGGGAGGGGCCGGGAAAGCAGCAGGGAGTCTTAGCGGCCCACTCTCGCCCCCGAGGAGCCTGAAGGAGTCCCCTCTGCCGAGCTAAGGGCCTGGCCATGTGGGGCCCGGGACACGGCAGTCCCACGGGCGAGGTGCTCTCAGTCTCAGGAGCCATGCCAAGAAGGCACCCCTACCAACACTCACCCCCAAGGACACCCACACCGGGGACCCCATCCGGGGCTCCTGGGGGGCTGCAGGCCAAGACAGACGGCCTTGGCAGAAAAGGTAGGACAAGAAAGGACCCCAGAGAGAGCTACGGGCTGCCAGGAGCCAGCAGCTGCCGGTATGAGGGCGGACGCAGGGTGTCCTCAGAGACCCGGGGCTCTGGGGGCGGGGGGCCAGGATGCACCACACCGCTCAGGGCCGCGCGACCGCCAAAAGTCACCAAGCCTCAGCCAGGCCACCACCCAGGAGGGAAACACAGCAGGTGACAGGCAGTGAGCCCCAAGTGTGGACACAGGTGACAGGTGAGGTGGGCTCCAAGGACACTTGTCCCCAGTACCTGGCAAAGTTATCTTCGGAGCCGGGAGCAAGGGGCGCTGCTGTGGACGGCGAGTCTGAGAACACGTCCACCAGCAGCCCTCCTGCCGAGGTGGGGGGCGCCCCTGCAGGGGCAGAGGGCACCCCCAGGCCCAGGAGGTCTGCAGATGGGGACGGCGTGGACTGCAAGAGAGGAGAGGGCCTGTGAGACCAGCTCCAGGGAAACGCTGCTCCGTGCAGGCCCTGGGACTCTGGGTACATGCAGGCAGGTGGAGGCACAGGCTGGGCGGTGGGAGGGGACAGGCCCCACCCTGCTCCCCCAAACCCCCCCACGCCAGGTCCCACCCCAGCCCCCTGAGCCCAGGAGCTGAGTGGCCTAGTGGCCACCAGGGGGTACAGGCTGCGGGGGATGAGGCGGGCACAGCCACCCCAGCAGTGCCGCAGAGGGCGTGACAGAACACGCACCGTGGCACTGGCCATGGCCTGGCCAGGCTCCGGGCCCCCATTGAGGTCAGCACCACGCTCCCTCTTGCTCGCCTCCAGGCCGCCCACAGAGCTCCGGCCCTTCTTCCTCTTCAGCTTGGCCAGGATAGACGATTCCCGCTCCGGGAACGGTGGCATCTCCTCCAGCACCGTGGCCTGGAGAGGCCACACATCAGCGGGCACCAGGCAGGGGGCGGGCGGGGCTGACCGACTGGGCGGGGCCTGGTGGGGGAGGGGCTCTGGAGGAAGGGCGAGGTCTGAAAGGGCCGGCGACAGACAGGAGGACAGAGAGGAGGACAGAGGGGAGGACACTCGGGAGGGCAGAGGGGAAGACAGATGGGAGGACAGACGGGAGGATAGGCAGGAGGACAGGCAGGAGGACAAACAGGAGGACAGACAAGACGATAGACAGGACAGACAGGAGGACAGATGGGAGGACAGACAGGAAGACAGACGGGAGGACAGGCAGGAGGGCGAACAGGAGGACAGACAAGACGATAGACAGGACAGACGGGAGGACAGACGGGATGACAGATGGGAGGATAGATGAGAGGACAGAGGGGAGGTCGGACAGGAGGGGCCGGAGCCTCGCGCACCAGGATGTCGGTGCTGGCCACGGTGCTGAGGCGCAGGTACTCCACCGCGCGCTGCTGCAGCTCCACGTCCGCGTTGCGGAGCTGGCTGTCACTGCGCAGCACGTCCTGGATGGTGGTCTTGACCTCCGGGAAGAGATTGACGAACTTGATGTAGGCGGACAGCAGGAGCGCCCGGCCAGGCACGCTGCACAGGTGGAACTTGGAGTGTAGCAGGTGGAACTGAGTCAGGGGGCTGTGGGCAGAGCAGGAGAGACCCTCATTACCACAGCCACATGCCCGCAGCCACCCGTCAGCCCACAGACCTCCTTACCTCCCCACAGCCAGCCACAGCTCGCGACGGCTGCCCACGGTCCCCCAGCACCCCTCATACCAAATGAACACTGCTGCCGTACCCTACAACCTGCCCGCGGCCCCTGCAGCCGTCTGCAGCCACCCTGCAGCGTCCCACAACTACCCCAGTTACCTCACAGCCACCTGAAGCCACCCACAGCCACTCCAGTCACCCCACAGCCATCCCACAGCCACCCACAGCTGCTCCAACAGCCACCCCAATAGCCAACAGCCGCTTCCCTAGTCCCACAGCCACCGGGCAGTCTCCTCACAGCTGTCCCAGCCCCCCCCCAGTCACCCTGCAGCTGCCTCAGCAGCTGCACCCACCCTGAGCCCCAGCTCTCACCTGGATCTCGGGTCCCCAGCAATCAAGTTGCCAAACTCCCCCAGGATGTAGCCCCCCACTTTGACCAGGTTCTCGTGGCACGCTGGGGCCTGCAGGGCCTGTGGGGACAGAGGTGTGAGCCATGGGCGCAGCAGGCGGGCGGGGCTGGGTGAGGTGCACCCACCTCGAACACGGTCTTGGCGGCGTAGCCCTGCACGTCGTCCCGGTTGGTGACAATCTGGATCACGCGGAACCACACTTCCTCGCTCACGTGGTCGCCAGCAATGCGGATGAGGTTGAGGATGGTGTCCACATACCACGCGTAGTCCACAGCGTACTTCTCGGCCAGGATGGCCACCTTCAGCACCTGCGGGGACCCAGTGGGGCGGGTGCTCAGGTAGCCCCCGCAGCGGCCCTGTCCCACTGCCTGGCCCTGGCCCAGAGCCACCCCTCCCCAGATCCCATGCGATACAGGGTCAGGACCAACACGATGCAGCCCCCACCCAGACGCTAGCCAGAGCAGCTTTGGGTTGGTTGGTTTTAGGGACTTTTGGGGTGAGGGGCGGAGGGCACCCCCAGTGGTACTCGGGGCTTACTCCTGTCTCAGTGCTCCCAGTTCAGGGTTGCTTCAGGCAGGGATCAGATACCCTACATGGTGCCAGGGATCAAACCCAGGGGCACCTTGTGTAAGGCAAGTGCCTTGCTCCATCCCATCTCTCGGGCCTCTGAACACCTCTCCTGGGCCACACAACTGCACACCATGCTGGAGCAGGTGACAGAGCCAGTCACCCACGGCCTTGACTCCAACGCCCCCACCACAGCACTCACGATCTCCTCCCGGATGCAGTAGTCAGCCGCTTCCAGGTAGCTCAGCATCTCGGCCACGATCTGCTGCGCATTGCTGCGGTCACACATGGCATAGAGCAGGTCCACGGCCCGCTGCCGCACGCTCACATCCCGCTCAGTCTGCAGGGGAGGCACAGGGAGGCTATGGGTGGGCCCTGAGCCCAGGGCTGTCATGTGGAAGGGGAACCCAGGCAGCGTTAGCCCCGTGCCCTCAGGGCCTGCTCCTTCATGTCTCGTGGGCGGGGCTGGACCTCAGGCCACACATGCTGAGCACAGGGCTCCAGCCGCAGCCCACAGTGCCCGGACAAATGGGCATTTCCTTTGGCCAAGAGCAAGTTTCCTTTCGAAGCAGGCCCATGCAGTTCTCTTCCCAGCAGAGTGACCTGTTGCACAGTTTGCACCTGCTTGGGATCCTGCGGGCCAGTGGGGAGCAGAACACTTGCCTTGAGGGCATTGATGACCGTCTCGATGTGCGTCTTGACAGCCTCATGGGAGAACTCGGAGCTAGCCAGCGCGCACATGCTCTCTAGCGCCAGATAGCGCAGGTTGGTCTCACGGTGCTGCAGGAACTGGCCCAGCTGGTTACACGCACGCACCAGCAGATTGGGCTCACTGCAGGGGCAGAGGGGCACAGTGCCAGCCGGGCAGGGCGGCCAGGATGGCCAGAGAACGGCCGCGCCCTTCCACAGCCGCCCACACCTCCCTTTGGAGAGTTCAGGGCTCCAAACGTTCTGACCAGGCTGGCGTCAGCAGAGGCCGGCGGCCGGCTCCACACAGATGAGTACCACCGAGCCGACTCGCCACCCCCTCCCTCTGTGCTGCCTGAGAGCAGCCTGCACCACCGAAGGAGCCCCATGTGGCAGCCTTGGCCCCAGCCAGGCCCCTGGAAAGAACGCTAGGGAATCGGGCGACCCCGGCCCACCTGTCATGGTGGATGACGAGGCTGATGGCCTCGAAGAGCACCGCGTTCTTGGCGTTAGAGTGCTGCACCTTTTTGGACTTGGGAGGCTCCTGGGCCTTGTTGAGGATCGTCTCCAGGCACTCAGTCAGGCGGCCTCGCGCTGCGGGGTCTTCTGGGCAAGAGATGAAGCCTCAGCACTGCGGCCGCCTGCCCAGCCCCATCAGCCCAGACCCTGTGCACACTGTCAGCCACTGAGGGCGCAACTGAGGACTGGGAGAGCCCCTGAATGTGGGCACCACAAGCCAACTCACAGGAGCCTCCACACGTGTGCCACCTCATAGGAGCCACCACAGGAGCCACCACACGCACGCCACCCCACAGGTGCACACTACACACGTGCCACCACACAGGTGCACACCACACTTACTCACATGCCACACGTGCCACCACACGCACTCTACCATACATGAGCCACACCACACAAGCTCATGTGCACATTACAGATGACCACGCATACATACTATATACATGCCACAAATATACATGTATACACATGCCACCACAGTGCACATCAGACATATGTATCATATTACATTTGCACAAACCACCAAATGCCACATGCTACCACACACGCCATCCCACGACTACATGCATGTGCATGTGTATACACGTCACCACACATGCACACACCACCAGACTTGCCACCCTACATGCATAGCACATGTCATGACACATGCACGTACATGTGCATACCACATACACAAAGACACATGACCACCCATATACACCACATGCACGCACTAGATACACATGCACTGCACACACCACCACACACAAGATACATACACACATGCACACACACAAAACTGTGCTAGGTCAACATATTTATGTTGAGTCACAGTGTGACTTATAAAGGCTGAGAGAAACGGAAACAAAACGTTTTTCTCTGTCGCTGCTCTTGGCACAGCAAATAGAGCATCACAGGAGCACCAAAGTGAGAAGACGTTCGTAAGCCTCCAGCCAAACCCACAAGTCAGGTGTGAGGCCCCAGACAGCTCGAGCGCCACCACAGCTAGAGCTACACCAGCTGGGTTGGACAAATTGGGATCAGGGGTCTGCAGGGCAGAAGAGGGGAGCACCGGGTCTGGTCTGGGCAGCCCTTGACCTGGGAACCAGATCTTACAGAGAGCGAGCCAGGCCCGGGGGGGGAACTGCTGCTCCTCAGGGCTCAGGGCTGCTGACACAGCACTGGCCTTGCATGCAGCCAACCCAGGTTTGATCTCGGCATCCCATAGAGTCCCCCAGCCCACCAGAAGTGAGTGCAGAACTGGGAGTAACTCCTGAGCACTGCTGGGTGTGGCCCCCACCTTCCCCAAAAGGACCCTGGACACAGAAAACAGCATAAATGGTGACTGACCGCAGCAACTGTGTTCAGAATGACCTTCCATTCCAACATGACACCATGGCTACAGCAGTCTCTGTGCGCCAGCTGGGAAGCCCAAACGCTCCCACACACACGTGAGCAAGGAACCCTCTACGGGCTCGGAGAGACGGTCCGGTCCAGCAGGGAAGGCACTTGCCTCGCACACGGCTACCCAGGTTCAATTCCCTGAACCACACGTGGTGCTCTAAGCTCCACTAGGAGTGATCCCCCAGGCAGGGGTGAGCCCCGAGCACAGAGGTGATCCCCAAGCTGATCCCCAGGCTCACTCCTGGCCTTGAACACAGAGCCAGGGCTGATCCCCGAGCACAGAGCCAGGAGTGAGCCCCGAGCACAGAGCCAGGAGTGAGCCCCGAGCACAGAGCCAGGAGTGAGCCCCGAGCACAGAGCCAGGAGTGAGCCCCGAGCACAGAGCCAGGAGTGAGCCCCGAGCACAGAGCCAGGAGTGAGCCCCAAGCACAGAGCCAGGAGTGAGCAGTGAGCCCTGCCAGATACAGCCCAAACACAAACACACAAAGCACGACTCTCTGGCCCCTCCCACGGGAGGCCCATGTGGACGGACATACGAACTTGGAACCTCCACACCTCATCTACCCAGCAGCCCAGTGCCCACACGGGCGTGGCCAGAGGAGCTGGGCCTTACCTGGGGGCGGGTACGACTGCAGCAGCCGCAGCAGCTTCACTGAGAGCCAGGGCGCCGGAACAAAGTAGTACGTGTAGTCCTGGAGGTCCGTGGAGGCCGACGTCACAATCTAAGGGGGCATAGGTGACCGTCACAGCAGGCCCAGCATGGTGGAAGCTCCCCGGACACTTGTAGAGCGACAGTGCAAGCCTGGGGCTCCCAAGGGAGGGTACACACGGCGCAGCCTGATCCTGAGGGCAGCGTTCACCTGTGCCCATGTCCATCCGGATGGCCCTGAGGATGCCCTGTGCCAGTGTCCATCGTGTGTGGGCCCTGACGGTGTCCATGTTCGTGTCCGTTGTGTGTGGGCCCTGAGGGTGTCCTATGCTCGTGTCCGTCATGTGCGGGCCCAGAGGGTGTCCTGTGCCCATGTCTATTGTGTGTGGGCCCTGAGGGTACCCATGCCCGTGTCCATCGTGTGTGGGTCATGAGGGTGTCCTGTGCCCATGTCCATCGTGTATGGGCTGTGAGGGTGTCCGTGCCTGTGTCTGTCATGTGGGCCCTAAGGGTGTGCGTGCCCATGTCCATTGTGTGTGGGCCCTGAGGGTGTCCGTGCCCGTGTCCATTGTGTGTGGGCCCTGAGGGTGTCCGTGCCCGTGTCCATTGTGTGTGGGCCCTGAGGGTGTCCGTGCCCGTGTCCATTGTGTGTGGACCCTGAGGGTGTCCTGTTCCCATGTCCATTGTGTGTGGGTCCTGAGGGTGTCCTGTGGCCATGTCCGTCATGTGTGGGCCCTGAAGGTATCCTGTGCCTGTGTCCATCGTGTGTGGGCCCTGAAGGTGTCCTGTGCTGTGTTTATCATGTGTGGGCCCTGAGGGTGCCCGTGCCCATGTCCGTCTGGGTGGCCCTGAGGATGTCCTGTGCCCATGTCCATCGTGTGTGGGCCGTGAGGGTATCCATGTCTGTCGTGTGTGAGCCGTGAGGGTGCTCGTGCCCGCGTCCATCATGTGTGGGCCCTAAGGGTTCTGTGCCCATGTCTGTTGTGTGTGGGCCCTGAGGATATTCTGTGCCCGCGTCCATCGCGTGTGGGCCCTAAGGGTATCCGTGCCCGTGTCCTTCTTGTGTGGGCCCTGAGAGTGCCCTTGCCCATATCTGTCGTGTGTGGGCCCTAAGGGTGTCCACGCCCATGTCTGTCGTGTGTGGGCCCTTCAGGGGCGGTGTCTTGCCTAGTCCATGTCCGCCTGTGAACAGCTGTGCCCATGTGTCCTGTGAGGGCGGCCCTCTCCCCCAAACAGGCTCCCGGCCCGGACTCGCACACCTTCTTCCCCGGGAGGGAGTCCGGTGTCCACCTCACTCCATGGTGTGCACCCGCGTAGGCTCCGGGTCAGAGAACACTGCCGTCGCCTCAGCCTCTCCCGACTGACACTGGGCAAGAGCCCCCCGGCCTTCGAGCCAACAGTTCCACAGCTCGGGAAGGTTCTCTGGACAACTCTGCAGCCCGGCACGGACACACTGAAAGACGGGCCTGCCCCTCACACAGGGACAGGGACAAGGTGTGGGGGCCCCAAGGTAGAGGGGACGGGCCTGCCCCCTACACAGCAACACGAAAGAAGGCGCAAACACCTGAGAGAAAGGGGGAAGGCACAGGACCTCCTGCCAACAAAACCAAACGGAGTGAGGACAGCAAATGCCACCGCGCGCGACAGCCCGGCCACACGAGTGTTTCCTGAGCGCGTCAAGCTGGACGCCCGTGAGAAGCCTCTCTGGCAGAGCCCCGTTCCCCAGCTAACAGGGCACCAACGTCGCCATGGACCTTAGCACTTGCCCTCCCCATCTCCCTCAGTTCTCGTCAGACCCCACACAGCAGCATTCAGAGGCCACGCCCAACTCGGCGCTCAGGCCTGGGCCTCCTTGCCAGTGCTCGGGCCTCTGCGTGACAAGGGTCAGGGGCAGAGAGCAGCAGGTCCCAGCTCAGCTAGGGCCAGAGAGGGGTCGTGGGCACCACAGTGCCCATCACTGCTCACCGAGCACTGTGTAAGCACAAAGTTCGGGCACACATGCCAGCCCCAGGCTTATATAAAAGCACATGAGTCACCAGAGGGGGCAAAGTGACACTTGACACCTCTCAGGGACCCGGGAGTCAAAAAAGCACGGAAAACGGAAGCGGAGCTGTGCAGACGGAGAGACCCTCTACTTGGAAATCTGCAGCATCCCTGGGAGGGGAGGTGCTGGTGCGCAGACCCCCATGGCTGACAGGCAGCGCCATGAGTTCTGCCCCAGAAGCAGCCTGCCGAGTCCGACTCCTGAGGCCACTGTGCCCAACACAGCCAAGAAAGCCTGGGGCTGCAGAACAGGGACACAGTGCCACCTGGAGGCCACATGTAGAAGAGCACGGGGGGCACCTTCTCAGGCACGAGATGGGACATGGCAGTACAGACAAGCTGCAACCATTAACAGCCACTGCAGGTGACGGACAGCTAAGCGTGGACAGGCACGGTCCCCTCGAAGACCGGCCACAAGCCCACGCTAGTGCAAAGAGCCTCCACACAACAGGGACAGCAGCAGAGTGGGACCTACTGGGCCTTTCACAGAAGTGGCAGCCCCAAGGCCAACTGCTCAGACGATCAGGAAGAGGCAGGCGCAGCTCCAGAAAACAGAGATCAAAGAACTGACCAGAGGGCAGCAGGCTGCCCCAACACGAGGCTCAAGGGCTGAGGACAGCAGATATCCTGGCAACACCTGAGGCAGCACCTCCTCAGGAACATCTGGCACCCGTGGCACAGCCCCACACAGCCTGGCCCACAGAGCCCAAGATGTGGCATGGGAAATGGCACTGGCAGCATGACGACCTCTGAAGTCATGCACACCACGTCCCTCCCGAGAAGGGACAAGTCCACAGCAGCTGCCGGCCACAGGAATCCCCTCATGTCACAAGGAGAGAAGAGGAAAGCCCAGCGCCACCTACATTCCACAACGCCCAGCACAAAGGAACAGTCCCAGACAGTGCTGAGGGCCAGTGAGCAGAGTGTGAGGTGAGCGGCAGGGAGCATGAAGTGTGAGGTGAGTGTGAGGTAAGGCAAGAGTGTGAGATGAGGTGAGGTAAAGTGATGCAAGTATGATGTAACATGAGGTGAACGTGAGATGAAGTGAGCTAAGGCAAGTGTGAGGTGAGTATGATGTGAGACAAATGTAAGGTAAGGTAAGTGACATGAGGCCTAGAGTGAGGTGACTGAAATGTGAGATGAGGTGAGAGGAGAAAAGGTGAGGTAGATGTAAGATGAGGTGAGGCGTTCGTAAGGCGAGAAGAATAAAATGAGGTAAGACGAGAAAAGGAGAGGAGAATATGAGGAGAAATGAGGTTAGGAGAGGTATGAGTTGAGCTTGATGTGACACAGTGTGAGGTGAAGTGTCATGTGAGGCCAAGTGTGAGGTGAGGTGAAACACATGTGAGATAAGGTAAGACAAATGTGAAAACCCATGTCAAAGATAAAAATGCAGAGCCTGATGTCAGTCACAATCCATACTGCTCAGCACAAAGGCCTGGTCCCAAATAGTGCTGTGAGAGGCCAGTGAGCAGAGTGTGAAGTGAGTGGCAGGGAGCATGAGGAGGGGAACATAAGACAATGAGATAAAGTGTGAAATGAAAAGAGTATAAGGTGAGGTAAGACAAGTGTGACATGAGGTGAGGTGAAGTGAGATGAGGTAAGTGTGAAGAAAGGTGAGTGTGACATAAGTGTGAGGTAAATATGAGGTGAGGTGAGGTGAGGTAAGGTGAGTATGAAGTGAGGTGACTATGAGAAGTGAGTGTGAGGTGAGATAAGGTGTGACAAGTGTGAGATAAAGTGCAGTGAGGTGCTTGTGCAGTGAGGTGACTGTGAGGTGAGTGTGAAGTGAGTTAAGGAGAGTAGGAAGTGAGATGAGATAGTGAGGTGAGCATGAGGTGAGTAAGGTATGTGGTGTGGGGTGAGGCAAGTGTGAGGAGAGGTCAGGCAAGTATAAAGTGAGGTGAGGTAAACTGAGTTGTAGTAAGGTGAATGTGAAGTGAGTTAAGTATGAGGAGAGGTAAGAGATGAGTTGAGAATGAGGCAAAATGAGGTGAGGTAATGTAATTGTATAATGACAGAAATGTCTCTGTCAAATACGGTGTGAGGTGAGACAAGTGAGGAGTGTATATTGTGGCTGGCAAGTAGGAGGTGAGATGTGAGGTGAGTGCAAGGCAAAAAAAAGCAAGTGTGAGGTAAGTTACAGAGAGAGTATGAGGAGAGTTTTAAGTAGGTGATATGAGGCAAGTGTAATGTGAGGTGAGGTAAAGGGAGTGTACCGTGAGGCAAGTTATAAAGTGAGATGAGCTGACTCAAGTGTGAGGTAAGGTGAATGTGAGATGAGGTGAGGTATGTTGAGTGTGAGGTGAGGCAAACTGAGGTGAGGTGAGTTAAAGCAAGTATGAGATGAGATAAGTGTGAGGGGAGGTGAAGGTGAGATGAGAAAAGTGAGGTGAGCTGAGGCAAGCATGAAGAAAGTGAGGTGTGAGTGAGGTTAGGTGAGGTGAGGCAAGCTGAACATGAAGAAGCAAGTGTGAGGTGAATCAAGTGTAAGGTGAGGCAAGGTGAAATGAGGTGAAGTGATGTGAGGTGAATATGAGGTAAGGTAAGTTTAAGGCAAATCAGGTGAGGTGAGGCAACTGTAAAATACAGTGAGGTGAGGCAAGTGTTAGGTAAGGTATAAAGAGAGGCGAATATGAGTTGAGGTGAGGCTAGTGTGAAGTGAGGCAAAGCAAGATAACAATGAGGTGAAAAAAAGATGAGGTAAGTGTGAAGTAGGTGAGATGAGTGTGAGGTGAGGCAAGAGATGAGGTAAGGTGAGATGACGCGAGTGTAAGGCAAGGTGAATTAGGGGTGAGGTGAGGTGAGTTTGAAATGAGGCAAATGTGAAGTGAGGTGAATGTGAGGTGAGGTGAGCAGATGTGAGGTAAGGTGAGGCAAGTAAGAGGTAAAATGAGAGTGAGGTGAATCAGGTGGAGAGGCAAGAGTGAAGTGAAGTGAGGTAACACAAGCGTGAGGTGAGGTGAGGTAAGGTTAGATGAGTGAGTAAGGTAAAGTTTGGTTAAAGATGAGATGAGGGGCCGGAGCGATAACACAGCGGGTAGGGCGTTTGCCTTGCACGCTGCCGACCCGGGTTCGATCCCCGGCATCCCATATAGTCCCCCAAGCACTGCCAGGAGCAATTCCTGAGTGCAAAGCCAGGAGTAACCCCTGAGCATCGCTGGGTGTGACCCAAAAAGCAAAAAAAAAAAAAAAAAAAGATGAGATAAGGTGAGGCCAATTGATGTGAGTCGAATGTGAGGTGAAGAGAGCAAGTGTGAGGTGAGGTGAGTCGAGTGTGAAGTAAAAGGAAGAGAGTGAGGGGCTGGAGAGATAGCACAACGGATAGGGCGTTTGCCTTACACTCGGCCGACCCGGGTTCGATTCCCAGCATCCCATATGGTCCCCTGAACACCGCCAGGGGTAATTCCTGAGTGCAGAGCCAGGAGTGATCCCTGTGCATCATCGGGTATGACCCAAAAAGAAAAAAAAAAAAAAGAGGAAGAGAGTGAAGTGAATGAGGTGAGGAGAGGCAATAATGAGGTGGAGTGAGGTGAGGCAAATGTGACGTGAGGCATGTTTGAAGTGAGACAAATGTGAGGTGAGGTGAGGTCTGGTTAGTGTGAAGTAAGGAGAGTGTGAGGAGAGATGAGGTGAGGTAAGGCAAATTGAGATGAGGGAAGGTTTGGTGAGTATGAGGTGAGCAAGTATGAGTTAAGGTGAGGTTAGGGATAAGGTGAGGTGAGTTTGAGGTAAGGCAAATGTGAAGTGAGATGAGTGTGAGGTAGATGAGGAAAGTGTCAGCTGAAATGAGTATGAGGTGAGGAAAGGAAAGTTCGAGGTCAGGTGAGAGGTCAGTGTCAGTTAAGGCTAGTATGAGGTGATGTGTGTGAGGCAAGAGTGAGATAAGAAGATGAGATGCAGTGGAGCAAATGTGAAGTGAGGCAAGGTGAATGTGAGGTGAGGTGATGCCAGTGTGAGGTGAGGTGAGGGGAGTGAGCTGAAGTGATGTAAAATGAGGTTTGTGTGTGAAGGGTGAGATGAGGTGAGTGTAAGGTGAGATGATGTAAAGTTAGGGGTGCATGAAGTGGTTATGATGTAAGGTGAGTGTGAGGTCAGGTGAGGTGTAAGGTAAGTGTTATGTGATGCAAAGATAAAAAGGTGAGTGTGAGGTAAGTATGAGGTAAGATGAGTGTGAGATGAGTGAGGTGAGGCAAGTGTGAGGTGAGGCAAGTATGAGGTGAGGTGATGAGGTGAGGAAAGACAATTTTGAAATAAGATTATGTACATGGATTGTAGTTAAGATGAAGTAAGATGAGACAAACGTGTACTCGCAACCTGGCATCCCAGCGTAGCCCTGGACACCCAAGCAGAGTGGTGACTTAGAGCAAGAAGGATGCAGTGTGGGCACTACCCTGACGCGCCATGCATATCCCAGCATGTTCTTGCCAAACTCCTCTGCTCTGGCTCCCCTGACTGACACGACAGTTCTCAAAGCATCCTGCTACACCCAGAGAAGCCTAGGTGCCGCCAGACGGAACCTCTAGACCAGTACACAGCAGACACCCAACCAGGGGAGGCTCCCCGGGGCCTGCAGGACTCACCCTGCTCAGTCTGGAGACAGCCAAAGACACAGATGTGCGGAACTCCTCAGGATTCTTCTGTGCCAGGGTGGTGATGAGGCTGGTGGCAGCAGTCACCACGCCCTGAAAGACATGGCAGTGACACTCAAGGTTCTGGGAGCAAGGTGAACTTGAGGTCTTGCTACGCTCCCAGGGACCCCCGGAGCACAGGGAGACTCAGGGTCCCCTGGGGACAGAGACTTGGGGTCCTCCGGAACATCTGCATGCTCCTACCCTGAGCTGCTGAGGATTCAGCCCTCTGAGCCCCAGCGTGCCCTGTGCCACTCTCTCCTGCTCTCAAGAGCTCACTCACTTGCTCGCTCTGGGGGCAAATCAAACACCAGCGTGTGAGGCCTGGCCTAGGAGGACAGCCTGGGGCTGGGGCCAGCAGGTACACGGGGCGTGGGGGCAGGGCAATGGACGGGAGGGTCGAGGGTAGTGGGTGGGCAGGGTTGGGTCCGGGGTCGGCACCTCACCAGGTGCTGGTCATTGAGCAGATGCACCACGCGGGAGGTCCAGTCGCCCATGGGCACCAGGTCCGGAGATGTGCGGTACAGGCGCAGCAGGCACAAGGCTGCACTCTGCTTCACACTGTCCATGGTGTCCCTGAAACACAGACACTCAGACAGCAGGAACAGAGCCCACCGGCGTCCCCAGAAGACAACAGGCGACCGTGGAGACGCGTCCATGCAGGACAGAGCAGGCGGCAGCCCCCGCCCACCCCTAGCAGCGGCTGAGGCCGGGTGTGTGTTCAGCCAGGTGGGGCCAGAAGAGCTGGGGGTGCCATGCGGTCATCGGGGATCTACTCCCCAACTCAGCACACCCCAGACTGGGATCGGGCCAGGACCCCACGTTCTCAGCAATGCTGGCAGAGTGAGGTGCAGGGGTGTGGATTTGGTCTCCCGCACGACGGAGGTGGAGCCCGTGACATGGGCGGAGGGGGCGGGCCTCGGCTCCCCATCATTTCCGTCCGGCAGGCACCAAAAAGACACATTTTCAAGGACCCGGGCACGCACCCCGCTACCAGAATTTTGGGGATCTCCCCAGCAAAGGCTTCGCCCATCTCGCGGCTGCCCACGTTGGCGATGCAGTGCAGGGCCAGGCCCATGAAGGTGGGGTTGCGGCTGGCCAGGTCATTCTTGATGGCGTTGTTGATGAGGCGGATGAGCTCGGAGTTGGAGTTCACCAGCACAGAGATGAACAGGTAGCCCTGGGCCGGGACGGGCAGAGGGGCACGACAAGCTCCGTCAGGGGACAAAGCGGCGACCTAAGGAGAGGCGGGTCTACGCCGCCAGGGAGCGCTTGAACGGCCACCTGAGGGTGGACACCAGGATCTGTCCCCAGGGCCCCCTCCCAAGGACAGGGCTGAATGAGGAAGGGGCGAGCCCGGGGCTGGCGGTGGCCTTCCCCAGAGGAGGCAGCACTGGGGGGGTTGGAGAGGGGCTACATGCACGTGGGGTGGGGTCACTGCAGGAAGGGCAGCTCAGGGCATAGCTGGGGACATGCTCTGTGTAGGAATGCCAGAGGCCAGCGCCAGCCCGCGGCACCTACAATCTGCTTCTCGCTGTATCTGTTGGAGCTCAGCAGGTTGACGGCCTCCATGTGCCCGAAGTCAATGTCGTGGCCCAGGAGGAAGATGAAGAGCAACTTGCACACGTACTTTTTCTTGCTGTAGCCGTCAAGAGCCTTGTCTCCTGTGAGGAAGCAGGGGCCATCGGCACAAGGCCCCTCCCGGCACGGACGGGGTGTGTGCCAGTCAGCGACAATGCACTGCAGCCTCTCAGGCCTCCAAACGCGGCTCCACTGGCACAGGAGGAAGCGGGCACAGCTACCCTCAGCATGACCCAGGTTCCTGCCACGTCCCCACTGCCACAGCCCCATTGGCACAGCCCCAGTGCCCGGCCCTGCTGCCACAGCCCAACTGACATGGCCTGGGGCTGCCCGCCTCAGACCCACTTCCACTGCCATGACGCAGCGTGTTCTGGAACATGAGCAGAGGCCCACAGGCCTGTCTGCATGGTAAAGCCTCAGGTGCAAGGACCCAAGGGCAAGGACCCAACCTAAGAGCCCTGAACCAGCCACTGCCAGCACAACAGCTACCAGGGAAGGACACTGTGGTCCCCTCCTGCCACCAGCAGCCTCCGCGCTCAGACAAGGGGTGCCCCAGCGTGAGGGGGACAGGGCTTGGACAAGGACAGAGGCCACAGTGCACACGGGAGCCCGCACACGGCTCTCGTCTTGCATGGGGTTCCAAGCAGTCCGAGGGCCCTGCCGGGCACACGCAGGAGGCATGTCTCCTCCCACTCTGCACCCCGAGACCTGCACACTCACATGCACACGCCCACTTGCTCACTCACTCTCCCACTCTGTTATTCATTCTCTCACTCTCATTCACTCTCGGTCACTCATACCCTTTCTCACTCACTCACTCACTCGCTCACTCATTCGCTCAGTTATTCTCTCATTCACTTTCTGTCACTCATTCATTCCCTTACACACTCGCTCACTCATCCTCACTGTCATTCACTTTCACTCATCACTCATTCACTCATTCATTCTGACTCACTATTCTCACTTATTCTCTCACTCGCTCATTCTCACTCATTCACTCACTCTTTCTCACTTTCTCATTCTCTCTAGCTCACTCATTTAATCTCACTCTCGTTCACACTCATTCATTCTCATTCACTCTCAGTCACGCACCTTCACACTCGCTTGTTCACGACTCAGTGACTCATCCTCTCTCTCTCTGTCCCTCTGCCGCTGCATGCTGCTCCCGCACACCTGCAACCCCAGCGGTGACGCACATTTACATGGCCGCGTCCCGTCCCGGGGGCAGCATGCACCGCTGGGGCTCCCCGTTCCCCACCAGCAGGTCCCTCCCGAGGCCCTGTGGCCCGGCCCCCGCCCACCCCCCACACCACAGAACAGGGCAGTCTGGGCCCGCTCGGTCTGAGGCCTGCTCCTGAGTCACCCCAGCGCCAGCAGCCCAGGCCTTCCCCGCCACTAGAAGCTAGTACCATGTGTCCATGGCCACCAACACCAGCCCAGCTCCCCAGTGCGGGCACACCAGGGTCTGGGCCCCCAGGGACCCCAATGACACCCAAGGGCCTGTGGCAAGGACAGAGCCACATCCCCACCGGCACTGCCCGAGCCACATGGCCGCACTCCAGCCTTCAGCTGCACACCAAGGCCCTGCCGTGTTCCAGACCTGCACATGGCACAGGGCCCCGCCCTCGGGCACCAAGTGGTCCTGCTCCTGGCACCCGCTGTGGCCCTCCAAAGGAAAAAGACCACTAGAGATGGTGGTGACACGTGCCTGCGGGCCCTCAGCTGGCCCCGAGACAGAAGAAAAGTGAAGTATAAAACAAACAACAAAAACAAGCGAGTGAGCATGCTAAATGCTAACGGGGCTCACAGCAGTAACTACCAAGAATCTCGCTGGGGTGAAGGGAAGACCGGGTGCGGGGCAAGCGTGCCACCACCCAGAGACAGGCAGCAGCGGGAGACGCGCTTACCTTTAAACTTGGATCTGATGTTGGCCAGTTCTTTGTTTATTCTCTTTATTTCTGCTTCTTTACTTTTGCCTGGAAAGATAGCACAAGCCCATGTCCTCTGTCGCCGACTCCCTGAGACCCCTGCCTCGCATCGGTGCCATTCCTGCCTCCCACCAGCACTAGGCAGGCACAGGCTCACAGCTCCCCTGCACAGACCCCCCCCCCACACACACACCCCGTCTCCAACTCAAGGGAACACAGGACTTGCCCATTCCGCGATCAGGAAACAAAGATCCATTTTCTGCATGTGATGCTCTGACAGCCCCACCCAGGCTGTGCTGAGCCCGCGGGATGTGGTGGCACTGAGCGTGTGCGCGCCTGGCGGGGACCCAGCCAGAGCACAGGGCAGGGGGCAGGGCACGAGCTGGACACCCCCTTCTGTTTTGCAGAGTAAAGGAAGGGCTGAGAGACAGCAAGCACAGCAGGGAGGGTGCTTGCCTTGCATGCAGCCAACCCAGATTCAATCCCCAGCCCGGGTTCTATTTCTGGCACCACACAGGGTCCCCTGAGCTGTGCCAGAAGTGATACCTGAGCACAGAGCCAGGAGTAAGTCCTGAGCACCACTGGTGTGGCCCAAAGACCAAACAAAAACACAAAAGAAGGAAGGAGGAAGGAGGAAGAGGAAGAGGGAGGGAGGGAGGGAGGAGAGGAGAATAGAGGGAGGGGGAGGACACTGCAGCTGCCAAACGCCAAGAGAAAGGGGTGTTCCCCTCGCCCTGCCCTGCCAGGAAGCACCTTGGTCCCCCGGGCACACCTGCCCCGCTGCCTCCCGACAGCAAAGCCAGGGTGAACCAGTTAGAAGCAGAATGTGGGGTCACGTCACATCTACGCTGAAAAGCTCCAGGGATACCAGCAGGACCCCATGAGCTGCTCTCGGCACCTCCACCCAGCCCTGGCCCACACACACCAGCACTGCAGCTGTCCACGTGACCCACAGCTCACACGGCCCTGGCCCACACGTGCCACCAGTGCAGCTGTCCATGTGACCCGCAGCTCACATGGCCCCACTGGGCTGGGGGGCAGAGAACCGGCCCTGTTCTGGCCTCTCCCCACTTTTGCACAGAACCAGAATACATGGACAGATGGTGGTACTGAGCACAAGCATGCCAGTGTGTGCATGTTCACATATGGTAGTGCATGTATGCCTGTGTGTAAACCTGTGTGCACCTGTGAGTGCCTTACGTGCCTATGTGAGCTTATGCATGTCTGTGTATGTACACATATGGTGGTGCACATGCACCTTGTGAGCTTGTGTGTACGTGTTCTTGTGTGCATGTACACATATGGTTGAGCACGTGCGCCTGCGTGCAAGTCTGTGTGCCTGTGTGTATACATGCGAGTGCCTTGTGCACCTTTGTGTGCCTGCATATGCATATGTATGCATGTGCATGCCTGTGTGACTCTGTGTGCCCATATGTGCCTGTGCCATGCGCTTGTGTGTACATCTGTGTGTGCCTGTATAAGCCTGTCTGTGTGCCTGTGTGTCTGTGTGAGTCTGCATGTGCACACCTTTGAGCTGTGTGTGTGTGTCTGTGTGTACCTGTGAGCCTGTGTGTGTGTCTGTGTGCACCTGTAAACCTGTGTATGCGTCTGTGTGTGCCTGTGAGCCTGTGTGTGTCTGTGTGAGCCTGTGTGTCTATGTGAGTCTGTATGTGCACACCTGTGAGCTATGTGTGTGTCTGTGTGCACCTGTGAGCCTGTGTGTGCCTGTGAGCCTGTGTGTGTCTGTGTGCGCCTGTGTCTGTGCATGCTCTTATGCACTGTGTCTACGCTGTACACGTGTGAGCATGTGTCTTTCATCACACAAGCCAAGCCCACTGCTCGGGTGTGTGCTGGGTTAGCTGGTGCGATGCCTGACCTGGCAGCCTCCTGAGTTCGCTGTGTGGACGCCTGCTGGGGCAACAGTGCCGAGAATCAGAGACCCAGAGACAGGCACTGCCACCTCCACACACAGCCGCTCCTGACCCACATCCCGCCCAGGATGGGTTCTGTCTCTGCCAGTTACAGGCTGACTCAAAGCACCGAGTCTCCACACTGAACATGCCAGCACCCAGCCGTGGGCAGAGTGGGCACCTGCACTCCTCGCCCGTGTCCCCACTCAGCACCCGAGAAGCTGCAGCGCAGCCGACAAGGCGCCCACACGGGAGAACGCCGGCAATCCTCGGACAGACACCGGCAGAGCTGACAGTGCCGGCCCCCACCCTTCCACGCCCAGCCCTGCCCAGCACAAGCAGCTGAAGGCAGACCCCCGTGGGCCGGGCAGTGCCAAGAGAACCCCTGCGCCACACCCTGGGGACCAACATGCTTCTGCTCCTCGTGTGGCTCCAACTCTGCACGCCTGTGAGACAGTTGCAGGTCCCCATGATGGACATCGGGGTTGCCCCAAAAGAGCAGCCATCAGCCCCCGGGGTCCTCACGCTTCCGCTCCCTGAGACACGAGCCCTGGGGTGCGGTGAGACTCAGAGGAAGGCCCAGCACAGGACAGAAGGCCCCAGGGGGCGCGCCTGTGGGCCCATCCAGGGCCGTCTGAGGCTGGGGCACCCGGAATGCAGGGCTGCGCAGGGGTGACCCGTTCAACGCATGGGGGAACAGTGACCTGCTCACGCCCAGGCAGTCTCTCCACACCCACCACTGTCGTCAGGGCCCACTTCCTGGCCTCGGAGCCTGCGGCCACCCCCTCCCACTGCCAGGAGACGGCCACGGGCCACGCACCCTCCTGGTCCTCTCCTGACTCCGCCTGGGCTACAGCAGGGCTCGGGGCCCACGGCATAAGGGTGGCAGCGCACACACGCAGCGTGGGCAGCCTGAGGTGGCCCCAGCATGACCAGACATGGCGTCTCCCCTTTGGGCACTGCCGGAGGGGCCCAAACACAAAGCAAGTGAGGCTGCCCCGTCCTGCCAACCAGGCACAGCCACCAGGACACCTCGCCACTCCCCTGCACCTCTGCCACTCCCCTGCATGGCCTGCACTTCCCTGCACCCTTGCCGCTCCCTGCACCCCTGCTGCTCCCCTGCATGGCCTGCACTCCCCTGCACCCCTGTACCCCTGCTGCTCCCCTGCATGGCCTGTGCTCCCCTGCACCCCCCACCGCTCCCCTGCATGGCCTCCATTCCCCTGCACCCCCGCCGCTCCCCTGCACCCCCGCCACTCCCCTGCACCCCTACTGCTCTCAAGCACCCCTGCCACTCCCCTGCATGGCCTGCGCTCCCCTGCACCCCCGCCACTCCCCTGCACCCCCACCGCTCTCAAGCACCCCTACTGCTCCCCTGCATGGCCTGCACTCCCCTGAATGGTCTGCACTCCCCTGCACCCCCGCCGCTCCCCTGCATGGCCTGCACTCCCCTGCACCCCCGCCACTCCCCTGCATGGCCTGCAGTCCCCTGCACCCCCGCAGCTCCCCTGCACCCCCACCGCTCTCAAGCACCCCTACTGCTCCCCTGCATGGCCTGCACTCCCCTGAATGGTCTGCGCTCCCCTGCACCCCCGCCGCTCCCCTGCATGCTGACCATTCTTCACTCCCTGCATGCTCGCTGCCCCCTGCATGCCCAGCATGGCAGCAGTTCCCAAAGGTTCTGCAGAGGCCGGGGTCCACACGCAGCTCTGCCAGGATGGTGGTACTTGGTAGGCACCTGCCTGCTGCCACAGATGGTGGCAGGGAAACCAGCCAGCAGGCTGCATCTCCAATGCAGAGCCATGGCCAGAGTCCAGGCCCCCCCAGGGCAGCTCCCACTTGGCCAGGCTCAGGCAGGTGGGCCTGGCGTGCCCACGGAGGACACGAGCACCGTCCACCTGATTCTTCCCTCTAGACACCCCAGGTCTAGGGCTCCAGGACCCGGGGCTCACAACGCTCAGGCTCCCAACACTTCTCAGCGTGTCTGGAACTGGGAGCAGGGCTCTGGTGAGCTAAATCGTTCACGGGACGGCCGCCAGCCAAGGCCTGTGCACCTGACTGCCCAGCACCGAAGGGCGGCCACAGGGGTCGGGACCCTGGAGGACCCGCCACCACGCACTCGCCCCATCCAGCTCCACCCCTGGCCCTAAGAGACTCCAATTCCTGCATACGTACACACATGTACTCACACATGCACACGCACAGGCAGACATGTGCATTGCGGGCACACACCGTCAGGGGATCACGTGCTGCTGGGGACGGAACCCAGACCGAGGCGTGGAAGGAGCCCTCAGCCCAGCACAGCAGCCGGCACCAGCATCGACCCTCCCCCCTCCGGCACAGGGTCCCTCCGCGCCCTCTGTTCCACTTCTGGAATCAGCTCCTCGGAAAGGAGTCGGCGGCCGTGGGAGGAAGCGGAGGAAGCGCCTTTCCCCAGTCAGCATCTCGAAGGGCGGCGGGAGGAAGCGGCAGGAAGCGCCTTCCCCAGTCAGCACCTTCCCGATGGACGCGCAGTCAGCACTGGCGAAAGGCGTTTTCCTGGTGTGGGCTGGAAGCCAGGCCTCGTGCAGCGGCAGGCCCTGGCCGAGGCAGGAGTGGAGACGGGGCCGGACCCCGAGGCCCCAGGGCCCTGCTGAGACCAGCCCGGAGCACCAGGCGGCTGTGGCCCCAAAACCAAAATAGCAAAAAGCAAATCAAAAGTGGCAAAGGACAGGCAGACTCGGACGTGCTCCCACAAGCACCCCCAGGCTTCACCGTCACGCCGAAGCTCCGGCTGATCCCCATCTGCGGACCCACTGGACTGTCTCTCCAGCCCCGAACAACGTTTTCCAACCTTGGGGATGTTCCAGCGTGACTCACGGGGCCGCCCCACTTCCTCAGACAGCAGACGCTGCCACCCCCTCCCCAGCCCCCGCAGCACCTGCAGCTGAGCCCATCTCGGGCCTGTCTCTGAGGACACCAGCCAGGGGGCAGGGCAGATGTGACCCCCGTGCTTTGAGGCCTGCCCACACAATCCACTCTGACGGGCCCCCACTGAGACACCCGGACCAACCCCAGTCTGTCTGCAGCTCCGGCCCCGGAGACAGCTCGGCTGGTTCTGCCCGGGTGACTCGGGGCCAAGCTGATGGCGTGGGGCACGCGCCTTGAGAGGAAGGGGCGCTGCAGGATGGGCACAGGGACCCCAGGCTGCACCCGCCCTCGAGGGGGTGGAGGGCCAAGCCGGAGGGAAGCTCCGTCTCTCACGGACCCCTCGAGAAGCCGGCCACCGCGAGGGGCTCTGCCTCCACGGCACCGCAGGCGGGCACTCAGGCGGCGAGACCCAGGAGCCTGCACGGGTGCCAGGGAGCGGCTTTGGCTCGCCCTGAGACCCACTGCACGGGGAGGGACAGACGGCGACTCGGCCACCACTGACCAGAAGCAACGGGACAGCTCCCAGAGAGGTGCCCCAGGAAGTGACCCCCAGAGCCGCCTCTGCACTAGCCACGTGCTCAGCGGGCTCCACTCCGGCCGCACATGCAAGGTCTGTCTGCCGTGGGCCCCACGCAGCTCAACACGACACAGACAGCAGGGCCCAAGGTGCCCACACTCAGGCACACATGCACGCACACATGCACACACACACGCAAGCACGTGCACACGCGTGCACACACACACGGCTGCGACCCCCACACAAGCAAAGCGGGCACCGCATCCTGCAGCAGGTGACCAGGCCAAGGAGAACCGCCCACTCCTTCCCCCGACAGCGGCACCCACTCCCGGCCTCACAGCGCCTCGCGCCGGCCAGACACTCGCTGCCCGAGCAAAGGGGCAGGAGCGGAGGGCACTGAACCCGCTTGCCGAGCGCGGGGAGGCGGGGCCGGCGGCCAGGTCAGAGGGAGGTGGCCTGGAGCGGGCAGAGGCGAGGGCACGCTTCAATGCACACGCTGGGCAGAGGCCACGTCCAGGTAGTCTGCGGCGGTCTCCTGCCTACCCCGGGGGTCTCCGCCAGCCCCAGCCCACCCCGTGGGGTCCTCACGGGCAGCAGGGCCAGACACCCGGCGGGAATCCACCCGGGGGAAGCGCCAAGGCTGCTGGCCAGGGGACAGGAACAGTGGCCGGCACCGGGCGCAGCGGACCCCAGCTGGGCACAGACGCCCCCGGCAGAGCTCAGCCCTGCCCCCACCGCAGCCTGCGCGGGGCCCACGGAGGGCCACAAGGACGCCCCTGGACCCTGCCCTGCACCCCCGGAGCCCAGAGCCTGAGACCCCCACCCGCAGAACGGACTGACGCCGGACCCCCGGAGCCCCCTGCACCGCCCGCAGCCCGCGCTCCCCCCCCCCCACCCGGACACCCACCTGCGCGCCCACCCGGCCCCCAACCCGCAGCCTCTGCACCCGCGGGGTCCCGCCCTGCTCGATGCAGCCCTGCAGCCCCGCGCCCCAGCCTGAGCCCCCGGCCCGCGCCCCACCCCCCGCGCCTCAGCCCTGCGCCCCCGCCCCGCCAGCGCCCCGACCCTGCGCCCCGCGCGCCCCAGCCCTGCGCCGCCCGCCCCGCGCTCCCCGCGCCTCAGCCCTGCGCCCCCCGCACCTCAGCCCTGCGGCCCCCGCGCCCCCCGCGCCTCAGCCCTGCGCCTCCCGCCCCCCCACCCCGCCGCAGCTCACAGTTGCGGATGTCCGAGATGAAGACCGCCAGGCCCCGCATCCCGTCCCCCTTCGACACGGCCGGCATCTTCGGGCCCCGGGGAGCGGCCGCGGCGGGCGCGCCGGGCAGGAGGGACGCGGGGGGCGCGCGTCGCCGTCGCCGCCGCCCAGGAGCCGCCTCTGCCCGAGCGGCCGCCGCGCACGCGCACGCACACACGCTCGCCGTCGCGCGCGCGCACGCACGCACGCTCTCCGTCGCGCACGCGCACGCACACGGGGCGCGCGGCGCGGGCGCCCCCTGGAGGCCGTTCTGGGCGCGCGCTCCGCGGTCTGCAGACCCGCGGTCCCTGGCCTTGCACCCCTGTGGCCCTGGGCCCGGGCAGGGGGTGGGGTCCGACTCGGTGAGCCCGTCCGTCGGTGTGCAGAACCTGCGCTTGCTTACGGAGGGGGAACTGACGCCCCCTCCCCAGAAAGCTCCAGTGACCGCTGGGTCCAGCCTGGAGCCGCTCCCTGGGCAAGCTTCAGGGTCTGCGTCCCCCGACGCTCCCCAAGGCCCGGAGAGCAGAGCCCCTGTTCGGAGGAGCGAGTCAGCCCCGTTCCCCAGTCTCAGGGCAGACCTGAGCCGACCCACCCCCCACCCCACGGCACCCCAGAGCAGGACACACTGGAACCTTCGTGTCACCTTCTCAGACTGTCCAGGAGCAGGGCAGGCGTGGGGGACTCCCTGGAGGAGGCAGCCGCCCAGTGCCACCCCAGGCCAGGGCCTTCTAGGATGGGCCACCCAGGAGACTGAGGCAACTTGGCGCTGAGGTAGGGCTGGGGCACGGATTACAGGCGGGCAGGTCCCTTTTTGCTTCTCCCAAGGCCCCAGGGCTGGGGCCTGACCCTGTCCCAGACCACAACCCGCTGCCCCTCCTCCCCCCAGGTGCTGTGCTCACCCAGCGATGCTCAGGGCTCACCCCTGGAGGAGGAAGCCTCAGTTTCCCCTTGCCAGCGAGACAGAAAGCCAGACTCCACTTTGTGGCATCAGAAAGCCATGACCCTCCACTCAGGGTCACGAGTTTACAACCCAGTAAGAAAACCCTGCCAGGCCTCAGGCCATGTAAATGCCCAGACACCTGACCTCAGGCAACGGGATGGTGTGACAAGGTGTGTTAACGCTCTGGCTCTGTGCCACCGTGTCCCTGGGCTGGCTTGCTCAAGGCGGTTAGGAGGGCATGTAGTCCCGCTTAGACCCTCATCGCTGAGTCCTATCATCAGTGTGTTTGGGCGTGTGAATAAAACCTTGAAATATCTGTCCTGTCTCTGTGTCTCAGGCTTGTGGCCACTCAACGCCCACTCGAGAGCTTCTTTTCTTTTCCGCTTTCCAGTAAACTTTTCTACTTTCCAACTCTGAGTCTGAGCATCTTTACTATTCAATTTTTTTTTTTTTTTGCTTTTTTGGGTCACACCCGGCAATGCTCAGGGGTTACTCCTGGCTCTGCACTAAGGAATTACTCCTGGTGGTGCTCCTATGAGGTGCTGGGAATCAAACTCGGGTCAGCCACATGCAAGGCAAACGCCCGACCCGCTGTGCTATCGCTCCAGCCCAATATTTTCATTCTTGGGAACGGCAAAGGAGCAGAGAGTGGCCATAGCTCCGGGCTCGCCTGCATCCCTCCTGCTCTGCCCCCCCGGGACAATGTGTGGTGCTGGGGACGGGACCCACGCCAGCGCCTCCCTGCCATCCGTGTCTCCAGCACTGAAAGTGTCTGGAGTTATTTGCACGGGACACCTGCCCCTATAAAAAAAAAAAAAACACATTCTACAAGATCATTGTCAGTGATTTTAATGCCAAGATAGGACCAAGAAGGTCCCCCAAAGAACTCCACATTGGGACCCATGGCCTAGAATGGAATGAACAGGGTGAGAGGCTGTCTGAGTTCATCATGTCGACCAAGACCATCCATGGTAACTCAGAGTTCCAGAAGGCCGAATCTAAATGTTGGACATGGGAGTCTCCCAGTGGACAGTTCTACAATGAAATTGACCATATCATATTCAATCGAAGGTTTTGCCTGACCAATGTCGCTTTTGTCCCAAAATTCCAAACGGGATCAGACCACCGTTTCCTTCGTGCAAAATTCTACTTCACAGAGCAGGGAGAAAGGACTGTAAGGTTTAAGTTTAAGAAGAGAACTCCCAGAATGACCAACAACTAGAAAGTCTTTGGCACTACTGTAGCAACGTGGGAGATGCTTGTCATCGACAAGAAATACAATCGACAGTTCAGCATCTCCATGACTGCGCAAAGAACGCCGAGAGTGGGAAAGCCACAGACAGACGCCTGTCTTCCGAAACTCTCAAGCTCATTCGCCAACGTGGTTTGGCACGAGCCTCAGACAATCACAAGCTAACATCCTAGCTCTCAAAGTTGTGCAGAGAAGCGATAAAGGAAGACCTCAAAGAGAGAAGAGCAGCAGTGTTGGCCGATGCGGCAGAAGCCAGGAAAAGTATTCGCAACACTCACCTATCCTTCGCCAACTACAAGACCAAAATGACTGTCCTCCGACGTCCTGATAGATCTATCACATCTTCCAGAAGGGCAATGGAGAGGATTATTCACGACTTCTACTCGGATCTCTTTGACAGCCACACACACCAAATTCCGCAGGATGGATATGTCATTCCCAACATTCTCCCTTCTGAAATCCGACACTCCATGTCGTCGGTAAAGACTCGTACAGCACCCGGTCCAGACAAGGTCAGACCCAAACACCTGAAGAATCTGCCACCAGTACTCGTCAATACACTGGCCCAGCTCTTCACACACTACCTGTCTGAATGCAAGGTTCCGTCCCAGTGAAAAACCAGCAGGACCGTTCTGTTGTACAAGAAGGGAAACATCCACGACATTGGCAATTATCGCCCAATCTGCCTGCTGTCTGTCGTCTACAAGTTGTTCACTCGAGTCATCCTGAATAGAATAAGCAGAACACTAGACGAAGGACAACCATGAGAGCAAGCCGGGTTCCAAAAAGGATTCAGCACGATCGACCATATCCACACGATGACCAAACTCATTGAAGTTTCAGGAGAGTTCAAGATGCCACTGTCTAACATTCATCAATTTTTTTTTCTTTTTGGGTCACACCCGGTGATGCACAGGGGTTACTACTGGCTCTGCACTCAGGAATTACCCCTGGCGGTGCTCAGGGGACCATATTGGATGCTAGGATTCGAACCCGGGTTGGCCGTGTGCAAGGCAAACGCCCTACCCGCTGTGCTATTGCTCCAGCCCCTAATGTTCATCAATTTAAAAAAGGCCTTTGATTCTGTTGAGACTGAAGTGGTCATCGAAGCCCTAGCCGAACAGGGTGTTCAAACTCAGTACATAGAGATCCTCCTCAAGCTGTATTACGGAATCACCACCAGGATCTTACCATTCTACAAGAAAGTGATTATTGACGTAAAGAGAGGTGTTCGGCAGGGTGATACCATTTCACAGGCGCTGCCCCACCGGGCCAGGAGTTAGCTCTACACCAGCTGTCCACCCCGACCCACTGAGGCCTGGTGTGCTCAGGGACCTGAGGGTGCACCTTGTACCCACTCATCAAACCTGCTCCCCTGAGGAGCAGGCACTGGCCCTTGGCATCCGTGCCCAGGAGCCAGGAGCCGCTGGCAAGGTCCCACTGGCCCCAGCCATGGTTGAGCCCCCAACTCCCCGGCACTGCACACAGTCCTGGCCGCCACCCCAGGCCAGTGGCAGAATCTCTGACCAATATGTCTGCGGTCCAGCAGCATCCATGATGGAGCCGCCCGAGAACCCCGTGGGACTCCCTGGCCCACAGCTTACAAACCAGAGAAACACTCAGGCAGGGCTGCAAGCACAGGCTGGGGCCTTCCCTTGCCCGCTGAGTGAGAGACCTTCGACCCCCAGCACCCTGGAAGAAAACAAGCAGGAAAGCAAGAGAAAGCAAGTGAGAGAAAGAAAGAGAGAGAGGGGAAGGAAGGAAGAAAGGAAGGAAGGAAGGAAGGAAGGAAGGAAGGAAGGAAGGAAGGAAGGAAGGAAGGAAGGAAGGAAGGAAGGAAGGGAGGAAGGAAAGGGAGGAAGGGAAGGAAGGAAAGAAAGAGAGAGAGAGAAAGAAAGAGAGAAAGAAAGAAAGAAAGAAAGAAAGAAAGAAAGAAAGAAAGAAAGAAAGAAAGAAAGAAAGAAAGAGAGAGAGAAAAAGAAAGAGAGAGAGAAAGAAAGAAAGAAAGAAAGAAAGAAAGAAAGAAAGAAAGAAAGAAAGAAAGAAAGAGAGAGAGAGAGAGAGAAAAAGAAAGAAAGAAAGAGAGAGAGAGAAAGAAAGAAAGAAAGAAAGAGAGAGAGAGAGAGAAAGAAAGAAAGAAAGAAAGAGAGAGAGAAAAAGAAAGAAAGAGAGAGAGAAAAAGAAAGAAAGAAAGAAAGAGAAAGAGAGAGAAAAAGAAAGAGAGAAAGAAAGAAAGAGAGAGAGAGAAAGAAAGAAAGAAAGAAAGAAAGAAAGAAAGAAAGAAAGAAAGAAAGAAAGAAAGAAAGAAAGAAAGAAAGAAAGAAAGAAAGAAAGAAGAAAGAGGGGCCAGAGCGATCCCATATGGTCCCCCAAGCACTGCCAGGAGTAATTCCTGAGTGCAAAGCCAGGAGTAACCCCTGAGCATCACTGGGTGTGACCCAAAAAGCAAAAAAAAAAAAAAAAAAGAAAGAAAGGAAGAAAGAAAGGAAGGAAGGAAGGAAGGAAGGAAGGAAGGAAGGAAGGAAGGAAGGAAGGAAGGAAGGAAGGAAGAAGGAAGGAAAGGAGGAAGGAAGGAAGGGAGGGAGGGAGAGAAGGGAAAGAAGGGAAGGAGAGAAAGACGGGGGTCTCAGGGACCCATGTGGGGTTGGAAGGGACCCACGCGCCCGGCTGCCTCCAGGACCCTCGCAGCCCTCGGTGCCAGCGCAGAGCAGCCACACACAGCTGGGGCGCCTGTCCTCACAGCGCTGGACAGAACGCCCTGCCCAGCTCCTGCGCCCTGGCCAGGCTGGAGGGGGGAGTAGACACCTTGTGGGCTGGGTGGCTTGCTGGCCCCAGTGCTGGACGCCCCACCCGACTGCGGCTTCCACTGGTGGCACGTGAGCCGGGCCCTGCCCTGGCCCTGCTTACCCAGCACCCAGGGAGGAAATCCTGGCGCACGGCCCCCTCCTGGCCTCCAGACCTGCCCCTTCCTGGCCGCTGGACAGCTTCCCAGGGGAGCCACAGGCCTGGACCATGCCCCGGAGACTGCCCCTGGGTGGACTTCCTTGCCCTTGCCTCAACAACGCCGATTCTGCAGTGGAGGGGCCAGGCCAGAGTCCCGAAGGCAGGGGCCTCGGGTGTCCCCAACGCACGGGGGTCGGGAGGTGTCCTCTGTGACCCCCCAGCCCGGGGCTGCCCTTGCCCTGGCTGTCCTCTGCAGGCCCAGGTGTTGGCCCCGAGCTGGGAGGGTCCCTCGGCCGGGCGCCCTCACCCACACCCACCCGCCCGCAGTGGGTTTGCATAGGAGGGCTTGATGTGCCAAGGGGCAGGGACAGGTTGCCCTGCACCACCTGAACAGGACACAGCAGTGCCCCCAGCCTCAGCTTCTCAGCTAAGAGACCCCCATCCGGTGCGCCCCCTCACTCCCTTCTTTTTCTCTCTCACTTCCTTCCTCTCTTTCTTTCTTTCTTTCCTTCTTTCTTTCTTTCTTTCTTTCTTTCTTTCTTTCTTTCTTTCTTTCTTTCTTTCTTTCTTTCTTTCTTTCTTTCTTTCTTTCTTTCTTTCTTTCTTTCTTTCTTTCTTTCTTTCTTTCTTTCTTTCTTTCTTTCTTTCCTTCTTTCTTTCGTTCTTCCTTCCTTCATCTTTCTTGCTGTGTCCCACATCTGTCTCAGTGCTTACTCCTGGCCCTGTGCTCAGGGGTCAGGGGTCCCCCCTGCTGGGTCTCAAGGACTGTATGTGGCCAGCCCTGGTGGGCACATGCAAGGCAAGTGCCTGCTATGCTTCCCCTCCATCCATGGCTTCTTCCTTTTATTTTTTTCCTTTTTGGGTCACGCGGCAATATTCAGGCGTTACTCCTGGTTCTGCACTCAGGAATTACTCCTGGCAGTGCTCAGGGGACCATATGGGATGCTGGGAATCGAACACGGCTCAGCCACATGCAAGGCAAATGCCCTACCCGCTGTGCTCTTGATCCGGCCCCATGAGGCTCCTTTCTTTTTTTTTTTTTTTTTTTGCTTTTTGGGTCACACCCAGCAATGCTCAGGGGTTACTCCTGGTTTTGCACTCAGGAATTACTCCTGGCGGTGCTTGGGGGACCATATGGGATGCCGGGGATCGAACCCGGGCGGCCGCGTGCAAGGCAAACGCCCTACCCACCGTGCTATCGATCCGGCCCCCCGTGGCTCCTTTCTTAAGTGAGAAGATTTGATTTGACTGTTGGCTCTTGGGTCATCCCCTGGCACTGAGGAATTATCCCCGGCAGACTCGGGGGACTTTACGGGGTGCCAGGAGTGGCGCAGGGCGAGAGCCCCGCCCACTGCACATCTCCCTGGCCCGTAGGCTGAGTGGATCTGAGAGCGAAAGAGGCTCCTGTGACGCTCGGGTCCAGACACAGACTCAGGAATTCATGGTTTTTCACATTTCCACTGGAATGTATGAGAAGTATTTTCCACATTCTTTTAAAGTCCTTCAGCGTGTGACTGGAGAGACGGCACAGCAGGGAGGGCGCTGGCCTTGCACGAAGTCCACCTGGGCTCAGTTTCTGGCATCCCATATCGTCCCCCAAGCCCACTCAGAGTTGCTCAAGCCCACTCAGAGTGACCCTGAGTGCAAAACCAGGAGTAACTCCTGAGCACTGCTGGGTGTGGCCCAAATTCCGCCCCCCCAAAATAAATAAAAATTAAAGTACTTCACCTCAGGTTCTCCATTAGGTTCAAAGCTTTAATGTAGTGAACTCCAAATTATCTGAAATGCCCCAGAAATCTGAAAGTGCGGGCTGGAGTGATAGCACAGCGAGTAGGGTGTTTGCCTTGCATGCAGCTGCCCCGGGTTCGATTCCCAGCATCCCATATGGTCCCCCGAGCACCGCCAGGAGTAATTCCTGAGTGCATGAGCCAGGAGTGACTCCTATGCATCGCCGGTGTGACCCAAAAAGAAAAAAAAAAGAAATCTGAAAGTAGTAAACATAGTAAGAAGGGAACAATATGCCTGAAAGCTTCTTCAGGTTCACATAGTGAATAACTTGGTTCTTAATCTCTTAGACCCAATTTTATTTTATTTTTTATTTTTTTATTTTTTTTTTGCTTTTTGGGTCACACCCAGCGATGCTCAGGGGTTACTCCTGGCTTTGCACTCAGGAATTGCTCCTGGCAGTGCTTGGGGGACCATATGGGATGCCGGGGATCGAACCCGGGTCGGCCGCGTGCAAGGCAAACGCCCTCCCCGCTGTACTATCGCTCCGGCCCCTCTTAGACCCAATTTTAATTTGGTCTAGGGGGACCTGGTGACGCTGGGGGGTTGGTACTGGTGCATTGCTTGGGGCTGGGTCCCTGTTGTGTTTGGGGGGGGGGGGGGCGTGTGCTACGTGCCAGGATCAGTCCCAGACCTTCCACAGGCAAAGCTTTTGCTCGGCCTTTGAGCTGTCTTCCCGCCTCAGGATACTCCAGACTCCTTTATGCCTCCTGAATCTTCCTGCAGCTGAAGGGTAGGCCGCATCAGGAAGTCAGCTTCCCTTCCTGCTCTTCAGCACCACCACAGGGCTGGGCACCCTCAGGCCCTGAGCTCCCTACTCCCGAGGGGACCCTCCCTCCTCTCCTCAGGGGACCCTCCCTCCTCTCCTCAAGGGACTCTCCACCTCTCTTCAGAGGATCATCCCTTCTCTCCTAAGGGGACCCTCCCTCCTCTTCTCAGGGGACCCTCCCTCCTCTCCTCAAGGGACTCTCCACCTCTCTTCAGAGGATCATCCCTTCTCTCCTAAGGGGACCCTCCCTCCTCTTCTCAGGGGACCCTCCCTCCTCTCCTCAGGGGACCCTCTCTCCTCTCCTCAGAGGATCATCCCTTCTCTCCTAAGGGGACCCTCCCTCCTCTCCTCAAGGGACCCTCCCTCCTCTCCTCAGGGGACCCTCTCTCCTCTCCTCAGAGGATCATCCCTTCTCTCCTAAGGGGACCCTCCCTCCTCTCCTCAAGGGACCCTCCCTCCTCTCCTCAGGGGACCCTTCCATCTCTCCTCAGGGGATCATCCCTTCTCTCCTAAGGGGATCCTCCCTCCTCTCCTGAGGGGGCCCTCCCACCTGTCCTCTGTGGACCCTCCCTCCTCTCCTGAGGGGACCCTCCCTCCCCCTCCCAAGTTGACCTCACTGCTCCTGAGTCCACCTGCTCCTGGAATTGACCTCACCTGTTGATCCTCATGCCTACCCCTGAACTGAACCTGCTCCTGGAGTTGATCTCACCTGCCCTTGAACTGTCCTTAGTGCATTTATTTTTTTAAATTATTTATTTGAATCACCGCGAGGGTATAGTTACAAATCTACACATTTTCGTGCTTGTGTTTTCCTCACACAAAGTTCGAGAACCCATCCCTCCACCAATGTCCATTCTCCACCAACAATAAACCTAGTATCCCTCCCACCTCCCAATCCCATCCCCCCCACCTCACCCCACCCCACTTTGTGGCAGGGTATTCCCTTTTGTTCTCTCTCTCCTTTTGGGTGTTGTGGTTTGCAATAGGGGTATTGAGTGGCCATCGAGGTCAATCTCTAGTCTATTTTCAGCACACATCTCCCTTCCCACGCGGGATTTCCAACCACATTTTACTTGGTGTTCCCTTCTCTATCTGAACTTCCCTTTCCCCCAGCATGGAGGGTCAACAGGTGAGTAACAGAATAGGAGACTAACACCCAAGAATAATACAAATAAGTACCAGGAGGTTGGAGATTTTTTTAAGAGTTTTATTTTAGACATTGTGGCTTAAAACCTGTTAACATGGGATTCAATGAATAAAGCACCCTAATACACCCTTCACCAGAGTGTCCCCTTCCATACACACCTTCTCCCCTGGCATGTGTCCTATTGAGGCCCTATTCTAAGTTTCTGTTGCCTTTGGGCATTTGCTAGTGTCCTACCATCAGACTTATGTCCCTCATATGGGAGAGATTTTCAACACTGGAGAAGAACTGTTTTGTTTTTTTGTTTTGTTTTTTGTTTTGCTTTTTGGGTCACACCTGGCGATGCACAGGGGTCACTCCTGGCTCATGCACTCAGAAATTACTCCTGGCGGTGCTCGGGGGACCATATGGGATGCTGGGATTCAAACCCAGGTTGGCCACATGTAAGGCAAATGCCCTACCCGCTGTGCTATCACTCCAGCCCCTGGAGAACTGTTCCTCGAACCATGCGACAAGAGAGGTGTCGGTGGCATTGGTGTCCTTGTCAACACAAACTTGGCCATGAGCATTGATTCATTCGAATGCCTAACAATACAAATCGGACGATTACGCTTGAATAGATGTGGCTCATTGTCGGCAGCTTCTATTTTCGTCGTCTACGCACCAACATCCAACTATGATGAAGAAGAAATTGAGAAATTCTACATGGAGCTGGAGAAGTTCTACAAAGAAGAACACACCTTTTACAAGATCATTGTCAGTGATTTTAATGCCAAGATAGGACCGAGAAGGTCGCCCGAAAAACTCCACATTGGGACCCAGGGCCTAAAATGGAACGAACAGGGTGAGAGACTGAGTTCATCATGTGGACCGAGACCATCCATGGTAACTCACAGTTCCAGAAGGCCGAATCTAAACGTTGGACATGGGAGTCTCCCGGTGGACAGTTCCACAACGAACAACCCCCCAGCGTCACCAGGTGCACCCCCTAGATCAAATTAAAATTGGGTCTAAGAGATTAAGAACCAAGTTATTCACTATGTGAACCTGAAGAAGCTTTCAGCCACATCATGTTCAATCGACGGTTTTGCCTGATGGTCAGACTTCTTCATCAAAACCCTGAATAAACATTTTGAGGCTCTTCGTGTTCCTGGAGTGAGCAGATAGCATTGGGCTACACTAGCACGTGACAGGGATGAATGGAGACGTTACTGGCGCCCACTTGAGCAAATTGAAGATCAACGGGATGACAAGTGACAAGTGATACAAGTGATGGGAGAGATAATTTTGCGTCTGTCCCTCTCCTTCTGGCTAACTCCACTCAGCATGATATGCTCCAGACCCACCCAGTAGGAGCAAATGGCATGGTTTCATCTTCTCACAGCCAAGTGATGTTCCATTGTTGAAAAGCATCATAGGCTCATTATGTAGTCACCTGTTCTTGTGCATTTGGGCTGTCCCTAGGTTTCGTCTATTGCGAATAGTGCTGTTGTTTTGTGATTGCAGAGCCAAGGCAGCCTTGGTGCAGCCAGCAGGCCTCACTGAGTTCCTCCTGAGCTCTGCCTGGCCCAGGGTCAGGGCTGCAGGCTTTGGGGGGGGGGGGGGGCGGGAATCAGGGAGCAAAACTGTCCAGTGACACTGAGCAGCCAGGTAATGACCCCCCCAGCACCTCTACCATCCGGAAATGCAGGGAAGAGGAAGAAGGAAACAGGACGAGAAAGAAAGAAGTTCAGTTCAGGGAGAACGCTCTCAAGCAGCAGAAGGGGGAACCGGCGGGCTGGGGTGCCTCCTGCAGATAGGCAGGGCAGGCCCTCGGTGGGGTCTCTGCCAGGAAACTGCGGGGAGGAGTGGAGGGTCCCAGTGGCTAAGGGTGCTGGTCACATCCCCCACCCCGGAGGGGACCCTCTCTCCTCTGATGGAGGCTGAAGCGTGAAATGGAGGAATCCTGTGCCCCTCGGAGGGGTCCAGCTGTGAGATGCACTCGCTGGTGCCAGAGTCCAAGGGCGCAGCTTTCGGACACGCGGAACCTTGATGTCCAAAAGCGACTTCCAACAGCCAGCTTGCGAGGTGCCCTCCGGCTCGGGCTCTCCCTCCAGCAGGTGCCCAGTTTCCCAAGGACGCTATGAGCAAGGGGCATTGCTCTCCCCGGCTGGCATCCACCCAGCATGAGGGTGATCCCCGCGGGTGCTCCCTGCGTGCCGCCCAGCCTCCCCCACCCCTCCTAGCGCCAACTCCCCAACAGTCTCCTTCCACACGTTGCCAGGTCCATCAACTGGCCGCCCTCAGGGCACCTAGTGGGGGTCCCGGGTGGAATCTGGGTGCGCCGCGCGCAAGGCAAACGCCCTCCCCGCTGTCCTGTCGCCTCCTACCCCTTCTTCCAGTCCGCGCCCTCATCAGCTCGACCCTTCCGCGCGTCCCAGTTCCACTCACTGGCCCCGCCTGTCATTCTCCATCGGGCCCGGCCCCGCCTCTCCTGCTCCGGCCCCGCCCCGGCCCGGCCCGGCCCCGCCTCTCCCGCTCAGGCCCCGCCCTGGCCCGTCCCGGCTCGGCCCCGCCTCTCCTCTAGCCCCGCCCCCTGCCCGGCGCCGCTGCTCCTACTCCAGCCGCAACCCCCACCCCCGGCCCGGCCCCGCCTCTCCAGCTCCGGCCCCGCCTCTTCTGCTCTGGCCCCGCCCTGCTCCCGGCCCGGCCCCGCCCCGGCCCCGTCGACGGAGCGGAAGCGCGCGCGGCGGGAGGAGTCCTGGGGCGGGACTTCCGGCCGCGCACCGGCGGCTTCCGGCCGAGCGAGGGCGGGCCGGCCGGCCTGCGGGACATGAAGGTGAGACCCGCGCCGCGGCCGCCGGGCCCGCGCGTGGGCGTGCGTCGGCGAGAGGGCGGCCAGAGCCGTGCCGGGGGGGCGCGCGGGGCTGCGGCCGCGGGGTGCGGGCGCTCGGGGTCGTCAGGGTCCCGGACGACCCCGCCGGCCGCGCCCCCCTGCCCGCGTGTCCCCCGGCGCTGCCCCCGGCGCCCCCGGCCCGGTCAGGGACGCGCGCCCCGCGCCGGGAAGTGACCCCCGCGCCCCCGGTGTCGCTGCTGCGTGGGCCGGCCCAGCAGCCCCTCCCTGGCCCCAACGGCTGGGACTTCAGATGGTTCTGGGACGCTGCCCTGCTCAGAGCCCCGTCGCCCCCTTCCCGCTGAGCCCCGACCCCCGGGCGTGCGTGGTAGGCGCGAGGGGCCCGTGTGTCCTTGGGAGTCTGCGTGGCCGTGTGGGCCGCCTGGCCCTTCAGCCTCCAGGACAAGCCGGGTGTCCTTCCCGCTCTGCGGAGGGGTGTGGTGGGGACCCGGCGGCACGGAGGGTGGCGCGGCTGTTGGCTGCTTCTGCCAGCCCTGAGCCCCAGTTCCCTCGGCCGGTCGCGGGCTTCCCTCCCACTGCCCTCCTGGGCGCGCTCTGGGCGGGGAGCCTGTGCTCAGAGGGACCAGCGTGTCCCTTCTCCCACCTCTCCCGCCCGCTGCTGCTCAGGGGCAGGGTGTCGGGCTGTGCACCCCCCCAGGGCGGCCTCAGGGCCTGTGCTCCACGGTCCCCTGCGCTCTGCTCTCCCACAGCCCCTGGACCCCCACCATGCGGGTGCTGCTCAGCGCGCTCTGGGTGGCTCTGGCTTGCAGCTCCGTGCACACGACCCTGTCCAAGTCAGACGCCAAGAAGGCCGCGGCCAAGACGCTACATGAGAAGGTGCGGGGGGCCGGGGGCCTCTGGTGCGCAGCACTGATGCCACCCCCGCTCTGGTCGGGGTGGGCACGCGGAGCCCGCACTCACGGCCGGGTGCTGACGGCTTCGCCCCCGGCCTCCGTGACAGACGCAGCTCGCGGAGAAGCCGGCGCAGGAGCGGGGCCTGGTGGTGACGGAGCTCCGAGCCGAGGATGTGGTGCGGGAACATCGCAGCTACTGCTCGGCCCGTGCCCGCGAGCGGCACTTCAGTGGAGAAGTGCTGGGCTACGTGACCCCCGTAAGCGGATGGCGGGGGGCCTTGGAGGTGGGCAGTGCGTAGGGGCACTCGGCCACTCAGTCGCTGGCTGCCCCCGCAGTGGAACAGCCACGGCTACGATGTCGCCAAGATCTTCGGGGCCAAGTTCACCCAGATCTCGCCCGTGTGGCTGCAGCTGAAGAGGCGCGGCCGCGAGCTGTTTGAGGTCACAGGCCTGCACGACGTGGACCAAGGTTCTGTCTGTTCGCTGTACACATGCAGGGGTGGGGGGGTGCAGGCTCGTCTGACTCGGGGTGCATGCGTGCAGGACCCATGTGTAGTGTGCATGCATGTGCATGCTGGGAAGCCTGCTGAGGCTCGTGTGAGCGTTACGAGTGTGTGGCTGCCTTAGCAAGGGTGTGAGTGGTGTCAGGGAGTCATGACCCCGTGGGACTGTTCAGGCCCGGCCAGCGAGGGCCCTTGGAGCTGCTTGTGCAGCCTCTGACCACATCCTTTGCTGCAGGGTGGATGCGGGCCGTGAAGAAGCAGTCCAAGGGCCTCCGCATTGGTGAGTCCCAGCCCGCCACGCCTCACCCCTGCTGTCAGCTGTGTCTCCAGCCCCCCACTCACCCCCTCACCTGGGGCTGTCCCGTTGCCCCATGGCTGGCGAGGCGGGCGGGGCGGGCAGCGTCCCTGATAGAGCCCTGGGTCAGTCTGCGGTGGAGGAAGGTCAGGCAGGGCACCCGACAGCCCCCGCGCCCCCCCCCCCACAGTGCCTCGGCTCCTCTTTGAGGACTGGACCCCCGAGGATTTCCGGAACGTCCTGGACAGTGAGGATGAGATTGAAGAGCTGGGCAAGACCATGGTCCAGCTGGCCAAGGTGAGCCCGCGTGTGCTGTGGGGGCACCTGGGAGACTACATACACGCACACGCGTGCACAGACACTGTTGGCTATGCCTCCCACACACGCGCACTGACTGTCCTGAGCTACAGGGTGACCCTGGCCTGGGTTCATGCTGGGGGAGCACCCGAGGGCCTGGGACTTGGGGCTTTTGGGCCGGAGCGTGGCCCTTGGTCTGCTGTGAGTGACACTTGGAAGTTCTGTTGTATTGGGGTTACACCCCCTTCCTGGGCTGCCTCAGGCCCTCCCAGGGCCTGGTCCTCTCAGGACCCCTCCCTAACCCCTGCCTCGGACCCTCCCTGGGCCCTGGTCCTCTCAGGACCCCCTCCCTAACCCCTGCCTCGGACCCTCCCAGGGCCTGGTCCTCTCAGGACCCCTCCCTAACCCCTGCCTCGGACCCTCCCTGGGCCCTGGTCCTCTCAGGACCCCCTCCCTAACCCCTGCCTTGGACCCTCCCTGGGCCCTGGTCCTCTCAGGACCCCCTCCCTAATCCCTGCCTCAGGCCCCGCGGCCCCACTCCCCCCTTTCAGGCTCAGCACTTCGATGGCTTCGTGCTGGAGGTCTGGAGCCAGCTGCTGGGCCAGAAGCACATGTGAGTAGGGGCTCTGCAGGGCACCTCAGCTGGGCCAGAGGGACCCCGGGGCTGGCTGTGGTCTGAGCACCTCACCCTCAGCTGCCTCCTTCCACCCCCGAGGGATCACGGCCCAAAGGGAGTGCTGGGCTGGGGTCCTGGGTGCACCTCAGCCCCGGGCACTTGGTGGGGTCCCCTGCAGGGCACCCCAGACTCTGCCTCTGCCAGGAGCCCTGCACTGGGGGGGTTCACCGTCCCTTTCCCCACCGCGCCGTCTGCTCGCCACACCATTCTTGGGGTCCCCGAGGGAAGGACAGACCTGCTGGGTGAGGCCCCCAGGGGCCGCCCCATGCTGACGCTCCCCGACACAGGGGCCTCGTCCACCTGCTCACGCACCTGGCCGAGACACTGCACCAGGCCCGCCTGCTGCTCATCCTGGTCATCCCGCCAGCCATCTCCCCCGGGTAAGGCCAGAGCGCTGGGCCATGGGCACACGCAAATGTGCATACGCAGGCACACAACGGGCACACACAGACATATGCAAATGTGCATACGCAGGTACATGGGCGCACCTGAACGTACATACACAGGCACATACACTTGTGAGTACTCAGGAACACACGGGCACACACGAATATGCGTACACAGGCACATACGTGGGCACATGCAAATGCATGTACATAGGCACACCCGAATGTGCACACACACACATACACGGGCACACCTGTGCATGTGTACATGTGCAGGCAGGTGCACTTGCAGCCATGTGCATGTGAAACACACATGTACACATAGTTCAGCCAGCTGTGCCCCTGGAATTGCTCTGCTGGCCGCAGTAGCTGAGCACTTCTGGGGTGGCTTCTGGGGAGTGGGTGGCAGGGTGTGGGCGACGCCTCCCCGTCACCAGTCAGGGTGAACGCAGAGTGGGTGGCAAGATTGAGGGACTCGAGTGGGATTCAAGTTGGCACAGGGCCGGCAGGAGCGGTGGGGTCCAGTGGTGCCTCTGCTGTCCCCGCAGGAGTGACCAACCTGGCATGTTCACGAACAAGCTATTCGAGCAGCTGGCGCCAGTGTTGGATGGCTTCAGTCTCATGACCTACGACTACCCGCGGGCACAGCAGTGAGTGGGGGCCAGGGTCCCTCGCCCGGGGGTCGGGCTGCTGCAGACATTGGCCTCCCTCAAGCCCTCTCACTACGCAGGCTTGGCCCCAACGCACCGCTGGCCTGGGTGCGAGCCTGCGTCCAGGTCCTGGACCCCAAGGCGCAGTGGCGGAGCAAGATCCTGCTGGGGCTTAACCTCTATGGCATGGACTACGCCACCTCCAGGGACGCCCGCGAGCCCGTCCTGGGGACCAGGTGAGCCCCTGGCTGGCCCCGAGACTGTCGTCCCCTCCTGGGTCAGCCTTGGGGAGTGGAGCTGCCGTGGTCTTCGTCCGGGTGCTGCCAGCGACGAACCGGGACAAACCGGGGCCTGCACAGACACACACACATGCCCCCCCCGCCCCCGCAGAGGTGGCCCCTGCGAGTCTCTGTGGGGCGCAGCCTCGGAGCCCTGTTTGGGGGTGTGAGATGCCACTGCGGGCAGACAGGGTGCCCCGGCATCGGAGCAGCCATGCCCGGCCCCCGCAGGTACATCGAGACCCTGAAGGAGCACCGGCCCCGGCTGGTGTGGGACGCGCAGGCCGCTGAGCACTTCTTTGAGTACAAGCGGTGAGTGAGGGGGCGGCCGGGCCCGGCGGCCGAGGGAAGCCCGCACCAGCTCCCTGGAGCTGACGGGCTTGTCTGCCTTGCAGGAGCCGCGGAGGGAGACACATGGTCTTCTACCCGACACTGAAGGTAACACTGGCCTCAGGCCGCATGGACATAGCGCGGGGCGGGGTCCTGGGGTCTGGGGTGGGCAGTGACTGTCCCCACTGCTGTAGTCCGTGCAGGTGCGGCTGGAGTTGGCCCTGGAGCTGGGCGTCGGGGTGTCCATGTGGGAGCTGGGCCAGGGCCTGGACTACTTCTACGACCTGCTCTAGCGGGCTCTGGAGCGGATGTGACCAATACAGGCTTGTTTGCTGGGCTCTGTCTGCTGTGCTCCTTGGGGGGGAGGGGGGGACACACACCTGGCCGCCTGCCCCGTGGGGCTCACCCTGGGCACTGCTCCTGCTCCCCAGTGAACCCCAACAGGTGGTCAGGCCATGCCCCTCTGCCCAAGACAGGCTGGGCCAACCTTCTGGTCCAGGCCGGCCAGCGGGTAGCTCGGAGTGACCAGCATGAGCATGCTGCCAGAGGCGGGCCCACCGCAGCGCCCCCACACCCCCCTTTGTGTTAAGTGTGCTGGGTGTGGGGCTGGGCGGGCCTGCGCCTGCGTCCCACCCGCCCTGGAGAACCCAGTGAGGGGCACTGCATAGGGGTGGGCAAGGGGGCATGTTGGCGAAGCAACTCCACAGACTTGGCTGGGTGCTGGCCCTGGGTACACAGTGCCATCCTGTGGGGGAGGTGGGGAGCACGTGGCAGCCTTGACTGCGTGTAGCCCCCCCAGGGCCCTGGGCTGCATCAGGCAGCGCCCTCCCTGCCCTTCCCAGCACAGGTAGCACAGCCACTGTCCCACTGGCCACTTGGGCCTCTTTTATTTGCAAACCCTGAGCGCTTCTGCAACTGTGCCCGGGGTTGGGGAGAGGAGAGGGCTGGGGAGGTGGTGGAGGCTGGGGTGGCTGGGGCACGGCCCCCAGAGTGTGCCAAGCGTGAGGGTCTGCATGTGGGTCTGCGTGCGGAGGCTCCTCAGGCACCTGACCGAGAAGTGCTGAGCCCCCACCTCCCGCCATGGAATGTGGGTGACGGGGCTGTGCCCGCCTAGAGCACCAGAGCCGGCGGGGGGGAGGGCCCCTCAGAGATGCCCACTGGGCGTCTCTGGAGCCTGGTCCTTTGGCACGGAGCCCACGCGGTGGTCACGCGCAGTAGGTGTCAGCCTTCACCACCTGGCAGTACATGGTCATGGCGAAGGTCAGGCCCAAGATCTGCGGGGACACATCGGGCTCCAGGATCCAGAGTGGGCCCCGAAGCCTCCCCCAGCCGGCGCCTCCCCCGGCCCGGCCCCCACCTGCACCAGCGCCGTGCACAGCCCGAAGACGCCCACGGCCAGCAGGTTCTCCTGGAGCCACACCTTCACCGTCTCGTAGCAGGGCTGCATGAGGGGCGCATCAGCAAGCCTGGCGCCCCTGGGGCCCACTCCGAGCCCCGCCCTTCCACCCCAGGCCCCCGAGCCCCCCGCCCCCCGCGGACTCACCGCTTTCCACCACGTGCCGGGTGCGTGCAGCCCGCAGCTCTCGCTGAACTCCAGGCAGCAGGAGTCGGGCACACGCGTGGCGTTGTACACCTCGAACCAGTCGGTGTAGTTGGAGACCCCGCAGCAGCGGAACTGCAGGAGGGGCAGCCACGCTCACCGGAGGTCCCGCCCCCTGTTGGCCACGCCCATCCACTACACCCTTGCAGTCACGCCCCCACGCCCAGGCCACGCCCCCGCTCACATCTGTCTGAATGATGCTCCAGGCGTTGGTGAGGCCCACGTTGCCCGGGGTGCCATACAGGTGCAGCCCCTTCTTCAGGTCCTGCTGCGCATACCTGTCGATCTGCGGGCGCAGCGTGCTTGGGAGGGCGCCCACCTCCCCTGGCCCTGCCCAGTTTCTTGCTTCCAGGGCCCCCTCCACCCGGCCCACCCTGACCAGCATTGAGGGGGCCATGGCAAAGAGGCACAGAGCAATGAAGCCCCAGGGCCAAGCTGGTACCCGTGGGACGAATGGGTCTAACGGAAGAACTAAGCAAAGCCACCAAGAGCTGGGGACGAGAGTTCCCATAACAGCCCCGGGTCAGGCACGGTGACGCCCCCCACCCCTGCCTGTCCTGCGGGCGGGCGTACCTGCTCAGTGTAGGCGAAGAACAGGATGGCGATGGTGGCCTCCAGCAGGAACACCAGCAGCAGCAGCACGAAGAACTGGGGGCGGGGACGAGCCTCAGCAAAGGAGCCCCTGTCCCGGCAGGCGGCACCCCTGCACCTCCCACCGGGGTCCGAGAGCAGGGCCGGCCGAAGCGGGCGCCCCACACTCACGGTCAGCAGCAGGCACTTGTGCTCCTTGATGGCCCCGACGCAGCCCACGAAGCCGATGGCCATGACGAAGGTGCCGGTGACCATGAGCAGGTTGGCGGCCGACAGGGACGGGAAGGAGGAGGACAGGGTGGCAAAGTTCCCCTGCGTGGCGGCCAGCCAGATGCCAACCCCCAGGATGCCACAGCCGCCCAGCTGGTCCACCAGGCAGAGAGAGGGCAATGAAGGCCGGCTTCCCGTCCACCACCCGGCCCCGCCCCCCACTCCTGTCCTGCACCCTAACCAGGAGCTGCAGCAGGGGGGCGCCACCGTGGGTCACTGACTCCACTCGGGAATCAAGGGCGGGCACCTGTCCGCATGCCAGGGTGGCCCAGTGGGGGGCACTCCACACACTAGACACCAGGGTGCACTGTGCGTGGGCACCACAGCTGCCCCCCGTGTTGGGGAGGTCTCTGCTCACGGTGACAAAGCCCAGTAGAGACAAAGCAGCCCTGAGCCCGGGGCCCTCAGCTTGGCCAGGGACCCTGGGGCACCTCCACGGGGACAAGCCCACATCCCACCTGCACCAGCCTCAGCCCAGACATTCCCTGTAAGCCCTCGGTCCAGCCAGCATGAGCCCTGCAGCACCCCCAAAGCAAGTGGCCAGATGTGCCCATTTCTCAGACCCGTAAGCTGAGGCACAGAGGAGCGGCTATGCGCCCTGGCATTGACCCCTACGGTGCGGCAGACCTGAGGGGCACAGGCGCCCCCTACCCCTCCCACTGCTCATGCCCTGGGGCTGGCAGAGAGCCCGTCCCCGGTGCCAGTCCCCCCGTCGGGGCCAGCTGAGCAGGAACAAAGAAAGGGGCGCCCCGTTCCACGTCAGCCCCCTCCAAGGTGCCCAGCAGAAGCCAACACCTGGTGCCACTGCAGCCCCCCTCCACACAGAAGACAGAAGGGGGGTCCCTGTGCTGGCTCAGGGGCCCACCTGCAGGGCCCGGTGACCAAGCTAGCAACTGGGAGGGAGGCGGGGAGCAGTGTGGACAGTGTCCGAGGCCCTGCGGGAGTGGCCCCCCTGAGGCGAGCCTCAGGCAGGGCTGTGGTCTGCGGTCGGGAGCCCAGCAGCGGACAGGTGAGGTGCTCTGGAGTTTGTATTTAAAGCCCGGAGCGCCCGTCTGGCCCCGCCTTCCCGCCAAGGACGGCGCCAGGGCTCCTGTCAGCGGGAAATGAGCAATGGACGGCTCGCGGTGAGCTCCCGGCCCCAGGGACCCTGCAAGGGCACCGCGAGGACGGGCAGAGGGGACACTGCACGCACGGCGGCCCTCCTCAGCTCGCTCTCCCAGACCTGCTGGCCAGCACGGTGCCACGGTCGCTGCCCACCCTCGCGGCGGGTGCGGGAAGGCGAGGAGGGGCGCAGAGACCAGCTGGGAGCCTGTGAGGGGCAGACCGCACGGCACGCCTCTCTCGCGCCCGCCGAGCCCCCGCTGTCCTGCAGGGCCCCTCGCCCGCATCTCTGCTCAGCTGCGTACGTGGGGGCCGGGGTCAGGCCCGCGAGGCGAGTGCCAGCCTGAGGCTCAGGGCAGCAGATGGCGGGCAGCTGATTCTGTGCAAGGGGCTCGGTGCCCTGCAGGGCCCAAGTCTGCCCAGAGCCGTCCTGGCAGCCGGCACAGCCTTGAAGGAGCCGGCAGCAATGTGCGGGCAGGGACTCCGGGAAAGTCCCTCCCGGCCAGGTGACGGCACTGGTCCCAACCCGATCCCGGGTGGTGGCCCAGCCGTAAACAAAGCCAAGTGCCCCTTGGAAGGGCGCTGGCGGGTCCCTTCTGCGGGGGACTGTGGCCCACCACGTGCTGCTTCCCGGCAATGCCCCCACACCCCCACTGCAGCCAGTGGGGAGAGGGAGGCCAGTGTCCCACAAGGGGGCTCCCAGTCCACTCCCCAGGGTCAGCGCGGCACCCAAGGGGCAGCCCTGGGGAGACCAGCACCTGCAAGGGCTGCCAGGGGGAAGGGGGAAGAGCCGAGGGGGAGGGGTGCAGGGCGGGGGGGGTGCTGGGCAGTGAGGAAGGGGCACGGGGCTGGGGGGAGGGGGAAGAGCTGAGGGGAAGGGTGCAAGGCCAAGAGAGGAGGGCACAGGGTCAAGGGTGAAGGGGCGTGGGGCTGGGGGCCAGGAAGAGCCCCACCAGCAGCTCCCCAGCGGGAACTCAGGAGAGGTGCTCAGGAGCACCGAGGGGCCTCATGCCCACAGGACCCTGCCCCCCGGTCAGTGCCCAGCCTGGTGGCACACTGACACCCTGGCAGCAGGACCCCCTCGATGCCCGTCACAGGGTCCCTGCTCCCTCCACTGACCCCACTGCACCCTGGGGAGCCACGCGGAGGCTGGCAGGGGTGCCCCAGCACGACCCCCCAGATCTGGACACCTACGTGGGGCAGGGGCGGGCCAGGGAAGGCGAGGGGCTGAGTGTGTCACCCAAACAGGGCCCAGGACTGGGCCAGTCAACCGCCCACACTGCTATGTGTGTGTAGGGAGGGAGGAGGGGGGCTCAAGACCCTCCAGCCCCAGGCCTAGGAGCACTTTGGTAGGAGGTGCATATGCAAGGGGCTGGTTCCACCAGCACCCGCCACCTGCCCCACAGGTATGAGGGGGGTCAGCACACCACCTGGGCCTTGGGTCTGAGATGGACCTTCCCCCTGTCACCAAAGTGACCAGCACCCTGCAGGGAACAGGACCCACCAGTCTGAGCTGCCACACCCCCGGGCCCGCCACACCCGGGGGGCATCTGGGGACTCCACGTGTGGAGGATGTGTCAGTGTGGCGTGCCAGGCCAGACCCGAGAGGGGCCCTCCGGGGAGGCCGGGATCCTGGACCCCTAGAGGGGGGCACACAGCCACACCTGTGCGACCGGGCTCCCCACCAGGTCCCCCTGCAAGTCCCCCTGCAGGTGCCGGCAAGGACTCGGCTCCAGCACCCGGCCTTGGGGGGTCAGAACGCCCCGCCCGCCGTGGCACCTGCAGGCTTCAGAACTGGGGGTGCCCCCGCCTGGGAACCCCTGAGGGTGGGGGCGGGGGGCGCACTCACCCAGAAGAGCAGGTTGAAGGCGAACATGAGGTACTTGACACCCTGCAGGCAGCCGCGCGCCATGCTGCAGCGCCGGAGCTCTAGGAGGAAGATGAAGGACAGGTCCAGGTAGAAGACCACGTACTTGGCGCCCTTGGGCGACGGATAGCGCGCGTGGGCCGCCTTGGGGCCGGGGCCGGCGCGGAGGCCGAAGGCGCCGCCGCCCCCCGCGCGCCCGAACCAGCCGCGGCCGCGCGCGCAGCCCGGCTCGGGGGCGTCGGGCGACGGGCTGCGCCGGTACGCGGACTCGGTGCTGGAGCGGCGCATCGCGCCCCGCGCCCCCCGCGGCCCCCGCCCCGCGCGCCCCGCGCCGCGCCGCAGCCGCCACCTGCCCGCGCCGCAGCCCGCGCCCCGCCCCGCCGCCGCCCCGCCCCCAGCGCTGCCCAATGACCGCCCGGGCCGCGCCGGCCCCGCCCCGTAGCCGGGCGTCCGTGCCGGACCGCGCTGTGGTCAGCGGGCCCCTGCCCGCCTGCTCTCCCGCGCCTTCCCGGTCGCCCCGCGCTCTGCCCTTGGGCCCCCACGAGCGAGGGCTCTGGTGTCCAGTGCCCCTGCAGGAAGGAGCCAGGCTGACCCCACGCCGCTATGCCTGAGCCGGGCCGCACCCCGGCCCCCTGTGGGCAGGACACCCCATCACTGTTCCCCAGCGGGGCCGGGAGGCTGCGGCCTCACCTTCACCTCCTGTCCACCTCCTGTCCAGGCCCCCCCAGGCCAGCGGCAGTGCCCCCAACACACCGCGGGACAGGGTGGGAGCCCCAGATGCAGGGAGGGAGGGCGAAGCGGGGTGGGGGGGGGTTCTGCGGTTGTCCGGGGCGCACTGACACCTGCCACCCTCCTGGGGGCTCGGCCCGTTTGGTCCCGGGTAAGGTGCTGCAAAGACCACCGCGGGCACCGGGTTCCTGCCCCAGCCAGGCGGGCCTGAAAGGCCCCCTCACCCAGCCCTGACCCCTGAGCGGAGGCAGCCTGCGGTGGGGATGAGCCCTGCATCACGGGCGCAGGGGGCGGAGGGGTGGGCGACTGGGCAGCACAGCTGCCTCCTGCCTCACCACCACGCTGGCCTCAGCATCGGCGCTGGCAACAAAGGCCAGCTGGGAGAGCTGGACGATGTCAGGTGGGCAGTACTGAGTGAGGACACCAGGCGGGCCCCTCGGACACTCGGGAGGTGTGAGGGCAGGCACCAGGCGTGTCCGGGAATCGGGGACATCAGGAGACCCAAGCGCTGAGGCCTCAGCGCCCAGCCAGCGAGCAGGCTCAGTGGGCACGGCCGCAGCAGGAGGACCCTGCAGGGGACAGAGACGGACGAGAAGCCCCCTCTGCTCCAGGGTGAGGGGTCCAGACTGGGGGGCGTCCACCCTCCGGCCTCGGCACCAGGGCGCCCAAAGAGGCCACTCACGGGCCATCAGAGTTGGGGTGGGGATGGGCCCCATACTTCCCCAAAGGGCGGCACCAGTGCCCAGCCCTGCCACCCACAGCCCAGGGACGCCACTGGGGGGTCGTGGCCCGTCCCCTGACACTCACGCGTGTGCCAGAGGCTGACGCAGCAGCCCTGCAGAGCAGAGTGAAGCCCTGCCTCGACAGGGCAGAGAACCAGCACCACACTGGGTGGCCCAGCCCCGGCCCTGCCCATGGGGATCCCTGGGCCTGGTGACGCCCAGACGGTGAGGGGCCCTGACATTTCAAACGCCAAGACCCTGTATCACCCCCACCGCCGTGCAACCCCACACCCACCGCAGTGCACCCCCAGACTGGGCCTCAGCAGCAGGGTCAGCAACGCCCCACACCATGGCAGGCTACCCGGCTCTCGGGACAAGGAAGGTTAGTGGTCAGCACCCGCGCAGCCAGAACAGGAGCCCCGCGGATGGCACCGCCACTCCACGCTCCTCCTGAAGCCCTGGGGCCCCCACTCGTATCTGGGCACCCCCAGGCCAGGGTAGGTCCAGCTCAGCACTCAGACAGAGACAGGGCTGGGTGGAGCTTCCGGGACTGACACCCGCCCGGAGGGTCCTCCCTGAGCAGAGGGACAGAAACGGCCGGTGGCCCGGGGAGGAGCTGGAGGAGGGGGCGAGCCCTGCGGGGGAAGGAGGCAGCCCTCACCTCCCAGAGCGCCCCGGACCCGGAGGGTGGGCGTCTCACCTGGTCCCCGCGGGTGTGAGCACCGCTGGGGGTGGGCGGCTCCTGCGTGCGTCACAGCACACGGGGACCCCTGCCTGGAGGGCAACGCGGGCGCGCGGCTGCCCGGGAATAACCCGGCCCGGCAGGAAGCGGCGTGCCCCCCTCCGCGGCCCCCCACGTCGGGCCAGCACTCCCCGTTCCCGGAAAGCCCGCCCATGGCTAGCCACAGCTGGGCGCAGCAGCCCCCGCCTCCCCGCTGCCCCCGGAGTCCCGCGTTCCCCCCCATGTGCACGGACGAGCGGCCCGGGGCCCGGGCGAGCCCGGGCGAGGGGGGCGCGCGGGGGCCGGGCTGGTGGCGCCGCGCAAACTGCCCGCCGCGCCCCCCAGGAATGTCAGCCGGGCCCGGCGCCCGCGCGGACTCTCCCGGCGCCGCCCCAGTAAACACGTCCCGGGCGGGCCGGCCCCTCCTCCGGGAAGCCCTCCTCGCTGCGGCCCCGCGGGCCACCCCGCGGCCCCCGCCCTCACCTCGCCGGGCCCAGGCCGCTCGCGTCCGTGCGGGCTCGGCTGCCCTCGGCGCTGGCCGGGACAGGATGTGCGTGCGGCCACCCCGGGGCCGGGAGGGGGGTGGCGGGGAGGGGAAGTGCTGGTGGCTCGTGGCTCGGCACGTGGCCGGGGGGGCCGGCGGACGGGGCTGGGAGGCCCTGCCAGGCACAGACTCAGGGGGCAGCAGCTCCGCCGGGGTCTCCGCGCCGCCCCGCGGCCAGAGTCCGTCGGAGGCCGGGCAGCAGGCAGGGCCGGGGGCCTGGGACACGCCCACGCCGTCCTCGAGCGCTCACCGCGCCCCTGCCCGGCCCTCCTGGACGCCGGACCCCCCACCTCCGGGCCCGGACACATCTGCGGGCTCCCGGACTGTCCACGGGCTGCCCGGGACCTCCCTGCGGACACACCCCCGACTGCCCCCGGCCTCCACCCCGCCGCGGCTTGGCGGCTGCAGGCGAGCGCAGACGCCCCGCGCCCCGCGGCCGCGAGAAACGCGAAAGCGCGCCGAGCCCGCGCGGCCCCTTGCGGCCGCCGTAGCGCGGGACGTACCAGGCGCGCGCGGGGGTGTCCGCGCGGGGGCGGCGGCGGGGGCGGGGGACCGCGGCCGCGCGGGGGGCGCTGGGGTCGCGAGATAGTTTTTGGCCGTGCGGGGGCGCCGCGGGGCGCCGCGGGGCGCGGCGGGCGGCCCGGGGGACGGCGGGGCGCGGGGGGGCGGGGCGCGCGCACCCCCGGAGCTGGGCGCGCCCGGGGCGGGGCGGCCGCGGATTGGCCGGCGCGGGGTCCCGTCGGGTCCCTAGTCCGGGCCGCCGCCACCGCCACCGCCACCGCCACCACCACCGTCAACATGATCATCCCCGTGCGCTGCTTCACGTGCGGCAAGATCGTCGGCAACAAGTGGGAGGCCTACCTGGGGCTGCTGCAGGCCGAGTACACCGAGGGGTGAGCGCCGGACGCCCCGCGGGTGGCGGGTGGCGGGTGGGCAGCCCCGGCCGGGCGGGACCTGGTTCCTTGCACCCGTTAGTGCTGCCGGGGGAGCTTGCGAGTCCCAGGCAGCCCCCCGGCGCGGGCCGGGACCCCCGCGAGGGCTCCTGTGCGGCGCACCCCGGGACCGCCGCCGGCTCTTCTCCCGCAGGGACGCCCTGGACGCGCTGGGCCTGAAGCGTTACTGCTGCCGCCGCATGCTGCTAGCCCACGTAGACCTCATCGAGAAGCTGCTCAACTATGCGCCGCTAGAGAAGTAACCGCGCCCCCTCAACCCCCAGCACACTTCGCGGGGATTGCGGGGGACCCCGCCTGCCTCCCGGGGTGGAACCGGCAGTGAAGACCCTCGGCCCAGTGATGGACACTTGGAAGCCTGCATCAGCAGTTCTGCCGCGGCCCCTGGAACCCAGCGCAAAAGCCGACCGCCCTGCCCCTGGGATCCTCACCCACCCACCCCTCTGGCCCCCTTTGCTCCACTAGAAACCCACCCTAAAACCCAGGCCTCACGATCCTCACCAAGGCTTGGGAATGGAAACGCCTTTTTCTATAAACCCGTTTTCACCCTAATTCTCCTCGTGGACTGTTTCTTTCTTTCCACAACCCTGATCCCAGACCGGTCAGTCGTGAGCTGGCTATGGTGGAGCCACCAGGACCCCCCTCTCATGTTCTGGTACCTCCAGGCCAAGCAGATTCCATCCCTGGGATCCGACGATCTGTGCCCTGGCAGTGCCCATGGCTTCCCTCGAGGAGAGCTCTCTGTGCCCCCAGGTCTGGCATTCGGAGGTGTCAGGCGCAAGGAAGGCGGGGAAACTGAGGCCAGGGTCCCAGCCTGCCTCCCCACAGCCCTAGCCATGGCCCGAGGCTCCCCGGGTGTTTTGGGTTTGGGCCACACCTAGCCTGACTCGGATTACTCAGGCGGGGCAGAGTCCGGGATGGAAGCTTGGCCGCCAGCAAGGCAAGTGCCTCAGGCCCCGGCCCCTGCTCTGTCTCTCCAGCTCCCCAAAGGCTCTGCACTGCAGAGCCCTGGCTAATGAGGGGGGCCTGTTGGCAGGGCTGTGACCACCCCCCCCAGGTCTGCTTTGTCTCTTGCTGGGCCCTCTGTGACCACCCCCCGCGCCCCAGCTTCCACTCAGCAGGAGACCCCAATAGAGAGGCTTTCTGAGGCAAGCGGGCTGTCTGCCCAGCTGTGCCACGTTTATTCAGTTTTGGCATACACGGGTCGACCTTAGGCACTCATACAGCAGAGGGGCCGTGGGGGCCCGGGCTGGAGGGACATGGGCTTTAACACAGCAGTGGGGACGTGGGGGCCCGGGCTGGAGAGACACGGGCTTTAGCACAGCAGTGGGGACATGGCCTCTACACAGGGTCCTGCCAGCTGCTCCCTGGGCGGCGAGCCGGGGTTCAGCGAAGGGCAGCATCCCTTGGCACTTAGGTACCATGCAAGTACCCTGGGTTTGTCAGGAGCTGGGGAAGCTCCAGGTCACCGGGACCCCACCTCAAGGGCCCTTGCAGCCCTGAGGAGGGGCCCTAGGGACTCTGGCGTGCAGAAAGGCACTGGTGCTCCCTCTGGGGCGGCACTTCTGGCCCGATGCTCAGTAGTGTTCACTCAGTAGTGGGGGCAGCGGCGGCGAGGCGTGGGCCGGGGTCAGTAGTGCTCCAGCTTCAGGCTCTTGTACAGGCAGCACGTGGCGATCATGCCAAAGACCTGCACAGAGCAGCCCAGGTCACAGGCCCGCGGTGCCGCCCACCTCCCCCAGGCTCCCCTCGCCACATACCTGCACACAGGCGATACCAATGCCCACGGCGCCAATGATCCGCAGGTGCTCCTGGATGAACCTCTCGAGCTTGGAGATGCAGCCGCCCTGCGGGGGCAGGCAGGTGGGCCCTAGCCGCCCGGCCTCCGCCTACCTCCACCCTGCAGATGCTGGAGGCCGGTTCCCCCCACCCCCGCCCCGTAAGTGGGCATGCCCCAAACCCACACCCCACAGCGGTGGGGGGGCAGCTGCCCCTACATGGGAGGTTTCCAGGCTGGTCTCCGCCCGGCCCTGCCCCAACCTGTAGATGGAGGAGTGGATGGTTGTCCCCACTGACAGATGCTGGTTTGTGCATGTGTCCCACCGTCCTGTCCTGTCCCCACACCTATCTCCACCAGGCAGATGCTGGTTTGTGTGTCTGTGTGTCCCATCATCCTGTCCCTGCACCTACCGCCATCCAGCAAATACTGGTTTTGAGGGGGGAGGGTGTGTGGTTATGTGGATGTGTGTGTGTGTATGTCTGTGTGTGTGTGCGCTGCTACCCTGTCCCCACTGGTTTGTGTGTGTGTGTATGTCCCACTGTCCTGTTTCCACACCTACCTCCACCCTGCAGGGATGTGTGTTTGTGTGTGTGTCCCGCCATCCTGTCCCTGCACCTACTTCCACCCAGCAGGGATGTGTGTATTTGTGTGTGTGTGTCCTGCCACCCTGTCCCCGCACCTACCTCCACCCGGTAGATGTTGGAGGCGTGGTCCCGCACCCCGCAGCCGTGCACCACAGTCTTGCAGCAGCTGTCCGGCACCACGCGGCCGCCCGCCTCCTCGGAGTGCACCCACCGGCTCTCCCTCCAGTCGTAGGAGTTGTTGCTGCCACAGCAGTGGAACTGAGGGCACGCCGTGGCTGAGCAGACTGCACGCACTGCAGGGACCCCACCGCCACCCCCACCCCTGCTTCTGCCCTGGCTCCACTCACCTCCTGGTGCAGCTTGTCCACTGCACTGGTCACGCCCTCATGGCCCCGCTGGTGGTAGCGCTGGGTCATGGTGTCCTTCAGGTTCTCCTTGAGCTCTGTGCTCAGCTGGGGGAGGTGGGGGGCCCATCACCCGAGGGCAGGCAGAGTGGCCATGTCACCCAGGGAGTGGAGGGAGGCCAGGGTGCCCGTGTCCACCGTCCAGCCCGCTGCTCACCTGCTGGTAGTAGACGTAAGCCAGGACGCCAGCGATGGTCTCCAACAGGAAGATGATAAGCAGCAGGATGAAGTACTGGGGGCAGGGACACCCTCGGTGCGTCAGGACTGCTGCCCAGGCCCCATGAGGGTGCTGCCCACCGCCCCTACCGCCCCCCCCCCCGCCCCGCGCCCCCACTGACCAGCCGCAGCAAGTTCCGCCGTTCCTTGAATGTGGCGCAGCAGCCCAGGACCCCGGTCACCATGACGACCACGCCAGCCACCACCAGGATGTAGGCCGTGGCCAGGTAGGTGCCTGAGGCCAGTAGGCTGATGTAGTCGCTCTTGAGGGCCAGCGTCCAGATGCCCACGGCCATGACAGCCAGGCCAGCCAGCTGTAGGCAAAACTGGGGTTCACCATCGGGATGGTGACCCTGAAAGGAGCCCCACAGGAACAGGGGAAAAGTGGGGGGCTGGGCCATGAGCCTCCAGGATATGGGGGAGAGGTGAGGGGCCAGGCAGTGAGTTCTGGGGGGGGCCTGGCAGGAGCCCCTCAAGAAATGGGGAAGGGGTGAGGGGTTGATTCATGAGACGACCCCCCACCCCCGGGGCCAGGAGAGACAGGTGGAGGGGTATGGAGGGAAGGAGCACTGGGCTGTGAGCCTCTCCAGGACAGGGGAGAGATGGGGGGCTGGGCTGTGAGACCCCACAGCTGGGCTGTGAGGCTGCAGGTGGTGCCTCACCCAGAAGCAGCAGTTGAAGGCGAACAGCAGGTACTTGAGACAGACGGTGCCACATGTGGCATTCTTCTCGCTGAACTCCCCCATCCTGGAGGGCTGTCAGCACCCTCAACACGGGGCCTGGACGGGGGACAGCCACCCCAGGCTCACAAGGACACTCCCGGCTGCAGGCCAGCCGCTACGTCCACCAGAGCCCTGCCCCGCCCAGTCCTGGAACAATAGGGCTGGACATGGGGTGCGGGCTCAAACCAGAGATCCTCCCCACTGACTGCCTCGCACCAGGATGCAGCTGCAGCCCCACCCTGCCCAGCATTCCCGGGGGGCCCCCGCATCACCCATCAGCCCATGGCCTTGCGAGCCTCCAGGAAGGGCGGGCCCGACCCAGGTCCCAGCACACGCAGGGGGCCACTACCGGGGAGAGCCACGCCCCGACAGCTCGGCCGGCTCGCGGGCACTCACCTGGCTGGCAGGAAGTCCGCCGGGACAGCAGGGCAGGCCTCAGGCAACAGGCTGGGCTAGAAGGCAAGGACAGCCCGGTCTGGCTCCGTCCAGCGCTCCGCCGGGCATCGGGGCAGGGACCCGGCTGGGCGGCCCAACAGGACTCCCGGGGACGGGCTGGCGAGGGTCTCGGCCTGCCGCGTTCCCGGCCCTCCGCTGCCCTCCCCCGACGGCCCCGTGCTTGCTCCGGTGGACTGGCCTGCGCACCGCCGCGCCCCCGCGGCCCGCCAGGGCGTGGTCGCCCTTCCGGGAATGTTCCCAGCCCCTGGGACTGGGCGGCCAGAAATAGTCCTGCAGGCTGGACGGCGCCGCCCGGCCCCGCCCCTCGCGGGCGCACCCCGGGGCCCGCCCACGAGCACCTGCGGCCCGAGGGTTGGCCGCGTCCCCGGGACCCGGGCTCGGCCCCCCGAGCCGCTGCCCGGCGTCCACCGCCCTCCGGAGCAGGCCCGCCGGGGGCCGCGGCCTCCCCGGGCCTCCGGCCGCCGGGTTTCGGGCCGCATCGCGCCGGGAGCGCGTCCAGGCCGTCCGGGCCGCCCCGCGCACTCACCCCCCACGCTCGGAGTCGGGCCCGGCTGCGCGAGCCTGCGGGGGCGGCGGCTGGACTCGCGGAGAGCGCGGGGTCCGCGGCCTGCAAGCGCGACTGGAGGCCCGGCCCGGCGCGCCCGGAGGCCCGGCCCGGCGCGCCCGGCGAGACCACGCCCAACGCCTGGCCCCGCCCCCGGGCCGCCCACGTGCGTCGGGCCCCGCCCCTCCCGCACGCCCACAAGCAGGGCCACGCCCCTCCGCCCACACGTCGAGCCGCGCCCCTCCCACACGCCCACAAGCAGGGCCACGCCCCGCCGCCCGCCAGCCGCGCTCCCAGGCTCTGGCCGGTCGCGCAGGGCAGCCACGGGCAAGCCGCCACCCATTTGAGGACCCCATAGCTCAACCTTTCTCGCACTCTCAGGACACCGAGCAGGTGGCAGCCCGGGCCCCAGCCTTCGTGTACCCGGACCCGTGCCCCTTTCCTCGGGAGACCGAGGGGACAGCAGAATCGATGGCCAGTGCCGCTGGGCAGGCCTTGGGGGAGGCGCGGGAAAGGATGCACGGACCTATAGGATCGCCCGTACGAGGGGTTCAGACCTTGGAGCCCGAGAGGGAAGGACTGGGGGACAGAAACTGCTCTCTCCCGCGTGGAGGGGGCAGGAGGGGAAGGCCCTGCGGGCCCACCAGGCTGGAGCCCAGCCCACACCGCCACCGGCTACTTTGTTTGGGGGAAGGTGCCACAGTGGTGGTGCTCGGGGACCATCTGCTGGGCCCGGGTTTGAATCTGAATGGATTTCAACAGCTGCCCGCAGGCAGGTGCCTCCCCTGTTCCTCTCTGCCCCATCTATGCCACCTGCTGTCACTGCACAAGCCATGAGCACCCGGCTTCAGGCCAGGCAGCTGGCCACACTCCAAAGGAGCTGAGGGGCGACTCTAGGAACTGGCCCACCTTGGGGGTGCTGAGCTGGCCCACTCAGGGCAGCGGGAGGCCAGTCTGATGAGGGAAGCAGGGCACCCTGTGCTGTGCCCTGGTGACACACGGGCCTCAGTCCCCTCCCTCCTACAGAGTGCCCCTAAGGGCTGAGGGCATGAGCAGGGCACTCAGCAAGACCCACAGGCTGACAGGATATAGGCTGCACCACAGGCTGTGCACCGTGCCACACACGCAGTACCACACGCCCGCCTGCCCCATGCCGTGGGAACCCAGACACGCACCACACAAGTGCCGTGGCCATGCCGCCTCTACCCAGGGCAGCCATGCAGTCAGAGGGCTTTTATTTGGAGAAGGGGTCCCAGCTGGGGTCCCGTGAGAGTCCGACCCCCGGTGAATTGCTTCACAGCTGCTGTCCTCCAGGAGTGGCTCAGCCGGGGATGCTCAGTGGATGCTGGGAAAGTGGCCGGAGCCCCGGCGCGGGGGCCCCGCCCAGCAGCAGCAGCAGCACGGGGGTCCCGGTAGGCGAGCTGCAGGCGGGGCCTTTCTGAAGCTGCTGCTCAGTCGCTTTGCGTCCCAGGCGTCGCGCTCGTCTCGCAGACGGGTGTTCAGCTCCCTGGGGTGCGAGAGGCACAGGGCTCTGAGCTGGCTGTGGGGCGGGCGCGGGCCCAGCGCAGGACTCCCGTCCGTCCGGCCCCACGGCACCTGAGCAGTTCCAGCTGCCGGAGGAGGCTCAGCTTCTCCTTCTGCATGTTCCTGGACACCGCCACCACTTCTCTGGGGGAGCGGGAACAGGAGGTGACCCTGCTGCGGGAGTGAGGGCGCACACGGGCGTGGCCCAGACTGCCCGCACCCACTGACCACCTCCTCGCCCGCCCCTCCTGGCACCGTTGGGTTTGTTCCTGACGACCCTGCACGTGGCCCTCCAGCCGGCGGAGCTGCTCCTGGACGTCGTCCAGCTGCTTCCGCAGTGCCTCGTTGGCCAGCCACAGCTGGGCACTCTGTGCCTGCGTCTCCAGCTGCTCTGCCGCCCTGGCTTGCAGCTGCTGCTCCAGCTGCGGAGGTGTGCGGGGACGGGGGCTGGAGAGGACTTTGCGCCCGACTCCCCGCCTTTCCCAGACTGGGAACACCGAGGCGCCCGGGAGGGCAGCAGCTGGGTGGGGGGCGCTCACCTCCCGCTGCCGCAAGCCCGCGAGTTCCAGCTCCTGCTCGCGCGTGTGCAGCTCCAGCTCCAGGCGACCCCTCCGCTCCTCTCGGGGCCGGTCCTAGGACGCACGTCGGGCTCCCGAGTGATCACGCGCGCCGCGGCGGGGGGGTGGTGGAGGGGGGGCGGGGCGGGGCGGGGCGGAAGCCCACCTGGCTCCGCCCCCGCGGGCGCTCCTCTCGCTGCTGCTGCTCCAGCTCCTCGTACAGCCCGCGCACCTCCCTCTCGTGTTCGCTCTCCCGCCTGGACCGACCTCGGGGAGACCTGGGCTCAGAACCGGCCGCACCCCGTCGGCCCCCTCCGGCCCCGCGCCCCGCCTCACCGCCGCAGCGCCTGCTCCAGGCCGTCGCGCTCCCGAGCCGCCTCCTGCAGGCAGGCCGACGCGCGCATCAGGACGTCCTCGAAGGCGCCCAGCAGCTCCGGTCGCTCGCGCTGCAGCCGGGTCCACAGCGCTCGCACCGCCCGCTGCCTGCAGGGGGGCAGGGCTGCAGCTGGGCGGGCGCTGCCGAACCCCTTTCCGTCCCAGGGTCTGTGTGGCAGGCGGCAGCGGCACGTGTGTGTGTGTGTGTGTGTGTGTGTGTGTGTGTGTGTACGTGGCCACGTGCCGCGCGCCGCCTCCGCAGCTGCCTGACATGCAAATTCCGCGGGAAATCTCGGCCGCTCCGTCCTAAGCAGTGACAGCGGTGGCGACACCCGCCTGGGGGCAGGCTGGAAGTCTTGTGGCCCGCAGCGTGTGGACCAGGTCAGCGAAGGGACGGGAGCCCGCCCCAGACTCACTTGCCCAGGACCGGCGCCACGCCCAGCTGCTCCAGAGCTGCACAGAATCTCTCCTCCTCCTCTTCCTCCTCCTCCAGGGAGTCCTCTGTGCCAGGCACATCAGAGCCGCCGCCGGTCTCAAAGGTTTCCTCCGGAGCCCAGCAGGGCTGCACGCCCTGGGCCAACTCCGCCCCCACAAACCTCCCTGCAGGCATGGGAGGAAGAGATTTCCAACAACAGATCACAAGCAACACACACACACACACACATATCACACACACACACCCATATCCTGCTCTTTCTCGGAGCCTGGTTTCCTGTTTTTCTTATTCTAGTCCAATTCCTGGCCTGGGACTGAGAGGTGACAGCCTCGTTCCCACCAGAATGGGACTCCCTGAAGTCCCAGCACGCAGGGTGGGGGCTGGGATGAGGGAGTGGAGGGTCTGGGGGAGCCAGTGGGTGGGGCGGGGGTTTGCTTGAGGCACTCAGCGGTGGGGGGCCGCAGGTGGACCACTGGTGCTTTGGGAGCCACCGCGGGGTCCACGGGGCCAGGTGGGGGGACTGGGGCAGCTCACCCAGACCCAGGCAGAACTCGCGGGCGGTGAGGAAGCCTGTGCCCGCCTGGTCCAGACTGTGGAACACGGCGGCCAGCTGCTCCGGCGTCAGGGGCAGGTCACTCTGCAGGCCCTAGCCAGACAGGGCGACAGGCTGGAGAGCGGGGCATGCGGGCGGGCGGGCGGGCGGGCTGGTGTGGGCCCCGGGACAAGGACTCACCTGCAGGTCCAGCTGTGTGATGAAGCCCTTTTCCTCCTTGTCACAGAGCAGAAACAGCTCTTGGGCCTGCTCCAGCACGGCTGCCCGGGGGCCCTCCGAGCCCCCCGCCGCCCCCTTCCCGGGGCTGGCCATGCCGGGCTGGGTGCTGTGAAGGGAGCCAAGGAGTCTGCTGAGGGCACGCCAGAGAAAGCAGGGAAGGGGCGACCGCGGGAAGGGTGGGGCCCCAGGGGGCTATGTGGGGGCCATGTGGCACATGTGGAGGTAGTGATGCTGGTGTGGATGCGGGCCACGAGGGGGGCAGGCTTGACCCGGGAGGAACTGACCCCCGAAGGAGGGAAGGAGTGTGGGGGACCCGCTGGGGGAAGCCCGGCAGTGGGCGGGGCCCTGGCGGCAGGAGCCCCTCCCCCTCCCGGCGAGGCCTTGGGGGTGTGTCACGGCAGCGCCCACCCCCCCCCGCCAGCCCCGCCCCTTCGCCAGACTGGCCCCTCCACTTCCCCCGCAGGCCTGGCACTGCGGGGGCCCTCCCTCCCCGGGGCTGTCCCGCCTCTCGCCAGGGTCCTGCCCACCGCGCCCTGGGTCTCCGGGATGGTGGACCCCTCTCACCTCAGTCCAGGGCCATGGTTGTCCCCCGACCCGTGTGGGGACCGTCTCGGAGGGCACGCCGGGATGTGCGCGGGGGTTCCCCGCAGAGGTCGCCCCTACCCGCCCGGGCCGGGGCCTGCGCCCAGAGCTCTGTCCAGGCGGAAGCCGCTGGGCGGCCACGCCTGGAGCAGGGCCCGGCCGGCCACCTGCGCCCCCTGGTGCTGGCCACCCCAGCCCGCAGCGCGGCGCGCCTGGAGGGCGACCCGCAGCCCCAGGACGCGGATGGGACACCCTCGGGGGCAGCTGCTCCCGGAAACGGGCCGAGCCGGCGGCAGCTGCAGTCCCGCACACAGGGGACCCGCGGCCCGGCGGGAGGGGCTGTGGCCGGCGGCTTCCCTGTCCCCGCCTCCCCGCGCTGCTGGCCCGGCTGTCTGCACACCCGCCCGCGGCGCTCGGCCTGGCGGGACCCCAGCACGGAGGCAGGACACCCAGAGGGGTCCAAGCCACAGGAAAGGGCCGGGCCGGGCCAGCTGGAAGGACAGCGGGTTTCCCGGGCGGGACGGCCTGAGCCCAGCCCTACACACCCCCTTCCGGCTTGGGCGCCCTGGAACGCAGGCCGGTCGAAGTCGAGGCAAGGAGCTTGGACCTGCCACGTGAGCACCCTCGCAGGTGCCAGGGGTGTGGGGGCAAAGAGACCCTCTCCTTTTGGCCCTAACCTCCTGGGACCGGCGGCCCGGCCCGGGTGGCCTTCCTGCGGGGGAGACCGGCCCTCTTCCCCAGCCCCCTCCCGGCGGGGCCTTGGCCCTGCACCCACCTGGAGGGGCCGCGGGGGTGCGCCCTGGCAGGTGGGGGGCTGGCAGCGCTCGCTCCGGGGATCCAGTGGACTGTGACAGGTTGGGCCTATGGGACGGGACCTTGAGCAGGGAGGGGTTGGCCCCTGGCACCCAGGAGACGTGCAGGGACCTGCCCAGCCGGCTCTCCCGGTCCTCCTGCGGCACCACAACCGTTATTGTTGGCAGGGGGCTCCTGCCCCGTGACTCCCCTGAAGGGCTCAGGCGGGGCGCAGGGGCAAGCCCAAGATCCAGACGGTGTGCCCGGTGTCCTCCCCACCGGACCCTACGATCCCCAGAGGGACTGGGCGCGCCCCCCCCCCCGCCCCGCAGCCCCCCTCGCCCTCACTCATCCCAGATGCCCCCTCGTTGCTGTCCAGACGGGGAGCCCGAGCGAAGAGGTCCGCCAGGAGGAGGAGCGCGCGCCGGCCCCAGGCGGGCCCGTGGGAGCCCAACCAACACAGCTGGTCCCCGCGGCGGGCCCCATGCCTGTCGCCGGCTCGGGTCAGAGGTGGACACCTCCTTTCGTAAACATTCTTCGTTTTTATTCAGCAGCCAACCGAGTCCCAAGTGTTTCCGCCGCCCCTTGGCAGCTGCGTCCAAGCGGGCAGGGCTCAAGGGCAGGGGGACCCCGAGACCCGGGGGAGGGGCTGCAGAAGCGAAGGAGGCGGGAGTGGACCGTGTCTTTTATTATATCTGCTTCGGCGAAAATAAATAATCCTTCGGCCACACGTGGCCGATGCGGAGAGTCCCCGGAGGAGGTAACACTGCGCGGGCGGGCGTGGGGCGGGCATAGGGCGCGCTCAGCACGGGGGCAGGCCGGGCGGGTGCTGCGGGGGTGCGGCGGGGTCGGCGGCGGGCGCGCGCATGCGCAGGGCGTCGGGCGGGAAGGCCACGTTGGTGCAGAAGAGGCCGAGCAGCAGCTGGCGCTGGCACTCCTCCCACTTGGCCAGCGCGTCCCCGAGCAGGAGGCCATTGCGCATCCAGCTGGGGAGCGACTCGCTGTAGGTGGCACAGGACAAAGGCACGGACGGCAGCGACTGGACGCGACGCAGCTCGGCCTGCTCGGACAGCCTGCGGCGGGAGGGGTGGGCACGGCCTTCAGTGGGCGCCTGGGCCAGGCAGGCGGGCCGGCGTGGAGGCCCTGAGGCCGGGGGGACGCTCACCTGGAGGGCAGGTGGCTGCCCAGCTTCCTCTTGGCGCGCATCACCAGGTACTGGCAGATGCTGCCCGTTTGCTCTTTCATCCACCGGATGTCCTCGGGGACATCAGGGAGCCACTCCAGCAGGCTGCGGAGGGACAGGGTCTGGGGTTATCTCAGACGGACAGCTTCACAGTAGCCCCCCCCACCCCGTTACTTTGGGGGAGGGGCCACACCCAGCGGTGCTGGGGTTAACTCCTAGCTCTGCACTCAGGATTCAGTCCTGGTGCAGATCGAGACCCTGTGCGATGATGACAGACTCTGGGGTCTGCTGCGTGCAAAAATAACTTTCCGGGGCCGGAGAGGTAGCATAATGGGTAGACCCTGCAGTCTAACTTGGGTTCGATCCCCGGCACCCTATATGGTCCCCGAGCACCACCAGGAGTGATTCCTGAGTGCAGAGCCAGGAGTAAAACCCTGAGCATCACTGGGTGTGGCCCTCCAGACCAAAAAAATAAATACTAAAGACTTTCACCCTCAGGGAAAAGAAAGGAAAAAAGGTATATCCCCTCTGGTGCCAGGGATCAAACCCTGGGCTTGGCACTTGCAACACCCGTGCTCTGCCACTGAGCCACTCTATGCCCGGGCCTGCCGGGCTCCTGGCACCGCAGCCAGCGTCTGGGCTTTCTCCCACCAGCAGCGGCCTCCTGCCCAGGGTCTCCCCGTCGTGGGGGGCTGCAAGTCGCACCGGATGGTGAAGGACACCGCGCTCTCCAGCGGCAGGGTGTAGGGCACCATCATGGCCGTGGCCAGGCGCACGGGCAGCATGTTCGAGAGCGTGCTCAGCAGGTCTTTGGGCTCCACGCAGGCCTCCAGCAGGGCTGCGGGGACACAAGGTGGGTTGGCGTCTGGCCCGGGCCGCCCAGGCCCGCGCGCCCCGCGGCAGCCCCGCCTGCGCACCGTCATTGAGCCGCGCGGGCAGGCGCTCCAGGATGCGGTGATCGTCGCGGGGCGGCGGCAGGGGGCACTCCGGCCGGGCCCTGTCCGCGGCCTCCTCCGCCTCCTCGTCCTCGTCCTCGGGGGCCGGGGGCCGGGCGGGGCCCAGCGCCAGCAGGGGGTTCGGGCGGTTCAGGAGGCCTAGGCGGAGGGGACGCGCCGTCAGGGCGGCTGCGCGCGCGGCGGCCGGCAGGGGGCAGCAGCGCCCACCCGCCCCGCCCCGCCCCCGCCCCGCCCCGCCCCGCCCCGCATCGCCCCGCACCGCCCCGCACCGTTCCGCCGCAGGAAGCGCAGGCCGTCCCGGTAGCCCTGCTTGCACATCTCGCGCAGCACCTGCGGTGGGAGGAGGGAGAAGCCGGCGTCGGCAGCCGCCCCCGCCCCGTGCACTTTCCCGGGCTGCCTGGGTCCGGGCGCTCACCATGGGCTCCGGCGGGAACAGCGCCTTGGACAGGCGGTAGAGGTTGCGCAGGTTGAACTGGATGCTGGTGTTGGTCACCCGCAGCTCGTGGATGTTGGTGGAACTGTCCTGCGGGCAGATGTCGCTCTCGCCGGAGAAGGGGGACACCGTGATGGTGTTTCTGAGCTCATACAGGGGCAGGTTGTCCGAGATGCCACCATCCACGTAGCGCTGGGCACAGGCGTGGGGTACGGTGAGGGGCCACAGCTTGGGACCTACCCCCCAGATCATCCTCTGGCCTCTTGCCACCTACGTCCGCATGCCTGGGGAGTTGGGTAAGCCCTGGGGGAAGTGGGGTAAGAGGGGCAGGCCAGCGGGAGCCACTTACCACGCCCTGGAGGGAGGGTGGGATGAGGCCGCAGTACACGGGGATGAAGGTGCTGCAGACGTTGGCCTGTGTGCAGTGACAGGGGCTGTGAGTGGGCCTTGGGCTGCTTCCTGCACCCCAGGGCACCAGGGCAGGCCCCCTACCTGGATGAGCTCGTCCTTGGAGTCATAGTGGGAAATGATGACGTTCTCGCCATCCGAGACGCGGGTCAGGGAGATGCCCAGGCGCCCACTGGCGCGCTCGTGGCTGTCGGCAGGGAGGGTCTTCAGTAGGCAGCCGCGGATGGTCTTCACCAGGTTAAAGGAGGGGTGCAGGGGGCCCAGGAACCGCTTCCGGGCCTCCTTAGATACTTCAATGATGTTGGCTCCGGCCTCACCTACAGTGGCAGAGCCAGGGTCAGGGGCGGGCACATACCCACGAGTCGATGGCTAGAGTCCCTGGCACTCAGGCATGCCCCTCCGGATGCCATCAGCGCCCACTTGGGTCATTTGCCACCTGTCCCTGAGAGCGTGGCTGGGAGGACACAGCTGGGGCCACAGCCGAGGCCAGGGCCTGCCCTCTGTCCGGGATTTCGCAACCATCTCCCCATGACTCACTCACGGAGCCTGGCTGGCGTGTGGCACCCACTGTGGGGAGCACTCAACTCTGACCGGCCTCCGCCTTCACCCACTTGGCCAGGTCCAGTCCCACGAGTCCAGCAGGGCGCAGGGTCGCCCAGGTCCCAGGGCACAAGGCTTGAAATGGGGGCCCACCCATTTGTTTTAGGACTGGCCTAGAACAAAGCCAGAATGGGCACCAAGCCCCAGAGGGGCTGGGCAGAAGCCGGGGAAGATGCCACCCCTTTGAACACCAGCAAGTGGGAGGGGACGTGCCTGGCCACGCTGCCCTAACCACGCAGGACCAAGTCTTCTAGACGGGGAGTAGGGGGGCTGCCCCAGCTAGGCACTGGGACACTAGTGGGGATGCACTGCCCGCTGAGGGGCGCTGCTCTGGGGTAGGGACTTGAGTGGGCAGGGCCAGAGCAGAAGCCCCAGGGCTCAAGAAAGTAGAGTCAAGTTCCTCCCCTGGCCCCACTCGGGGCAAAGGTGGGCAGGATCCTGGGGGTAGGGCATTCAGGGCCTATGGCCCTACTGGCCCCCAGACTGCAGGAACGGGCTGCCCGGAGTCTCCAGGACTCCCCAAGAACCTCAGGCTATGCTACGGGGAGTGTGAGGGGAGGCGCCGCCCAGCCCCGCGCACACGCCCCCCCCCTCCCCGCCAGGGACAGCGGCGGCTGGCACCTGTCACCCTGTGAGGTGGGTCACGGCTGGCGTGGTGCGGGAGCGTGACTCTGGGAGGGCCCAGGACACTGCCCAGGGGCCACCGGACTCCGCTGGGAGCGGCCTGGAACGGCGTAGCCCCAGGACACAGTGACCGCTGGCGCCCGGTCCGCCGCCCGGGGCGAGGGGAGCTTCCGGGCCCTGCCCCCGCCCCGCCGCCGGGCCGCCCACGGGTCTGTCCCGCCAATGCCGTGGCCGCGGCCCCGCCCGCCCGGCTCGGCCCAAACAAACCCGCCGGGCCGCGGCGCGCGCTCACCCAGGCAGGCCCCGGTGACCAGCGCCGTGGCCGTGAGCGCCCCCGCCGAGGCGCCGTAGATGTGCGTGGCGTTGGCCACCAGGAAGGGCGCGTGCTCGCGGAGGCAGGAGGCCACGCCGATGTGGTAGACGCCCAGGAAGCCGCAGCCCGCGAACGAGATGTTCCACGTCGTGTCCCGGGGAAACATCGCCGCTCGCTCGCGATCGGGCCGGCGCGCTGCGCGGAGGCGGTGGCGGCGCTCGCTCGGGGTCCCCGCCGGCCAAGGCGGAGACGCTGCACCGGGCCGCCGCACACTCGGTGTTTTTAGTGGGGCCGGGGGCGGGGCCGGCCGGGGCGGGGCCGCGAGCGCGCGGCCCAATCGGAACGCGCGGCGAACGGCTGCGTCCCGACCACGCCCCCGGAGGCCCCGCCCTCGCCGCCGGCCCCGCCCCGCCCCTGCGCCCCGCTGCCTGCGAAGCCCCCCACAAGACCCTGCAGACGCTGGCCTGGCCCCAAACGGCGTTCAGGTCCCCGGCCTCCCGCCACCTGCCCTCCCTCCGTCGTGGGTGCTGGTGGAGGTCAGTGTCCAGAGGACGCGGCCCCTGTGCCGTCTCGGGTACTGCCCTGGTGTCCGGGCAGCCACCGGGATAGCTGAGCCCAGGGCAGCGATCATCCCCAAGTGACCGCACACATCCGGACAGGATGCGATCTCCCCTCCCAGGGACCCCCAGGCCGCCCCTCCGGGCCACCGCGGCGGTCTCCCTACCTGTCCGCGACCTGGTGCTTCCGCCGCGGATGGGGCGGCTGCGGTGGCCGCGCTCGGACTCGGCCCGCCCCGCTCGCTAATTGCGAGCAGCAGGTGGAGCGCCCGGTGAGGTCACCGCCCGCCCCTTTCCGCATTTTTCTCGGGACACCTCATTCCATCTCTGCTCCGCGACGGTGTGCGCCCATCTCCTCAGGAATACCCCCTCCTCCAGCTGGACACTCACGGGAAGTCCGAGTAGGGCTTCCTCGGACCCCTGGTTGCTGCCAGCCTGGGGCTTAGCTTGGGGCCGGCTCACATCAGCCTGTTTACATCAGCCCAGAACAGGACCCTGATTTGGGGTGTGGGTCTGAGTTTGCTCCGGAAAGGAAAGTGAGGGGTGCTCCAAGAAGGCTCTAGAGAAAGTAAAGCGAGGGCCAAGGGCCAAGTGACCTGGTCATCCTCTGCCTGGGGGACCCCAGGCCCCAAACCTCCAAAAGATTCTGTGAGGGGCTGGAGCAATAGCACAGCGGGTAGGGCGTTTGTCTTGCACTTGGCCAACCCGGGTTCGATTCCCAGCATCCCATATGGTCCCCTAAGTACTGCCAGGAGTGATTCCTGAGTGCAGAGCCAGGAGTAACCCCTGTGCATCGCCAGGTGTGACCCAAAATAAGCAAAAAAAAAAAAAAGGTTCTGTGAGGTCTGGGACTAGACTGCTTCATCGTCGAAAGAGGGTGGTGGGGGGATTGGAACAGCTCCACAGGCTGGACCTGAGCGGCATCAGGGTGACCACTGACGTGAACTGGACAGTGTGGGCTGACAGGGCCCTGGGCAGGAGACCTCTGTTCTACTTTTGAGTACATAGCCCTCCCTCTGGGCCCTGGGGGACTGGGAGCCAAGAACAGAGCGGCCCTTCCTGGAAACTGGGGGTGGGGAGGCTGGGGTCCACAGGGAGATCAGCTGGGGTGTCCTCTGACCCACACACGCGGCTTGCTCCGGAGAGGATTCTGTTGTTTTTGGGTCACACCCACCAGTGCTCAGGACTGACTCCTGGCTCTGCTTTCAAGGATCATTTCTGGTGTTGCTCCAGGGATCATAGAGGTTGTGGGGCTGGAACCAGGTGGACCTTGTGCAAGGTAAGTGCCCTGCCCCCATCCCATCTGGCTAGCCCCTCAGAGGCTGGGGTTGTGGCCAGTGCCAAGGTCAGCTGAGCTCTGCTCTGCAGTCTAACCCAGACCCCGCTCAGTCCCCAGTTTATTCCCCTGGCCCCTGCAGGGGATTTCCCCTCACATGGTCCAGTCACCTTGCCCACCTAGGTCCCATCCTAGTTCCTGCACTTCTGGGTGGCTGGGACGGGGAGGGGATCTCAGACCATCCTCCCACACCACTTTTTTGTTTTGGGTTACACCAGGAGATGCTCAGGAGTCACTCCCAGTGGTGCTTGGGGGACCATATGGGATGCTGGGAACCCAAGTTGGCAGCATTCAAGGTAAATGCCCTCCCCGCTGTGCTATGGCTCCAGCCCCTCCCATACCACTTTTGCCTTTTGGCATTTTGTTGGAGGAGTTTTTCAAAGCTTGTGACCCTACTGGGCCCCAGTGGTAAGTTGGTTCACCCCTGTTTCTATACTGCATCTCCAGTCCTGGCCTGAGTTCCAGAGGAGCAGTGTGGGCTGGATAGAACCCACAGCCAGGAGAGGTAGGAGAAGCAGCTCTGCCCTGCGCCCACATCCTGGGTCACAGCCCGACAGACCAGGGAGACTGTGGCCTACTCACTGGCTAGTGACCGCAAGGAAAGTCCCTGAGTCAGGGACCCCATGGGTGCCCACGGCAGGTTTGCAGCCCCCCACTGCCACCTCCTGTGTGCTGAGCTGCAGATACCAAAGAGGCCACTCCCGTGATAGGACCAGCTGCTCCACAATGACCCCAGAGGTCACGCTTGGACAGTCACAGGACACACACTGAGGTCTAGAAAAGGGTTTTATTGGGGCAGTGACTAATCGAACAAGCCGAATCCCATGTCGTCATCTGACTCCTCAGACTCCTCCTTCTTCTCATCTTTCTTCTCCTCTGCAACGGGAAGAGTAGGTGAGTGGCCCCTGCCACAGTGCTCCCAACCCCACAGCCCATCCAAGTTTCACTTACCTGCTGCGGGGGCAGAGCCAGCTGCAGGTGCTGCGGCTCCGGGGGCGGCCGACACGGCCACAGCCCCGCCAGCAGGAACACTGGCCAGCTTGCCGATGCCTGGGGAGAGGAGTGGGGCTGAGCCACTGCCCCCACAGGGCAGTGCCCTACCCCCCCATTCACACTCTGCCACCTCCCCCAAACTTCCTATCCTGGAGCCTGGCTCCTCAAACCCACCAAGTCCGGGGTAGGCCCCCGGAGTTCCTGGGGCACATGGATGGCGCCAGCTCCCACTGGACCCGAGGCCCTGTTCCCCGATGCCCAGCAGGGGCATCATGAATGTCCAGGAACCCAGCCCCAGGCCAGGACACAGCAGCCCGGTCTTCCTGGGAGGGCGTCCAGGGTGCTCTGGTCCACAAGCGAACCCTCCAGGCCACTGGCTAGCCAGCAGGGATTAGGATGGACCTAAGGCCCTCACGCCGGCCGCACGACTCACCCTGGGCGATCACATCCTCAATGTTTTTCCCGCTCAGTTCACTGATAACCTGGAGGAAGACCACGCGGAGGAGTGAAGGCTCCGCTCGCCCAGACGCAGTCCCGCTCCCAGCTGCGCACCGAACTGGGTGCCCCATCTCCGCAGGACGCACGCCCACCCCTCCCCCCGCCCAGCTGCGCGGCGCCACGCGGCCCCGAGCGTCGGGCAGTGCCGCCCGGCGCTACCTTGTTGAGCCGATCGTCGTCCGCCTCGATGCCCACGCTGTCCAGGATCTTCTTGATGTCCTTGGCGCTGGGGGACGCGTTGCCCCCGAGGGCGGCCAGCAGGTACGAGGCGACGTAGCGCATCCTGCGGCGGGACACGCGCGGGAGCGTCAGCGGGGCCGCCCCCAGCCCGGAGTGCGAAGTGCGACACGCGGCCCGCCAGGGCCCGCCGCCCCGACCCCCGTCCCGGCCCCCGCCGCCCCGACCCGGCCCCCGCCCGGCCCCCGCGGCCACCCCCGCGGCCACACTCACTCGAGACGGCGGAGCGGCCTGGCGCGTGCGACCTCGGCGGCGGCGGCGACGGAAAGGAAGGGCCCGGCCTGGGGGGCGGGGATAATTCGCTACCCAGAAGCCCCCACGCACCGCGCCGCGCCCCAGAGGCGCCTCCTGGTGACGTCACGAGGCGCGCGGCCAATGAGGGCTCGGGGCAGCGATCATTCCGCCGGGGCGGACGCCACGGCTCCGGCGCCGAGAGGGGTTCCCGGGAAGCGTCTCGTATAACGTGAGGCAAGCGTCAGATCCCTGCGGCAACGGGACGGCGCGAAGTGCGAGCCCGAAACGCGGGGTTTCGTCTCCAGGTGGTCTCTCGCGTCGCGTGGCGCCTACAGCTCCCAGCATGCACCGCGGCGCGGCGCTCCCACCGCCTCTTGCGGTCTTGTAGTCTTGCCGCCCGCCTACACGTCCCATGATGCACGGCTGCCGGAAGTGCGCCCGCACTGATGCCCGGGCCGGGCCGCACGTGGTCCCAGGAGGGGGCTGCACCCGTACCTCCGCCGACTTCCGCTTCTCCACACTTCCGGTTACTGGTGGTGCCTGGGGAGCTGCTTTCCTGTCCCTGTTGGTGTCGTGACTGCGACCCAGCTGTGCCTGGCCTAGGGCCCCGGCGCTTGTCTCCGACGATGAAAGCCGACTTGGAGGCCAGGCCCAAGAGGAGCGGCCACATGGGCCCAGCCCTGACCTCTGGTCCTAGTGCATGTCATGCCCCTCCTCTGTACCGCTCCAGCATTCTGTGATAACGAAGCCCCGTTAGGAACCTGTGGGGGTGCTGGGAGGGAGTCTGGGACCCAGCCTGTAAGAGTACCCCCCGAGCGGGGCCGTGTGCTGTGCCCCGTCGCCGCGTTGACCCATGTTACAAATGGAGTCCCGACACATTTCCTCGCGCTGGGCCAAAGTGGGACCCCGCCGATAAGGATGAGATTTGGGTGGCAGCCGGAAAGACAGCAGGCACTCGGTATGTCGGGGTTCTGCTGAATGATCAGAAGCTGTTGCCTTTTATGATAGATGTGTCCCTGAGCACCTTGTGTCTGGGCGAGCATCGCTTTCTCATCTCCAGAACTTTCTTCCGTACCTTGGCCTCTAGTCTCCTACAGGCAGGAGAGCTAGTCCAGCGGTAGGGTGCTTGCCATGCACGCAGCTGATCCCTGGCACCACACCTGGTCCACTGCCCGGAGTGGTCCCTGGACGCAGGGTCTGGAGTAAGTCCCCGAACAGTCAGGTGTGGCCCAACCCCCTCCCAAGTCACCCCTCCTATTCAGGGTTAACTTCCCTTGCTGGGTCCCGCAAGCACCCCCGGAAACCCAGAGAAATCAATCCGTGCACACTGGGCTCCTGCCCTCCCCACTCCCTGCCACAACTGCGGCTGTGACAGTTCAGAGCTGCGCAACTGTGAACCTGCACCAGCCAAACTTGGAGCCTGTTTTCATCCTCAGGGGCAGTTACATCCCTTTAACTGCAGAGTCCGTCGGCTGAGCAAAGCCTGAGGCCAGTTCATTGCCAGTGCCACAGGTCCCCTGAGCACTGAGACCGGAGTAACTAAAAATAAGTAAATAAAGGCTGAGGAGTGCCCTGTGTCTGGCCTGTCAGCTCCCTCTGACTGGGGAAGGTTCAGCTGGCCCTTGACAAAGTCGCGTGCTGGGGCCAGAGGGGTAGTACGGTGGGTGGAGCTTTTGCCTTACCAGGGTTCCATCCCCGGCATCCCATATCGTCTCCTTAACCCCAGACCATCACTGGGTGTGACCCAAACACCAAGACCAAAGCAGGACCAAAGTCGCTATGCCACTGGGCAGAATGGGCACAGGCAGAGCCTTCAGCCTTGGGTGCAGCTTCTTGGCCTGGGACTTGGCTCCCATCAGCTCACGTGGCAGTGTGCCTGCGCTGACCTCAGCCAGCCCTGGAACTCGCGGGCAAGGGCTAGCCCGGCAGCGTGCGGCCAAGCCCGCCGTCTGGACACCTGGACCGGCACAGGGACTCCAGGGGCAGGGCCACTGTCCCGGGCGTGTCGGGCCTCGCTGGGCAGGCGTCAGTGTGCCCTGGTACCCAGCCCCTAGCGGGCAGCCGACGGCCCGGGCGCAGGCGCGCCCGTGGGGGCGGGGCGGGGCCGCGCTCCAGCCCGCCCGGAAGCGCGCCGGCGGGAACGCGGGCGAGGAGCGGGACCTGGGGCGGCGGCGGGAACCCGGGCGGCGAGCGGGACCTGGGGAGCCGGCGGGAACGCGGGCAGCGAGCGGAGGGGCCGCTGGGCCGGGTCACCCGGGCGACCGCGGGGGACACGGCCCCGGCCGTGTGCGCCCCTACGGCGCCTCGCGCTGCCACTGGAACTGGGACGGTGTACCCCCTACCCTCCCACCGCTCCGGCCAGGGTCAGGCAGTGGGAGTGACAAGACCCCCGCGGCCGCGGGCGTTTCAGACCCACCCCCCAACCCGCCCCTGCGGGTCGCCTCTGACGACCTGCCCCTCTCCTGGGTCACCACCCCCCTGCGTGGGAGGTGAGTTCTGGGGGCTCCCGTCAGTGCTCAGGACCAGGGGGGGACCCCGGGCTCGTGGGCGGGGCCGAGGGGCACTGCCAGGGTGAAGGCTCCCCGCGGCAGCGTCCCCCCCCTTGATGTCCTGCAGCCCCCCAGCCCCGTGCCTGCCAGCTGGGCTCCCGGGACCCCTCCCCCTCCCCCAGCCCCCGTGCGCACCCCTCCCCCGTCGCAGCCTCAGGCCTGAGCAGGCCCTCTGGGCGAGCCGGGACATGTCCGGCCCCCGAGGACAGCCGGGGGGCGATGGCAGCGGTGCCGGAGGGGCGGGAGCCCGCGGACTCGGAGGAGAGAGATGCTGCCGCGGCGCTGCCGTCACTGTCCGGCAACCGGCTGAGCCTGGACCTGTACCCCGACGGCGGCCGCCGGCTGCTGCGCCTGTGCGCCCGGCGGCATCCGCAGCTGCCCGACGTGCAGTTCCTGCAGCTTAGCGGCCACGAGGACCCGCGGCTGCTGGCCGCCGCGCTGGACCAGGTGCCCCAGCACCTGCCGCGGCTTCGCTCCCTGGTTCTCAAAGGTGAGCCCACCTGCTCTCCTGCGGGGTCTCTGCCCGGCTCCAGAGGCCGCCCTCGGGTCCCGGACGGGGGCTGGCAGCCCTGCAGGGGTCCTAGGTGTGCAGGGCTGCCTGACCGCTGTTTCTCCCAGGGGGGCAGCGCCGTACTGCGCTGGGGGCCTGCATCCGGGGCTCCCTGGCCACTCTGCCGGCCAGCCTGGGCGCCCTGGCCCACCTGGCCCACCTGGACCTGAGCTTCAACAGCCTGGAGCGCCTGCCCGCCTGCGTCCCGCACATGGGCGGCCTGCGCGTCCTTCTGCTGTCCCACAACTGCCTCTCGGAGCTGCCCGCCACCCTGGGGGCCCTGCCCGCCCTCACCTTCCTGGCTGCCTCCCACAACCGCCTGCGCGCGCTGCCCCCCGAGCTGCTGGCCTCCAGCACCCTGCAGTGTCTCGACCTCTCTGACAACCTCCTGAGCACGGTGCCCCCCGAGATCAGCGGCCTGCGCCACCTCGCCGAGCTCAACCTGGCCTCCAACCGGCTGCGCCACCTCCCGGCTTCCCTGGGTGAGGAGCAGCGGCCCTCCCCACTCTGCCCTGCCCGGCCTGGTGCTCCTGCGCCCTCCCCGCTCTGCCCTGCCCGGCCTGGTGCCCCCGCGCCCTCCCCGCTCTGCCTTGATCAGTCTGGTGCTCCCGGCGCCCTCCCCACTCTGCCCTGCCCATCCCGGTGCTCCCAGTGCCCTCCCCGCTCTGCCCTGCCCATCCCGGTGCTCCCAGCGCCCTCCCCGCTCTGCCCTGATCAGCCTGGTGCTCCCAGCGCCCTCTCTGCTCTGCCCTGCCCGGTGCTCCCGGCGCCCTCCTCACTCTGCCCTGCCCGGCCCAGCGCTCCCAGTGCCCTCCCCGCTCTGCCCTGCCTGGCCTGGTGCTCCCGCGGCCCCGGCCCTGATCATCCTGGTCCTTAGTGGCCCTCCGGTCCCTGCGGCTCCTCACCCTGCACAGTAACCTCCTGGTCTCGGTGCCCACCGGCCTGGCCCACCTCCCACAACTCACCCGACTGGACCTGCGGGACAACCAGCTTCGGGACGTGCCCCCCGAGCTCCTGGATGCCCCCTTTGTTCGCCTGCAGGGGAACCCCCTGGGGGAAGCGCCGCCTGCCCCTCAGAGCCCCCCAGGTAGGCCGGGTCTGGGGGCGTGCCGCGGACTCCAGGTGCTCACGGGGCCTTGTGTCCACATGCCGATGTCCTCTCTGTCCCTACAGCGGCCCCCGCGGCGCCGGATATGCCCAGACTCTCCCTGAGTGCCGACTCCGACAGGTGCGGGTAGGGGCTGCGGACCCCGTCCCGTGGCCAGGGCACACCCCGCCTCACTGTCCTCTCCTCGACAGCTTCCCCGTGACCCCCCGAGGCTGCTCTGTGAGCCTGGCGAGCGGGGTCCGCCTGCACTTCCCCGCGGGCGCCACGGCCGCTCCCACCACGGTCTGCTACTGCCTGCGGCAGCCGGAGCCCTGCCTGGTGCCCCTGGGTCCCCACGACGCCCTGCTCAGCCCCGTCCTGGAGCTGCAGCCCCACGGCGCCACCTTCCAGCAGGCACGGCTGCAGGGGCGTGGGGGTGGGGGCTGGGGCCAGACCCGGCAGTGCCTGGTGTTCACCGCACCCCTGCCGGCAGGACGTGGGCCTGTGGCTGCTCTTCGTGCCCCCGAGGGCCTGGCGGTGCCGGGAGGTGGTGGTCAGAACCCTGAGCGACGGCAGCTGGAGCGACCTGGAGACCCGCCTGGAGGAGGAGGCCCCCAGGGTAAGGCCCTCTGGACCGCCCCGGCTCCCCTCTGACCCTTACCTCCCTTCAACCTCAGTTCCCTGTGAGCCCACCTCCCCTCTGGCCTCACCCCTTCTGAGCCCACCTGTCCTCTGAACCTGACTTCTTTTGTTTTAGTTTGGGGGCCACGCCCAGCAGTGCTCAGGGTTTATTTCTGACTCTGGTCGAGAGTGGTGCTCGAGGGGCCCTAGGGGGGTGCCTGGGGCCGAGCCTGGGTGGGCCCTGTTCCAGGCAGACGCCTGCCCACTGCCCTGTTGCTCAGGCCCCAGATTGACTTCTCCCTGACCGGCGTCTCTGCCCCCGCAGAGGCTCTGGGCTCACTGCCGAGTGCTCCACTTCTCCTGGTTCCTGGTGATCTCCCGCCCGGCCTGCAACACTTGCCTGGTGCCACCAGAGGGAGCACTGCTGTGCTCCTCGGGACATCCTGGGGTCAAAGTCACCTTCCCCCCTGGGGCCACTAGGGAGCCCCAGCGGGTCAGCCTGCAGGTAGGGTGGGGACCTGAGGGAGGGTTCGAGCTCCCACACACGGGTGACCTGACTCAGGTGTCGTCAGGTGGTGCGTGTGACCGGCCGGGAGCTGCGTGCCCTGCGCGTCCTGCTGCAGGAGCCCGAGGCGGCCGCCAGCCCCCTGCTGTCCCTGTCACACGGCGGAGCCCCCGACTTCCTGCGGCCGGTGACCGTGCAGCTGCCGTTGCCCCCCGGCGTCACTGGTGAGGGAGAGCACTGCCCCCGGGGAGCCCCATGACGAGCGCGCCCCGAGGCTGCAACCCCTGCCCCTGCCCCGCAGGCCTCAGCCTGGACCGCTCGCGCCTGCACCTCCTGCACCGCGCGCCACCCGCCGCTACTTGGGACGACGTCACCGCACACGTGGCGCTGGAGCTCAGCCACCTGTACGCCCGCTTCCAAGTCACGCGCTTCTCCTGGTCAGTGCCGTGCCCCGTCGTGCGCCCGGCCACGTGCGTGCGGCCCCTGACCCCCGCCCCCCGCCCCCCAGGTACTGGCTCTGGTACACCACCAAGGCGTGCGTTGGGGGCCTGGCGCGGAAGGCCTGGGAGCGGCTGCGGCTCCACCGCGTCAGCCTCATCGCCCTGCAGCGCCGCCGCGACCCCGAGCAGGTGCTGCTGCAGTGTCTGCCCTGCCATAAGGTGGGCCGGGTCCCCCGTCTGCCCTGACACAGGCGGGCCGGGTCCCCCGTCTGCCCTGCCATAAGGTGGGCTGGGTCCCCTGTCTGCCCTGCCATAAGGCGGGCTGGGTCCCCCGTCTGCCCTGACACAGGCGGGCCGGGTCCCCCACAGTGCCTGCCCCACCCGAGGGGGCCACTAGGCCTGAGTCCGCTGGACCTTGCCCAGGTGGACGCCACTCTGCAGCGGCTGCTAGAGCGCTACCGCGGGCCCGAGCCCTCCGACGCCGTGGACATGTTCGAGGGGGAGCAGTTCTTTGCGGCCTTTGAGCGGGGCATTGAGGTGGACGCCGGTACGCCCCTGCTGCGGGCGCGGGCCCGCCCTGCCCGCTATCCTGGGGGGGTACCGCGGACTCTCACACCTCCCCTCCCCCCAGAGCGGCCGGACTGCGAGGCGGGCAGGGTGGCCTTTGTCTTCTACGCCCACCTGAGGAACGTGAAGGAAGTCTACGTGACCACCAGCCTGGACCGGCAGGCGCAGGCTGTCAGGGGCCAGGTGGGTCGGAGGGCCGGGCGCCCGTGGCCAGCTCAGGCTGGGGCACTGAGCCGCTCTCCCGCCGCAGGTGTCCTTCTACCGGGGAGCTGTGCCCCGGGAGGTGCCCGCTGAGGCGGAGGCCGCGCGGCAGAGGAAGGCGGCGGATGCCGTGTGGATGGCCACGCTGCCCATCAAGCTGCCAGTGGGTGCCGGCCGGGGGGGTGGGGCGGGCGCGGGCAGGGTCCCTCCCCGTCCAGGCTCACTGACCCGCTCCTCCTGACAGAGGCTGCGGGCGCCCGGGAGGCCAGGCCAGGATGGCAGTCTCTCCCTGGCCCCGCTGCAGCTGGGCGACGCAGAGAGTGGCTTCCTGACCCAGAGCAACCTGCTGAGTGTGGCCAGGCGCCTGGGCCCGGACTGGCCAGCCGTGGCCCTGCACCTGGGCCAGCCCTACCGTGAGGTGCAGCGCATTCGCCACGAGTTCCGGTCTGTCTGTCTGTCTGTCCCCAAGCCCAGCGCTGCAGGGAGGCTGGTCGTGGGAGGGAGAGGGGTTCGCCCCACTGCCCAGGGACCCTGTCCAGGAAGAGAGGTCAGCATGGTCCCCGCCTCCGCAGAGACGACCTGGACGGACAGATCCGCCATATGCTGTTCTCCTGGGCGGAGCGCCAGGCCGGCCAGCAGGGAGCCGTGGCCCAGCTGCTGCAGGCCCTGGAGGACAGTGACCGGCAGGATGTGGCCGAGGAGGTGCGCGACGTCCTGGAGCTCGGCCGCCGGAAGTACCGAGACAGTATTCTGCGCACGGGCCTGGCACCACCCACCCCAGAGCCCGCTCAGGCCTAGCCACGGCCCGTGGACGCAGGGTCCCCACTGCAGCCTGTCGGGAGGGGGTGGTGCGCCCCGAGTGACAACATGCCGGCTTGTCTCAGAGCTCTGTCCTTTGTGTGCCGACAGTGGGACGTGGCGGGGGTTCCGGAGATCAGGGGATCAGGCTGGGTTGGTGGCTCCTGAGTCCCCCACCCTCGGCAGCAAGAGCCAGAAGCAGGATACAAAGTAGCGGCGGGCCGGAGCCCTAGCACGGTGCGGAGGCGCGGGCTGACCCGGGGGCCATCCCCGGCTCCCCAGAGGGTCTCCCGAGCCCCCCCGCACTGACCCCTGAGCACCGCCGGGTGCGGGTCCGCCAAACCGAAAACAAAGTGGCCGCGGGCCTGGGCGGATGCAGCTTCACGGGAGCCGGCACCTGCGTGGCGTGGCGTGGGCGGCCGGGCGCGGGGCGGCGCAGTGGCCGCGGCGGCCGCGAGGGGGAGCCGGAGCCCGCGCGGGCCGGGCCGGGCCGGGGGCGGAGCGCGCCGAGGTGCAGGCCGGGCGGCGGCGGCGGCGGCGGCGGCGGAGCGCGCGTGAGTGGCGGGCGCGGGGCGCGGGGCGCGGGCTGACAGCGCCGGGGTGGGTGCGGGGCGCGCCAAGGCACGCGCGTCCCCGGGCTGCGCGCCCGCGCGGGGCGGCCGGGCCGGGGCACACGTGGACCCTGCGGCGTGGGCACGCGCGCGTCCGGCCGGCCGGGCCTGTCCGGGGCCCCTCTGTGCCCGGCGGGGGCCCCGATGGGGCTGGAGGCCGGGACTTCCCGGATGCCTGGGGTCACCGGGGCGGGGGCGCCCGGCACCCCTGACGGCGGAGACCTGGGGCGGGGGGCTCTGGAAACGCAGCCTCGGCCTCCGGGCGTCGCCCCAGCCAGCCCGGGCCTCAGTTTCCCCGGCTGTGCCAGAGGAGAGCAGGGGGCTGGGCGGCTGCCCACGGGTCTGGCTGGGATGCAGTTTCCATAGCAACGTGGGGTGCGGGGGAGGGGCCGCTCCAGCTGCCGCCTGCAGAAGGGCAGCGGGAAAGCGGGGGCCGGGGTCCGGCCGGCCCCCCCTCCCGCGCCGCCGGGGTCCCCCCGGCCCTGCGCGCGGCGCCCCGGCCCCCCAGGAAGCCGGGCTGGGGGCGGCGCGGGGCGCGGGGGGAGGGCCGGGCCGGCCCTGGCCGCCGGGGCCTGCAGCCCTCGCGCGGGGGGACGCGGGCCGGGGCCGGCGCCCGAAGTGAAAGAGAAAGTGGCCGCGGCCGCCCCGCCCCGCGGCCAATCGCGCCCGGCCCCTCCTCCGCCCCGGGTCTCCCCGGGAGGGGCCGCGCCAGTCGCCTGAGCACCTCGGAGCGGCCGCGCGCGCGGAGGTGAAGGTCACGGGGCGCGGGTGGGCGGCGAGCAGCGGCCGGGCCCCCAGCCCCGCACCCCCGGGAGCCCGGGGCGATCACGCGCCCCTCCCTGCGGCCCCTTCCGCACGCGGGCCCGGGGCATCCCTGGTGTCACCGTCCGTCCATCTGGCAGCTGGGCACAGAGGGGGGGGGGCGTTGCGGGGCGGGGGCGGGGAGAAGCGGCTGGTGGGGGGGGGCGCCCAGGCTGATGCCGCCCCTCGGCCCGGACCCAGGAGCAGCGTCGCCGGGAGAGGAGCAGCGTCCCCCAGCACCCTCCTACCTGGCCGCGCGCGCCCATGGCTGACAAGCAGATCAGGTCAGAGTCCCCCCCCCACAGCCCTCCCCCGTCGCGGCGCCCCCCCCACCCTGCCGCTGACCGCCCCATCCTCCGCAGCCTGCCCGCCAAGCTCATCAATGGCGGCATCGCGGGGCTGATCGGGGTCACCTGCGTGTTCCCCATCGACCTGGCCAAGACGAGGCTACAGAACCAGCAGAATGGACAGCGCATGTACACCAGCATGTAAGCGTGGGGGCAGGGCTCGGCCCTCCCCGAGAGGGGACCTGGTGGGCCCTGCTCACCCCTCCTGTCCTCTCACTGCAGGTCTGACTGCCTGGTCAAGACCATCCGCTCCGAGGGCTACTTCGGGATGTACCGGGGTGAGGCTGCAGGCGGGCTGGGAGGGCGAGTGACCGGGACTTGGGGCTCCATCCCTGCCATCACACCCACGCAGCACCGCGGGGAGGACCCGGCCTCCTCTGCGTCCCGGGCACCGCAGGGCACAGGCGCCAGGACACGGGCCCGGGCGTGGATTGGCCGCGTGGCCCTGAGCCCGCACCACCCCCGGGGCTGGTCCCTGCATGCCCGACTCTCCCCGGAAAGCCAGACATGCCAGGGCCACAACACAGCCCCCAACGCCCCCTGCCCTGCCTGTCCCCCAGCTGGGCTGGCCTGTGGGGGGGAGGTTCCTGCCCTGGCACGGCTCAGCCCCAGATGTGGGTGAGAGGGCAGGAGGGTGGCCGCAGAGTGCCAGGTGGGGCAGTGCCAGCTGGTGCCTCCTGGCCCGGCCACCGACCTGCCCGTGCTGGGCACCGCAGGAGCTGCCGTGAACCTGACCCTCGTCACCCCCGAGAAGGCCATCAAGCTGGCAGCCAACGACTTCTTCCGCCACCAGTTCTCCAAGGACGGGTAAGAGGCCAAGGTCGGGAGGGAGGGTCCACGCCACTGGGGCCAGGGCAAAGTCTGCAGCTGGCCGGGCCCTGCCCGCCTGCACCCCAGACCAGAGTCCGGTCTCCCCCTCCTCCTCCTCCTCCTCCTCTCCCTCCTCTCCGACCAGAGTCCTCCTAATCCTCCTCCTCCTCCTGGACCAGAGTCCTCCTCCTCCTCTTTTTCTCCATCACCCCTCCCCCTCCCCCGCCCCTCCTCCCTGTCCTCTCCTGTTTACCTGGGGAGTGCCTGCTACTCCGGTTCCAGGGACCTGGGCCTCAGCCAGCGCAGCTGCCCCTGAGGGCTGGGTTTTGGGCCACCTGGGCCCCCAGCCCGGCTCTGCTGTCCTTCCCAGCCCTGCCCCGGGCCATCTGTCGCGCTGCCCCCTCCCCACGCTCTGACCTGGCCCCTGTCCCACAGGCAGAAGCTGACCCTGTTCAAGGAGATGCTGGCGGGCTGCGGGGCGGGCACCTGCCAGGTGATCGTCACCACCCCCATGGAGATGCTCAAGATCCAGCTGCAGGACGCGGGCCGCATTGGTGAGGGGGGGCGGGGACGCCCCGGCTCCGCGCGCGCGCAGGGGTGGAGATGCAGCGGCCCTTCCCCTCTCCGCAGCTGCCCAGAGGAAGATGCTGGCGGCGCAGGGGGGCGCGCAGCCGTCGGTGGAGGCTCCGGCGCCGCGGCCCACGGCCACGCAGCTGACACGGGAGCTGCTGCAGCGCCACGGCATTGCGGGCCTTTACAAGGGCCTGGGGGCCACACTGCTCAGGTAGGGCCCGGGCGCGGGGGCGGGGCGGCGAGCCCGCCCGGGGTCACCGCCCAGGGTCACCGCCGTGCCCTCCGCAGGGACGTGCCCTTCTCCATCGTCTACTTCCCCCTCTTTGCCAACCTGAACCAGCTGGGCCAGCCGGCGAGCGGGGAGAAGTCGCCTTTCTACGTGTCCTTCCTGGCCGGCTGCGCGGCGGGGAGCGCGGCCGCCGTGGCCGTAAACCCCTGTGACGGTCAGTGCGTGGGCCGGGCCGGGCCGGGGCGGGCCGGCTGGGGGCGCACGCGCTGACCACCTCTCCTGCTCGCAGTGGTCAAGACGAGGCTCCAGTCCCTGCAGCGCGGGGTCAACGAGGACACGTACTCCGGCTTCCTGGACTGTGCCAGGTGGGCGAGGGGGCGGGGCTCCCGGGGGGCGGGGCCGGCGGCCACCCACCCGCTGACCGTCCCCCCCCTGCAGGAAGATCTGGCAGCGTGAGGGTCCGTCGGCCTTCCTGAAGGGCGCCTACTGCCGGGCCCTGGTCATCGCGCCCCTCTTCGGCATCGCGCAGGTGGTCTACTTCCTGGGCATCGCGGAGACCCTCCTGGGGCTGGTGCAGGATCCCCAGCCCTGAGACCCCTGCCGCTGCCCACACAGCCGCACCGGACCAGGGCGGCCGGCGGGGGCGGCTGCGGAGGTCTTCTCAACCCCACCCTGAGGACGGGGAGGGGGAGCTGAGGAAGGGAAGGGGTGCGGGGTGCGGGTAGTGGGGTCCGCCCGCACCCCCATGGGATCAGCGTGTTATTTATGTAGAAAAATCCGAAATCTTACATTCCTGGAGCACCCCTCAGCTCTGCCGGGCCTGAGCACCCCAGGATGGAGCTGGTCTCTGGGCTGGGACCCAGGCCCGGGCCAGACCCTCCCCGACACTACCAGCTCCTGACCCGACTGGCCCGGCCGCGGGGGCCCACACTCCGACAGGCCAGCCCCTTGTCCTCTGCCCTCCATGGCCGCCCTGCCCTGCTCCTCTCCCCTCCCCCAAGCCAGCCTTGCCCAGGGTAGGACTTGCCCGCCCTGTGATGAGCCAAGAACCCCAGGCGGGCCTACTGACTCTGGCCCGCGGGCATGGGGGTGAGTGCACACGTGTGGGCACGTACATGTGTGTGTGGCGCCGGCTGTAAATGTACACATGTGACGGTGCATCTGAGGGGGTGTGAGAGTGCATGTGTGTGCCTGTGTGTGTGAAGTTGCGTGTGGGCTGCACGCCTGTGTGTGTGAGGGTGCATGTGGGCTGAACTGTATGTGTGAAGGTGTGTGTGGGTTAGTGTGTGTGTGTGTGTGTGTGTGTGTGAGGGTGTTTGGATGTTTGTGTGTGTGTGTATGAAGGTGTGTGTGGACTGGTGTGTGTGTGTGGATGCATGTGAGCTGGTGTGTGTGAGAATGTGTGTGGGCTGGTGTGTGTGGGTGAGGGTGTGTGTGAGCTGGTGTGTGTGTGTGTGTGTGAGGATGCATGTGGGCTTGTATGTGTGAGGGTGTGTGTGGGCTGGTTTGTGTGTGTGTGTGTGAGGGTGTGTGTGAGCTGGTGTGTGTGAGGATGCATGTGGGCTTGTATGTGTGAGGGTGTGTGGGGGCTGGTTTGTGTGTGTGTGTGTGTGTGTGTGTGAGGGTGTGTGTGGGCTGGTGTGTGTGTGAGTGTGTGTGGGCTGGTGTGTGTGTGTGAGGGTGTGTGGGCTGGTGTGTGTGAGGGTGTGTGGGCTCGTGTGTGTGAGGGTGTGTGGGCTCGTGTGTGTGTGAGGGTGTGTGGGCTGGTGTGTATGTGAGGGTGCGTGTGGGCTGCTATGTGTGTGTGAGAGTGTGTGTGGATGCCTGCGTGTGTGCGAGTGTGCGTGTGGGCTGCGTGTGTGGACCGAGCACCCTGCCTGCTGGGCCGTGTCTTCACACCTGCATCCGAGGCTTCGGGCCAGCCTCACAGAGAATGAAGCTCTCGGAGCCCCTTCCGCCGACCCTCTGTCCCCAGTCCCGCAGCCCGGGGAGGCGGGGCGCGAGGCCCGCGCGGTGCCTGCCCTGGAGAGCAGAGGCCCCCTTCCCGACCCCCCTTTGTGAATTGGTGGGCGCGCCCGCCCTGCCCCTGTGATCGTGTTGGTGATGGACTGCCATGCTGGTGCTGTGTCCCCCTCCCAGCAACACTACCTGAGGCCGCGCCCGGGCCTCCCGCCCCTCACGGTTCCCGGGAGCTGCCGCCTCCCGTCTCCTCGTACCTTGGAAGCTGCTGCTGCTGCTTACAGAATTCTATTTTTTTTCTTTGGAAGAGTTTTAAGAAGTTGTAAGTTTTTGTGTCTTGTCCTGTACGGAGATAAATAAATATTCTAAGTAGACGTCTGTGCTGTGAGAGAGTTTCGGGCAGCGCGCGGGGTGGGTCCCCGCATCCCGGGTCCCTGGTCCACCCCACCGGGCACCGCCCCCGCCGCAGCCTGGCGTGGGGACGCGGAAGGTGCGCCCCAGCCCAGAGCTTCCGGGGCACCGGGCGGGGCGGGGCGGGCGCGGGCGGAGCGATGTCCCCCGCAGTGCATTGTGGGAAACTCCCAGTCCTGCAGCCGCCGCGCCCGCGCGCCCAGGTCCTCGGGACGCCAGAGCCGGGAGCGTCTGCGGAGCCGCCACCGCCGCCGCCGCCGCTGCGTAAGGCTTGAGGGGCGCAGGAGGGGCAGGAGGGGCGCCGGCCCGGGGGCGAGGGGCGGCTCCCCCACCCTGAAGGTCACGGGGAGAGCCTGGCTCCTGGCTCTCCTGGGCTCAGCGGCGTGGGGGGGGCCGCGGTGACATCAGCGTCTGGCGGGGAGATCACCTGCCCTTTGCACATTCCCAGCGGCTGCTGGTGCCTGTGCAGTGTGGAGGGTGGTGGGTGTCAGGGGCCGCTGCCAGAACGCCCCCGCCCCAGCGTGACCTTCAGGCGACCTTCGTGTGGGTGGAGGTAGCCCCCCTCCCACCCTGGCCCCCTTCCCTGAGCTGGGCCCCCGCGGGCGAGGGAGTGGGGTGCTCTTGCGGCGGGCCGGCACTGCAGATTCTCAGGCTTGGGGCGCCGCACCTCCCCGCTGCTCTCCACTCCGGCTGGGACCTGAGGGATGTGGACAGCGCTCGGAAGGGCGGGCTGCCCTTGGGCCGGAACAGGCTCGGCTGGTCTGACAGGTGGGGGAAGCCGTGACCCAGCCGGCCCCTCCCACCTCGGCCCTGTCCCGGGAAGGGGGCCTCGGGGTGCTTCTGACCTCGGCCTCCCCGCAGCCCATAGAATGCCCAGGGCTGAGCTGTGAGCGCCGCCACTGCCCACCCGCCATGGAGTCCCGAGGGAAGCCGGCCAGCACCCCCAAGCCCGAAGCCAAAGCCCCCCCAGCCGCCGACACGAAGGCCCCAGCGAGCAAGCCGGGGAAGAAGGAGGAGCCGCCGGCAGCCCCCGCCCCACTGCCCGCCAAGAAGAGCCCCGCCAAGGCGGACCCCGTCCTCCTCAACAACCACAGCAACCTGAAGCCGGGCCCCGCTGCCCCCAGCACCCCCGAGGCCACCCCCGAGCCCAAGGGGCCTGGGGACGGGGCCGAGGAGGAGGAGGCCGGCCGGGGGGCCCGAGGCCCCTGCCCTCTGGAGAACTTGACGCCGCTGCTGGTGGCCGGGGGTGTGGCCGTGGCTGCGGCTGCCCTGGTCCTGGGAGTGGTCCTGCTGGTGGCCCGGAAAAAGTGACGGCCGGGGCCTGATGGGCATAGCCCCATCCTGTACAGACCTGGGGTTCTAGTGCATGCGAGCCCGCCCCAGCTCTCCGTCCACCCCCTCATATATAGAAGCTGATCCCGGCGACCATGGACCAGTCTCCCACTGGGCTACCCCCAGCTTCCCTCTCGGTCCCCAGGCAGCTGCACTCGGGCTGGGGCCAGTCTCCCCACTAAGGCTCTGCTGAGAGCAGGGGACCACCGGGCGCGGCTCCGCCCTCACCCCACCACTGCGGCCCCCAGCCCAGGGTCACTCACTCCGCTTGCACCTGCTGCCCCGACCCACACCCAGACCCTGGTCCCAGGGCTCAGCCAGAGCCCACGGGGGGGCTGCCCAGCCCCGGGCGCCCCCCCGCCCACACCCAGCCTCCTTAGCGTCCCAAGCGTATAAATGCAATAACAGGTAGAGTAGAGCCGAGAGGTGCCAGCGCCCTCTGTCCACCGCCCCGCGCCCTCCACCGTGTGCCTGGAACGACCGGGGAAGAGCGGCAGGCTCGAGGGATGCTGTGTCGGAAATAAACTCCTGTCCACAGGCCGCGCTGCGTCCTCACCTGCTTGGGCAGGGCTTCCTGTGGGCAGCGGCCCGGGCCGGCGTGGGAGGGGCGTGGCAGGGATGGAGGGCAGGGAGGGGCGTGGCGAGGAGACCCCTGCTCAGCCCCGGAGCTGGCAAGGGCATTACCCACCGCCATCCTCTCGGCCCCCACGGCGCAGGCGGCTGGCATGGCGGGCAGGCCGTGGGCACCGTGCCTCCTCCAGCCGAGTCCCTGCCCGTGGGGCATCGCTGGCCGCAGCCTCTCTGCATTGTTTCCTTGTTTGTTTGCGACCCCATCTGGCTGTGCGCAGGGGCAGGGGTCACTCCGGGTGGGCTCGGGGGACCAAGCACAGGTGGCCACGCAGAAAGCAGGTATACCCCTGTACTGTCTCCAGCCCCCCATTTTTTGTTCTGAACCTTTAAAACCACACAGCGGGGGGAGAGGTAGTGCAGGGGGAACCTGTGGCCCACCGGGCTGGATCCCCAGAACCAAATGGTCTCCTGAGCACCTCCAGAGCGAAGCCCAAATACAAAGCCAGAGGAAGTAGCTCTGGGACGGGCTGGCTGTGAGCCTAAGAGCCAGACGGAAACAACGTCGCTACGGGACCCTGCTGCAGTGGCCGGGAGAGGTCCCCGAGGGCTGGATTCTGTGTCTGGCTTAGGAGAGCCCCAAGTTTGCTCCCTGGCACCGTATGGTCCCCAGCACAGTCCTGTGCGACAGGAAAACAAAACAGGAAGGAAACTGCCCCAAGCAGGTGGGTGCTGGCCCTCGGCCCTCGGGTCAGTCCCCTGCACTGGGGCCAGAGCGCCAGGACAGCAGCTGACCCAGTGTCCCGTAGAGTCCTGTTAGTCTGCCAGGGGTGCCCCTTAGCACTGCCGGGTGGGCCCCTCCAAAATACAGATTATTAGGAATCAGTCCCTGCCACCAACAGAAACACCTGTGCCATCCAGGGGACCCCACTCCACTGCAAGGTCCTGGCAGAAGCATGTTTCGACTTCAGTCGGGGGATGGAGGAGCAAACTGCCTGCGGCCCGCACACACACACACACATACACACGCGCGCGCGCGCGCGCGCACACACACACCCATTGGTCTTAGTTCGTGGCAGACGGTGTCCGAGGCCTTCTCTGTGCTGGGGAGACTCGGGCCTCAATGCGCAGGCCCGCCCCCCCCCCCCCCGCCCAGCAGTGGGGCCCGTGTGGGGCCCTGGGCACTGCGCAGAGCAGGGCCCAGAGCCTCCGGCACCTTCCGTTTGGGGATCACACTCCGTGGTGCCCAGGGGCTGCTCCGGGCCCTACACTCAGGAATCACTCCTGGCTGGCTCAGGGGACCGTATGGGATGGGCCCTCAAACCCGGGTCAGCCACATGCGAGGCAAACACCCTCCCTGCTGTTTGACCGCTCTGGCTCCCGAAGCCTCATTCTCCCACACAGACACTCCCCTGCCCCCTGTGCTTACGCCCCTCTGTCTCCCAGGAAGTGCTGCCTTCTCAGGCTCCTGGGAGCAGACCACCAGCATCTGTGCCTCTGCGGCTTCATCATACCCCACAGGGCAGGGATGGGGGCACCTTCATGCCCAGGCCGAGCTCCAACCTGCAGCCCCACCTCTGACAACTGTTGGTGATGAGGGAGGCGTTCAGGCCCTGAGGGGGTCTCTCTGGAGGGAGTCCAGGCATATGGTGCCCGTGGGCTTTGTGGGACGGGCAGAAGTTTGATGATCCGTGCCCACGGGCTTTGTGGAATGGACAGGAGTTTGATGAATGGTGGCCACAGGCTTTGTGAGACGGGCAGGAGTTCGACAGTGCAGGTGCTCCAGCATTCCCGGCAGAGTAGAGAAGGCTGGGTGGGGGGGGGAGACTGAAGTGTGTCCCCCCAGCAGCTCCCGGGGGAGAAGGGCGTCCCACAGCACAGAGAGCCTGGGGCCAGCCCAACTCCTCCAACCTGAGTGCTCGGTGGAGAAACTTGCAGACAGGCACAGTCCAAGCGCCCTCCTGGTGCTGCGTGGAGGCACGTTCTGGATCCTCACAGGGGAAGTGAGAAATCAAAGACAGACCCAAGGCCAAGGGCACGACCTCAGGCAAACCCGGGCCTCTCCCAGGCCCCTCCGCCTGCCCGAGTACACGCTGTCCCGGGGGTGGGAGGCCAGGCGTGTGCCCAGCCACAGGGAGGTCCTTCTGCATGGGTCCCAGGGCCCGTCCGGGCAGGCTACCTGCACGGAGACGCACAGGACAGACCTGCCCGAGGGCCTGCCCCGCTGCCCAAGTGGACTTGGCTGGGCTCAGGGAACTGGGAAGCCCACAGGCATAACGAGTCCCAGGGCGCGAGCTGCCTGCGTGTCCTGCCACTGGTCCTGAACCTGGGGCTCTGCCCTGGGGATGACTGCGGCCCCCCCACCAGGCGCAGAGGTTAGTGGCCCACCTGCAAGTCTCCCTGGCCCCAGCCCCCCGGAACCAGCGCAGAGGGAGGCCCTGAGGGTGTCCTGAGCAGGCCAGAACCCAGTGGAGGCCCTGCTGGCACGGCAGTTCCTGGTGCCCACAAAGGCATTCTCGGCCAGAGCAGAGGAAGGCAGGAGGGGCAACCAGCCGGGCCCACGCGCCCCCCCTCCCAGGCTTCCCTTGTTCCGTGCATGGCCCCTACGTGGACTCTCCATGACATCATCCTCCAAAAGCCACAGAGAATGTGGGCAGTGAGTGTGAGCCCGGGCACCCTTCACCAGCCTGTGCCCCATCCCCACAGGGAAACCCAACCCCCAAACCTACAAAGGAACAGACACCGGCTCTTGCAGGACACCTGGACTACCTGCCGGGCCCAGCGTACTCTGTCTGGACGAGGAGCATGGGGCAGGGAGGGAGACCCAGGGCATCGGAGATGCTGCTCAGGACCGTGGGCCTTTGGCGGAATCTTCATGTAGTCAAGGGGCCTTGTCCTCCACAGGAGGGACCCGTTGAGCACGTGAGTCCAGGGAAGGGACATTGTCCATAAGAGGCACCAAGTGTGCACCGGGGTTCAGGGAAGGGCCCTTGCCCTTGGGAGGGACCCTCATGTATGGGAGGGGTCTTTGGCACAGGACCGCCCTTAGGCCCAGGAAGGGTCTGGAAGGACTGGCTCCTGTGCTTTGCCCGTGGGGACTGGAGTTAGATCCCCCCCAACACTGCATGCTCACCCCAACAAACAACTCCAGGAGCGGACCCCAGCACTGAGCTGGGAGTAGACCTCTAGTACCACGGGGTGTGACACCCCAAACAAGGCACAGGAGGGACCTCAAAATTCACCGGATGGACGTTATTTCCCAGAGGGGCCCTTGTTTAGGGCATGGGGCCTCCAGAAGGGCAGAGCTGGCCACGGGGTGCGGGTGTGTGTGACGGGCAGCTCCTGGCTGGTACAGCACCAAGTGCCTTTGCTGGGGAGGCCCTGGGGCACTTTGTCAAGGCAAACCACGACCTTGCACGGGCTCCGCTAGGGGCTTTGGCAACTTGGACCCCAAAAAGGTGTGGCCGCACCCTGAGAGCTCCAGGCCCGCGGGCGACCCCACTTCCGCCGCTGCAGCCTGTGACGGGCGCGCACGCCGCACCCCGCTGTCCCACATGCACGCGCGCGCCCCGCCCCCCGCGCGCGCCCGTCCCGCTGCCCTCGCGCCCGCGCCCGCCGCCCCCGCGCATGCATACGCCCCACACCCTTGCATGTGCACACCCCGCTCCGCGTCCAGCACATGCGCACGGCCGGCTCAACGCCGCTGCACCCCCGCCGTGGCGCGCACGGCCCGCCCCGCTGCCTCCCATGCGCGCGCGGCCCGCCCCGCTGCTCCCCGCACGCGCACGCTCCGCTCCCTGCTCCCCGCGCATGCGCGCAACCCTCCCGCTGCCCCCGCGCATGCGTACGCCCCGCTGCTTCCCGCTGCTCCCCACCCCGCTCACGCCCCGCGCGGGGTAGGCGGCGCGGCCCCCGCTTCTGGCCATGGCCTCAGAGCGGCTCCCCAGCCGGCCCGCCTGCCTGCTCGTGGCCAGCGGCGCCGCGGAAGGTGAGTCTCGGCATCCGGGAGGGCCGGCGCGGGCGCAGGTCGCGCGTCGTGGTGGTGGGCGCTGCTGCAGTGGCCCCGGGAGAGCCTGAGCGCCGGCCGCCGGCCGGGGACAGCAGCCCCGGTGGACCTGCAGGGCGCCCACGCCGGCAGGGGGCCCCGTCGCGGTTGGGGCTGGGGGAAGCTGGGGGATGCGGATGCAGCCCCCGCCCCGTGTGACGATACTGCGCCCGGGAGGCGGGCCGCGGCCGCCCACCCATGCACGTCTTGCAGGTGTGTCTGCCACCTCCTTTCACCACTGCTTCACGCTGGCCAGCGGCGCCTTCAACCTGCAGGTGGCCACGCCGGGGGTAAGTCGGCCACTGCCTTGCAGGTGGCCATCCTGGGAGCACTGCGGTGCAGGGACCCCTGGACAACCGTCTGCTCCCCGTTCTCCCGGAAGGAGGCAGGGACGGGGCCAGAGCAACGACACGAGTCCTGGGCGGCCGCACCGGTGGGCTGGCCAAGGGCGGGTGGGAGCAGCTGGCGGGCATGGCCTGAAGGCCAGGGCCGGCCCGGGCTTTTGTAGGGGAAGCCCATGGACTTCGTGGACGTGAGTGAGAGCAACGCGCGCTGGGTGCAGGACTTCCGCCTCAAGGCCTATGCCAGCCCTGCCAAGCTGGAGTCCATTGACGGTGAGGCCCAGGGGTGGGTCTGCAGGTGCAGGCCTGAGTGCCCTCTCCTGACCAGTCCTCCCCTGTCGCCCCAGGTGCCCGCTACCATGCCCTCCTGATCCCGAGCTGCCCCGGGGCGCTGACCGACCTGCTCGGCAGCGGGTCCCTGGCCCGAATCCTGCAGCATTTCTGCTCCGCGAGCAGTAGGTGCCCGGGGCTGCACGCGGGGGCGGGGGTGGAACAGCCACAGACGCTGCGTGGGCACTCAGTGGCTGGCTGAGGACACGTGTGGCCCAAGCACACCAAGCACTGCAGCACCCCTGTGCGACAGACAGTGCCGTGTCACACAGCACATGCCCAGTGCTCTGTGGTGAGGCATTCACGCGTGTTGAGGTGCTCCTGTGGCGAACACGCTTGCACATGGCCTGTCCTGCTCCATCTCTGCCCCTTTGGCACCGGTAGCAGGCACTGGGGAGGTGCTCAGCAGGGACCCTCCACCAGCCCGCGTGCTGGAAGCAGCGGGAGGCCAGACTCAAGGACGGTGGTGGTGCCCACGCCGGTGGGCTGGCCTTCCCCACAGAGGGCGAGATGGCGGTGCTGCCCCTCGGGTGTCCCTCAGCCCCTCCCCATTGCTTCTAGAGCCCATCTGTGCTGTTGGCCACGGGGTGGCCGCGCTCTGCTGTGCCACCAAGGACGACGGGTCCTGGGTGTTCCAGGGCTACAGCGTGACGGGGGTGAGTGTCAGCTGCAGCTTGGCACGTGCCCACTGAGCAGTGGCCCTGGGAGGACCAGCTGGGCGAGGGCCCTGAGCATGGGGGGGGGTGGCGAGGGGTCTCCTTCCCCTTGGCCTTCCCACAGCCCTCCGTGTACGAGCTGGTGCGGGCGCCCGGCTTTGCCGCCCTGCCCCTGGTGGTGGAGGACTTTGTGAAGGATGCGGGTGCCAACTTCAGTGGTGAGCAGGCACAGGGGCTTGGTGCCCCTCACGGGGGGGGGGGGGGGGGGGGGAGGGACCCATGGGTGGGGCAGTGCCTGAGCCTGTTCTGGGGCCTTTGCAGCCAGTGAGCCAGACGCTGTGCACGTGGTGCTGGACCGCCACCTGGTCACTGGACAGAACACCCGCTCCACTGTCCCGGCCGTGCAGAACCTGCTCTTCCTGTGTGGCGCCCGCTGACTGTCACCACTACCCCCTTCTGGCCCAGGCAGTGTCATGGGTGGAGGGACACTGGTCTCCTTCAGCCTGCCCCGGCCAAGCAGGTCAGCTGCAGCCAGGGCAGTGGACTGTTTTTCATTCGGACCTCCTCGGGGAGGCGCCCGTGCTGCACCACGACTGTCCACAGGGAGTGCTCCCTGCCCAGGCGCTCTGCTCGCGGCTGCCCAGCCCGGCTCCAGCGTCGGGGGCAGCAACAGGTGCCACCGGGTGGTCCAGGGTTAGCCGCCTCAGGGCACACTGTGGAGTCCTGGAATAAAGTGAGAAGGAAGCCCCAGGGGCTCGGGCTGCTTCCTGTCTGGGAAACCTGTGGGCGTCCATGTGCCACTGCCAGGGGCCCCTCGCCCTCCCCAGGCCCAGTAGTGGGGCTGGTGATGGCCTGCACCAGCCTGCAGCCCAGTGTGGTGCTCCCGCTCCTCGCCACACGCCAGGAGGACCCGCACAGGCAGTGACGGCTTTAATGTTTCAGACCGGAGGTGACAAGATCAGACCCTGTGCGTCCCCACCAAGGTTGGGCACGGGGTCCTCATCATGCGCTTGGCTGGCAGAGAGGGTGCGGCGGGGCGTCCTACTTCCCGTTCTCGGCACTGAACATCCGCTCCTACAAAGCACAATCGTCAGGGGGGTGGCCTGGGACCCCTCCCGTGCGCACCCCCGGGGTCCACCCGAGGCCCCCACCATCAGCATCCGCTCCAGCTTGATGGAGTCGGCCGCAAACTTGCGGATCCCGTCAGAGAGCTTCTCCACAGCCATCTGGTCCTCGTTGTGCAGCCAGCGGAAGGCCTTCTCATCCAGGTGCACCTTCTCCAGGGTGCTGGCCTGGGCTGCGGGCAGACAGGTGTGGGCCTGGGGCTACAGGCCCGGCCAGCCCCACCCCGCCCAGCCGCCGGGGCACCCACCAGCCTTGGGCGACAGCACGGGGCTGAGCTTGCTGCTGTCCTTGAGCAGCTCGGCCAGGAGCTTGGGCGCGATGGTGAGGAAGTCGCAGCCCGCCAGCGCCTTGATCTCGCCCGTGTTGCGGAAGGAGGCGCCCATGACAATGGTCTTGTAGCCGAACTTCTTGTAGTAGTTGTAGATCTTCGTGACGCTCTGCACGCCTGAGGGGCCGTGCCGGGGTCAGCGGCTGCCCGCACGCCCGGGGCCGCCCGCCCCTGCCCGCGCCCCCTCACCCGGGTCCTCCAGTGGCTCGTAGGACTTCTTGTCCGTGTTGGCCACGTGCCAGTCGAGGATGCGCCCCACAAACGGGGAGATGAGCGTCACCCCTGCCTCGGCACAGGCCACGGCCTGGGCGAAGGAGAAGAGCAGCGTCATGTTGCAGTGGATGCCGTGGCGCTCCTCCAGCTCCCTGCTCGGGGGGACACGGCGTCAGGGGCGCCCGGGGCCCAGTAGTGGCCACTGCGGCCCACCCCGGCGCTCGGGCTGCACTGGGCTTTTGCTTGGTTTCCGTTTCTGGAGAAGTGGACTGTTTCTCATCTGGACTGACTCAGACGTGAGGGAAAAGGCAGGACGTGTCGGGAGGAACACGGGCAAGACGAGAGCCGAGCGCGAGGCCCTGTCCTGGGGAGACCGCCGCTCAGAGAATGCCTGGGCGACCTGGGTGGGGGGCTGGGCCATTCCCAGAAGTGCTGAGGGGCCACGGGGGGGTGCTGGCATGGAGCCCAGGTGGGCTGCCCCTGGGTTGGCATCAGGGGCTTCAGCCCAGACAAGCCAGCCTGCGCCACTGCGCCCCACCGATGCCAGGGCAGGTGGCTGCCGGCCCTGGGGACACTCACTTTCCGGCCTGGATGCCTTCCCAGGTAGACGAGAGCTTGATGAGGACCCGCTCCTTGCCCACGCCCAGCTCCTTGTAGAGGTCAATGAGGCGCCGTGCCCGGGCCACCATGGCGTCCTTGTCGAAGGAGAGCCTGCGGGGGAGGCGAGGCTGCGGCTCTGCTCTCTCCGGGCCCCGCGCCCCACCACACCCCAAGCCCAGCCCCGGGGCCCCACCTGGCATCCACTTCAGTGGACACGCGGCCAGGAATCTTCTTCAGTATTTCTGCCCCGAACAGCACGTAAAGTTTGTCAATGGCGTTTTTAACCTGTTCCTCTTGGGACCTGCAATTCCAGAAGAGCAGCTAGAGCCTCTGGCGTGGGCAAGTGGGGGTGAGGGCAGCTTCCCACGCAGGCGCTACCCCGCCTCACGCCACAGCCATGTGGTCCACGCTGCACGGGATGGGGAGAGTCCCCCGACACCAGCTGCCTGCAGACCCCACTCCTCACAGGGCAAGGGCAGGGCAGGGCCGGGCCGGGAGAGCCTGCGAGCTCCAGATGGCACCAAGGGCCCCACTGGCCCTCCACCCCCCCTTCCCATCACGAGCTGGGGCGGGCCCCATGGGGAGGAGCAGTGACGCCCGCACACACCCTCCCCTGCACCTGAGCAGGTTCCCAATGGGAGCAGCAGGGACAGGACAGACTGAGTAAGGGGCAAGAAATGCCCTCGGTGGAGCCAGGACCCTCAAGCTGGGCGCTCCCAGGGTGGCCACTGCTCAGAGCACACGGGCGCCTCTACAGACGGACTCGGTGGGCAGGGGCAGGGGAGGGTGCCGGCGCGGCCCACCAGACCCCGCCCCGCCCCAATACTCTGTGTCCTGTCAGCGCTGGCGCCTGAGCACAGGCAGTAGGGCCCCGACCCACTTCCCCGGGCCGAGGAGCAGCAGGACACCCTGATGCAGGGGAGGGGAGGGGAGGCGGGCGGCTGCCAGGCCCCGGCACTCACCCGCCCAGCTTCTTGCCGTAGGCGATGGCCGCGTCCACCAGCTCCTGGTAGGCAGCCATCTGCGCAGCAGCCAGGATCAGGGATGGGTTGGTGGTGGCATCTTGGGGCTTGTACTCTTCGATGGCTGGAGAGGGCAGCAGAGAGCCGGGCGGTCAGTGGCGTGGTTTCCGCCCTGAAACCTGGGCCGGGCCCCCAGAGCCGGGCGGGCTGCGTGGTGCCCCATGTGGGCGAGAACGGGTCACCTGGGCACTCTGCACCTGCTCAGGGGCCAAGTTCCTGGTGGCGGAGCCTCGGCCTGTCAGGGAAAGGTGGCCTCAAGGCCCTGGGGCCAGGCCACTGCCGGAGACAGCAATGGGGACAGCATTTGCCCGTGTGCAGCCGACCCGGGTTCCAGCCCTGGCCCTGTGTAGGGGCCCCAGCATCAGGGCTGCGCCCCGAGTGAGCCCTGAGCACCACCAGCTGTGGTCCAAGTACCCGAAAATAAGTAACAAAACCCCAGATCAGGATCTGAAGGATGTTTACTCAGTGGAGCCAGGCTGGGAACGGCATGTTTCAGCGAGCCATGTTCCACACACACAGACACACAAACACACACACACACACGGACACCTTCTACATGTTCCACACACAGACACACACACACGGACACCTTCTACATGTTCCACACACACAGACACACACACACACACAGACACCTTCTACATGTTCCACACACATGGTCACCTTCTACATGTTCCACAGAGACACACACGGACACCTTCTACATGTTCCACACACAGACACACACACAAGGACACCTTCTACATGTTCCACACACACAGACACACACGGACACCTTCTACATGTTCCACACACACAGACACACGGACACCTTCTACATGTTCCACACACACACACACACACACACACGGACACCTTCTACATGTTCCACACACACAGACACACACGGACACCTTCTACATGTTCCACACACACAGACACACACGGACACCTTCTACATGTTCCCCCCCCACACACACACACACAGACACACACGGACACCTTCTACATGTTCCACACACACAGACACACATGGACACCTTCTACATGTTCCACACACACACACACACACGGACACCTTCTACATGTTCCACACAGACGCCACGAGCTCCAGACACATCCTCACATTCCACACAGAAACTCCACACGCCTTCCACAAACACTTCACGTAGGCACGTTCTACACGGACACTCCACACAGACACTCCGCAAGACACACTCCAAAAACACACTTCACACGCTCCAGACATGCTCCACACAGACACGCCACACACGCTCCAGACACATTCCATATGTTCCACACGCTCCACAGACACTCTGCCCGTGTTCCACAGGATCCGCACACGCGCCCCACAGACACCGCGCGCGCTCCACACAGGTGCCCCCGCGCGCCCCGCGCGCCCCGCACGCCGCGCCTGTGCACAGACCGGGCGCGCGGGCCAGGGGATGCGGGTGCTCGGCGGGAGGCGCGGGAGGCGCGGGAGGCGCGGGCGCGGGTCAGAGTGCAGGCGGCTCGTCGGCCGATAAACAACCGGTTACCCAAGACGCGGCCGTTTCTCAAGTCACCGTGAGGAGGCAGAAACCAGGAAGTCGGGCGGCCGCCCCGCTAAGCCGCTCGGCGGGTCCGGGCGCTGCGGCGACCCGGCAGGTGCGCCCGGCTTCTGGGGGGGGGGCGAGACCCTGCGGCCCGCGCCCCCCTGCACCGCAGCCCCGCCCCTGCGCCCCTGCACCGCAGCCCCGGCCCCCCGCGCCCCTGCACACAGCGGCCCCGCCCCCTCGCGCCCCTCAGCCCCGGCCCCTCGCGCCCCTGCACAGCGGCCTCGGCCGCCCGCGCCCCTGCACCCCTGCACAGCAGCTCCCGGGCGCGCGGCAAGCGTCACGGGGATGCAGGGTTCCGGGGTGCAGGCCCGGAGGGAGCAAAGGCCCGGGGTTCCAGGGCGGAGGATTCGGGTCGGGCGGACCGTGTGGGCGCAAGTTCGGAGGCTGCCAGTGGGGAGCAGGGTGGGGGGAGCGAAAGGTCGGTGGGAGCGAGGCGCGGGGGGCCCCGGGCGGCGGGCAGCAGGGCGGCGGCAGCGGGCAGCGGGCAGCGCGGGAGGGTCCGAGCCCGGCCCGGGCAGGCGCGGCGCGCGCGGCTCCCGTCCCCCGCAGCCCGCACGGCTCACCGTTGAAGTCGCCCGTGTCCGCCACCACCGTGGTGAACTGCTTGAGCTGGTCCAGCGCGTTGTCCATCCTTGGCCGCTTCACCGGGGAGGCCGACATGGCGCGAGGTAGCCCTGGAGCCTGGCCCACAATGCTCCGCGGCAGGACGGGCGCCGGCCAATCGGAGCGCGGCGCGGCGGGGGCGGGGCCTCCGGCACTTCCGCCTGGGCAGCCAGGCCGCGGGCCCCGCCCCGCCGCGCCCAGGCCCCGCCCCGCCCCGCCGAAGCCCTGCTCGGGCCCGGCTCGCCGTCGGGATCCAGGCACCGCGGCCCGGCCCGGTCGGGGGTCCCACCCTGGGTGCGGCGGAGGCAGGGCACGGAAGGGGCGATGCCCCGCGCGGTTACTCCCTGTAGGGCGAGCCTCCACCCACCCCGTGGCCTCAGCGTGAGCCAAGGTGGGGGCCGAGGTGCGAGGCCAGCCAGGCGTTAAGTCCCTGCAAGGGGTCCTGCTGGGGCCGCAGACTTTGTACTTTGCATGTGGGACAGTCCCTTGGCCACGTTCTCCAGGCCTAGTTGGACACTGGCTGGCCAGGCCAGAGCATGTGCCACAGGCGTGTGGGGTTTGGGCAATGGTCACCGTCCACCCCTCCCCCCGCCCCCCTCCACTAGCGCCCGGTGCCCGGGTAGGCGAGATCGACCGAGATGGCAGGGATGAGGCTGCTGGGGGCTGGGTCCGGCGTGGCCTGGGAGACGGCAAGCGGCGTCAGCCTTGCCGCTGGTTCTGAGAACCTGCCACTCAGCCGCAGTCCTTGGGCTGCCAAGTCCCGGTCCTCTGCAGGCCGCAGCCTAATGCTTCTCTGGGGGGGCTCTCCCCGCAGGCCCCGCATCCTCAGTCACCAGTGCAGGCCTGAGGAGTCCTCGCTGCGCTCTGGAGACCACCCCAGCGGTGCCAGGGGCCTTGGCGTGCAGGATGGAGCTGAGGTCAGTCACGTGTAAGCCACGTGCCTCCCCCCCACTCTTGCTTGTCTCGCCTCTTCCCTGAATATTTCCTCAGTGTCTTTGTCTCTCCTGTCCACAGTCTGTTCCCTTTGCTTGAACGGAGCCCAGGCCCTCACCCAGGCCTTTGCTTTTGCATCTCCTTCACTCTCTCTTCTCCACTGCGGACCAGTAACCAGTAACCGCCAGGTCGGGTGGGCGTTGGTGCTGGAGCACCAGGCTGGCCCACCCCCTGAGTGAGGCCCTGGGTGCCCCCACACTGAGAGGAGGAGAAGAGCGAATGAAGACCGTGAATCCCCTACAAAACGGGGCGGTGCCCCAGGCCCAGGCAGATCGGGTTCCAGCTGGCCACAGACAAAATGTTTACTAGCATAATGAGTTTATTTCGGGAGAAGCCAGAGAGTGGGGAAACTGCTGTGGGGAGACTCAGGCCGGGACGCAGGGAAGGAGACAGGTAACCGGCGAGGCGGGCGGGGGAGAAGCTGCCCATTGCAGGACAGCAGGAGGCAGCTTCTCACTGGCCGGGTCCTGCGCTGTTGCTGGCCACAGGGAGGGTAGGACTTTGGAAGGGCTGGGGGGGCTCCTTCCTGTCCGGTGCACTGCAGCCAGGGCGGGTGAGTACCCGTTCCACGGTGCTCACCCTCGGCTGGATTTGACTCAGCCCGGGTGACCGCTCCCCTGCCTGCTGTCTGGCAGCCCCCCGGGAGGCGGCTGGGACCCTCCCCACTGCCGTCACCTCCACGCTGCTCTCCTTCCAGGCTCCCGCGTCTACAGTGCAGGGGACCCTCGGAAGGCACCTCGTCCGGGGCTCATGGCAGAGCCCAGGCCTGGCACCCCAGCTTGCAGAGTGAAGCGCAGCCACTCCCTGTGCCCCAGCCCTGCAGCTTCTGTGCTGGCCTGGCCGCCGTGTCCTCCCCAGAGACCGGCCCGGAGTGCCCGGGGCAGAGCTGAGTTGCTGTTGGCAGCGCTGCGCCCCAGTGTCCAGCTGTGGGTGACAGGAAGGAGCCGGTGGGGGTGTGAGAGGTGTCAACATACAGGTCACCCCAATCTGGGCCGCCCCTCCCCCACGGCGGAGGCGACAAGAAGGGACCCGGGGACTTCCTGGGGTGGTAGTGAGCCCCGGCCGGCCGGGGAGAAGTTCCCGAGTAGGGAAGCGGCGGCTTCCGGTCCTGGCTCCCAGTCTGGGTTTGTGACATCTCAGTGACTGGAGTTGGGGACACAGCACAGCTCAGGACCCAGCGGTGGGGGGGTCCAGCCGTATGTGGGGTGTGTCCTGAGGCCCTTTGAGGCCCGGAGGTGCTCAGGACTCGCTCCTGCTAGAACCTGGGGGACCGTGTGATGTCGGGGATCAAAGCCATGTCCCGCCTGCTGTCCTGTGGCTTCAGGCCTGCCCTCAGCGCAGCTTTCCCAGGAAGAGAAGGCGCGTCCCCTGTGAGTTCCGGCCCGGGACCCCTAGGGTCGCAGTCTGGCCGGGATCAGAGGGAGGGTGGGGCATTGCTGGGAGACCGGCCCTTTGGCCGCTGCCCTGAGCAACACTGGGGTGAGGAGGAGGGGCCTGAGACTCGCCTGACTGGCCTGGCGGGGCTGGGGGTGGGGGCCCATCCTCATCCTCCCGGAGCCATGGGGGCAGCTGTGCGCCCCCATGCGCGTGAGGCGCCCCCCTGGCTCCTGGGGTGCCCACAGGCAGGCCAGGCCCCGCCGGAGCGTGTGGCCTGGGGTCTCTGGGCTGAGCCCAGCACGCGCAAGGGCCCCCGCGGAAGCAGGTGAGGAGCGGCCCGAGCAGGCGGGAGCCGGTGCTGACCGGCCGCGGAGGGCAGCGCCCACACAGCCTGGGAAGGAGCCCCAGGACGGCGGGAAGGGCGGCTGCCTCGTACAGTCGCCAGGTTAGATCCTCGCACCCCGTACAGCCCCCGCCAGGAGTGACCCCCGAGCACTGCCGAGTGTGGCCCAACAGAAGGGGGAAAAGCACACGCTGTCCACCACCATCAGCACCGCCCGGGGGTCCCGGCCGTGGGCAGAGGTGGGAGAGGCCAGGAGGAAGCAGCGGCAGGGAAGCAGGTGCGGGCAGTGTAGACGGCTGAGGCACCTCTGCTTTGGGGTCTGCACAGAGGATGTGGGCCTGGAGGAAAGCTGGGGAGGCTGGGGACGGGGGTCTGGTGGGGGCCCAGGGAGCGGCCCCGGGGTTGCAGGGAGAAGCAGCCGAGGGGGCCAGGACCCACGTCCCACAGTGGGGCAGCTCCGGGGGCTTCAGAGAGGCCAAGGGGGGTCTTGGGCAGGAGCCTAGCCTGTGGGGCGGGGGTGGGGACCCCAGGAAAGAACACTCACTGCCTTCAGGATGGGGGGGGGGGCTCTCAGGGGACGCCAAAAGCACCAGCACCGAGAAACAAATGAGGATCAGTCTGCATGGGGGCCTGGGTGTGATCATGGGAGCACAGAGCCCGGAGTGACTGCCCCTGTCCCCAGGTGTGGCTGAAAAGGGGGAGAGAGTGGGAGAGAGGAGAGGGGAAGAGAGAGGAGAGGGGGGAGAGGGAGAGAAGAGGAGAGGGAGGGAGGGAGAGGGAGAAAGGAAGGGAGGAGAGAGGGAGAAGAGGAAAGAGGAGGGAGGGGGAGGGAGAGAGGAGAGGAGGAAGGAAGGGAGGAGAGAGAGGGAGAAAGGAGAGGAGGAAGGGAGGAGAGAGAGAGGGAGAAAGGAGAGGAGAAAGGAAGGGAGGAGAGAGAGGGAGAAAGGAGAGGAGAAAGGAAGGGAGGAGAGAGGGAGAAAGGAGAGGAGGAAGGAAGGGAGGAGAGAGGGAGAGGAGGAAGGAAGGGAGGAGAGAGAGGGAGAAAGGAGAGGAGGAAGGAAGGGAGGAGAGGAAGAGAGAGGAAGGGAGGGGGAGGGAGAGAGGAGAGGAGGAAGGAAGGGAGGAGAGAGAGAGGGAGAAAGGAGAGGAGGAAGGAAGGGAGGAGAGGAAGAGAGAGGAAGGGAGGGGGAGAGGAGAGGAGGAAGGAAGGGAGGAGAGGAGGAAGGAAGGGAGGAGAGAGAGAGGGAGAAAGGAGAGGTAGAAGGAAGGGAGGAGAGGAGGAGAGAGGAAGGGAGGGGGAGGGAGAGAGGAGAGGAGGAAGGGAGGGAGGAGAGAGAGAGGGAGAGAGGAGAGGAGGAAGGGAGGGAGGAGAGGAGGAGAGAGGGAGGCAGGGAGAGAGGAGAGGAGGAAGGAAGGGAGGAGAGGAGAGAGAGATAAACGGGGTCATCCCGAGCCTCCTTTTTGGGGCCACACTTGAGTCGCTGCCCTGGGCCCATTCCCAGCTCTGCGCTTAGGGGTCCCTCCTGGCCGTCCTGGGGCGCAGGTGGCGCAGCAGACCCCTCAGTGCCCGTCTCACCAGCCCCTGCTCCGCGTCTGTTTCTGGGCCAGTCCCAGCGTACTCCTGCCTCTGTGCTCAGCGCTGCCGTGCGGGGGGAGCTGAGCCAGCCACTGTCTTCCCTTGTGCTTTTGGTGTTGTTTTGTTCGGGGCCACATCTGGCAGTGCTCAAGGATCACTCGAGTCGGGGCTCAGTGGACCGGGGTGCTGGGCACTGCCTGTCAGCCACAGGCGAGGCAGGCGCCCACGAGGGTGCTGTCCCTCTGACCTGTTTGCTTTGTTTTGGGGGCTCGGGGTCTCACCAGGTGGGAAGTGACGAGGCTCCCGGGATGGGACCCGGACTCCTGCACGAGAGCCTCTCCTGGCCGGCACGGGCAGCAGAGTGTCAGCCTGGGCTGACGGAAAGATCTAGAGAAAAGGTGCACACCTTACAAGCCTTCCTGCTCCAGCCAGGTGCTGAGTCACAGGGAAGTGGGGTGCTTGAGAGGGGTGCTGAGTCATGGGGGAGGGGCCTGGAGGGTCGGGGTGCTGAGTCATGGGGGGCCTGGAGGGTCAGGGGTGCTGAGTCATGGGGGAGGGGAGGGTCAGGGGTGCAGAGTCATGGGTGTGGAGAGGGAGGGTCAGGGTCTGAGTCTTGGGGGAGAGGGAGGGTCAGGGTCTGAGTCTTGGGGGAAAGGGAGGGTCAGGGGTGCTGAGTCTAGGGGGGAGAGGGAGGGTCAGGGTCTGAGTCATTGGGGGGAGAGGGAGGGTCAGGGGTGCTGAGTCTTGGGGGAGGGAAGGGTCAGGGTCTGAGTCTTGGGGGAGGGGAGGGCCAGGGTCTGAGTCTTGGGGGGAGAGGGAGGGTCAGGGTCTGAGTCTTGGGGGGAGAGGGAGGGTCAGGGTCTGAGTCTTGGGGGAGGGGAGGGTCAGGGTCTGAGTCATGGGGGGAGGGGAGGGTCAGGGGTGCTGAGTCTTGGGGGAGGGGAGGGTCAGGGTCTGAGTCTTGGGGGAGGGGAGGGTCAGGGTCTGAGTCTTGGGGGAGAGGGAGGGTCAGGGTCTGAGTCTTGGGGGAGGGGAGGGTCAGGGTCTGAGTCTTGGGGGAGAGGGAGGGTCAGGGTCTGAGTCTTGGGGGAGGGGAGGGTCAGGGTCTGAGTCTTGGGGGAGGGGAGGGTCAGGGTCTGAGTCTTGGGGGAGAGGGAGGGTCAGGGTCTGAGTCTTGGGGGAGGGGAGGGTCAGGGTCTGAGTCTTGGGGGAGAGGGAGGGTCAGGGTCTGAGTCTTGGGGGAGGGGAGGGTCAGGGTCTGAGTCTTGGGGGAGGGGAGGGTCAGGGTCTGAGTCTTGGGGGAGAGGGAGGGTCAGGGTCTGAGTCTTGGGGGAGGGGAGGGTCAGGGTCTGAGTCTTGGGGGAGAGGGAGGGTCAGGGTCTGAGTCTTGGGGGAGGGGAGGGTCAGGGTCTGAGTCTTGGGGGAGGGGAGGGTCAGGGTCTGAGTCTTGGGGGAGAGGGAGGGTCAGGGTCTGAGTCTTGGGGGAGGGGAGGGTCAGGGTCTGAGTCTTGGGGGAGAGGGAGGGTCAGGGTCTGAGTCTTGGGGGAGGGGAGGGTCAGGGTCTGAGTCTAGCGGGAAGAGAGAGGGTCAGGGTCTGAGTCATTGGGGGAGAGGGAGGGTCAGGGTCTGAGTCTTGGGGGAGGGGAGGTTCAGGGCCTGAGTCTTGGGGAAGGGGGAGGGGTGCTGCGTCCAGGGGGAGGGGGAGGTCAGGGTACTGGTGCCCAGGCCCAGGCCCGCAGGTCTTGTCCCCCCGCAGTCCAGCTCGGAGCACAGGAACAGAGACCACATACATTCAGAAACATTTCACTTGGGGGCCAGGGCGAAACAGCAGGGAGTGTGTTTGCCTTGCACATGACCGACCTGGGTTTGATCCCCAGTACCCCCGTACGGTCCCCTGAGCCCACCAGGAGTGATTCCTGAGAGCAGAGCCAGGAACCCCCTTTAACTCACCAGATGTGCCCCGCTTCCTCCTTCCATGAAAAAGGAAAGAAAAGGCTGAGGAAAGGGTCAGGAAGCAGGGGGGCTCCTGGGTAGGGGAGGGGTGTCCTGCAGGAGGATTCGAGATGACAGGCAGAAGCTTCTCCTCTGATACCTCTTTAACAAAGGGGACTATTTCTTTTTGGGGGAGCCACACCCCACAATGCTCAGGGATTACTCCTGGCTTTGAACTCACTTCTGGCGGCCACCCAGGTTACCCGCTGCCCTCTGACACTCAGCACCAACAGGCCCTTTGTGCAGGGCCGAATTCTAATCTCACTTGACTGTCCCCTAGGTCCCAGGCACTGAGTCACAGAGCCGACAGCTGAGTCAGGGGCGGGATTAAACCCTGGAATTAAGCCCAGAAGAGGCTTTGTCTGAGGTTGATGGGAGGCCAGGTCCTGTCCCACCACTAGAGAGGACAGAGGGACGGTGCTGGCCTTGCACACAGCTTCCTGGGTGCAAGAGTGGGCAGGGAGTCTGACTGCTGGGAACAGCCACGGAGGCTCACACAGGGAAAAGACATGTTAGAGCCAGGAGTAAGTTCTGAGCACCACCAGGTGTGGCCCAAATGCCAAGAAAAAAATTATCGATGCATGGTTCGTTTACACACCGTGGGGTTAGCCTCACCTGCTCTCTGGGCGAACCCAGCATGTCCCCCGTTCACCCCACTTCTGTTCCGAGGCCCCACCCTTCTCTCAGTTCCCCCACCTCCAGTGCCCTCGCCCTCCCCGCAGGATCCGGCTCCTGACCTGCTGCCTGTGTTTCTGGGGAGCTCCTGGTTTGGGGGATCCTGTGCGGACACATCTCTGGTATCACAAACACCCCCTCCCCAAGCCCTGCAGTGTGGGCAGGGAAGGGGGCAGGAAGTTGATTTGTGGTGGGCTGCCAAGACCTCCTCAGAAAAGCTGCCAACAACCAGCCTGCACCAAGCCTGCTTGCCTGCACGTTCCAGGCAGTTCCATGCACCCTGACCCCACGCTGGAGCTCATCCTGTGGTGTCATCACATGTGCTAGCTCCATGGCATGTGGGGGACACACTGCCGTGCCCCCTGTGAGTGCCCCCGGGGAAGGCCCCCAGTGCTGCCCTTCCCCCTCCAGGGCTCTGCTCAGGGCTCCCCGCGGCTGGGGCTCCCCTCTGGGGCCCTGCCCTGTGACACCCCTCCACACTGCTCCCCAGGGCTCGGCCATGCCCCTGGGCGTGGGAGTGCACGTGGATATGGCGTGTGCACATGAACCTGGCTCTGCATGTATCATGACCCCACGGGCACCTTGGCCTACGTACGTGTGTGCCATGCATACATGTATTCACATACCCATGTGTACATGCCATGTGCCAGTACATGCATGTTCATATACCCATGCCAGTGTACACATGTGGCCAAGTACATCACATGTGCTACGTACCCACATACACATACCCATGTACACAGGTGGCCACACACACGCCTGTGTCTCCACGTACTCGTGTGCTATATATATATCACACACACCATGCACACATGCCCCTGTACACGTGTATCACACATGTACTGCACACATGCCCATGCATGTCCCTAGCTGTCTGTCCCTGTGTACAGACGCATGTCACATCACGCCTATCCGTGCTCGCTCCCCCAGGGCCACTCTTCACCAGGGCGTGGCCACACCAGTGCTCTCGCTATGAACCCAGCGAGCTCAGGCTGGGGCCTGGTGCATGGCAGGGCCGTCCTGCACTGGTGGCCGCACCCTGGGTGTCAGTGGGGACAGCGTGGGCTGGGTGGATGTCGTGGGGCCTCTTTGCCAGCACCCACGAGTTAGCTGCAGCTCCCCAGGGCCCGGCCATGTTCCCCCAGTGTCAGGCCCCTGCACTTCAGGGCTCAGAAATGTTTCTGCAAGTGCAGCCCCTGGCGGTCCCCGTGCCCTGGGAACAGGGGTGCCCCCGCCCTCGGCCCCACGCCCCCAGCTTCCGGCATCAACTTCTTTTTTTTTGCTTTTTAGGTCACACCCGGCCATGCACAGGGGTCACTCCTGGCTCTGCACTCAGAATTACCCCTGACGGTGCTCAGGGGCCCATATGGGATGCTGGGAATCGAACCCAGGTCGGCCGCGTGCAAGGCAAACGCCCTCCCCGCTGTGCTATCGCTCCAGCCCCACTGGCATCAACTTCTTGGGAAACCAAATATTTTGCAAAGTGCAGCAGGGCGGAGGTGCCAAGGGCTGAAGTTGCTCAACGGGCTCTGTGGGCTGCTCGGGCAGAAACCCGAGTTCAAGCCCCGGCAGGGCCCGAGTGCCCAGCACAGAGCAGGGCGTGGCCCCGACAGGAAGGGCAGCCAGGTCAGGGTGGGAGCCCCCCAGGCACGCTGCTGGGACCCCTCTTTGACTGGGCATCTATCTTGGGGTTCCCAGTAAGGTGGGGGCTCCCAGAAGCACTGAGACTGGAGCAGACGGGGGGGGGGGGTCGGGCACCGTGGGAGCTCTGGAACCCAGTGGGGGGTGCGGGGGTCTCCCCTGGCCAGAGAACTGGGACTCTGAGGCTGCCAGGAAACAGACAGCCAGGGCAGGGGATGGTCTGGGCAGCGGTGGGGCCAGAGGCCTTTGGACCCAGGCTCCTAGACCGCCTTCTCCCTGTACGGTCCCGAAGCCCCTGAGAGCGGGCAGGGGCCACCCATCTGCTCCAGACCAGCTGAGAACAGGCAGCAGCGGGAGGCGGGGAGGGCAGGGCTTGAGCCAAGGGGCTCAGCTCAGTGTGTGTGTGGGGGGCTGCTCCCTCCACAGCCGTCTCCTCAAAGGGTCCCTCAAGGGGCAGGCCTGGCCCTTCCACCCCGGGGGTGGGTACCTCCCAGGGATGGCCTCGAGGACATCGCCTCTGAGTTTCTCAGGCCAAGGCCGTGCTGGACACACGCTGTCCCACGGGCCATGTGAGTGAACCAGGGGGCGAGGCTGGCGACACCCCAGCACGGAAGAAAACCCGATTTCACACACTCCCTGCTCCAGAGTGCAGCTGTCCCCGGCTGCCAGCAGAGGGCGCTGGAAACCACCGTGCAGGGCCCGGGAGCGCAGAGACTAGCAGTCAGAGGTCACGGGCGTCCTCCAGCAGCCTGGCCTCCGACTAGCCTCTGCTGCACCCCAGGTGCCGTCACTGGGCTCCCACCACAGGCCCCAGGATTTGGGCCCATGGAAGTGCATTGCGGGGCAGCCCTCTGGCCCGGCTGCGCGGGACAGTTGTCCTGCCTCGAGGGAGGAACCCCCTGGCCCTGGTGCCCACCCCCCCCAGGGGCTGCGCAGTGAACCCCCCCACGACGCACAGGCAGGAGTGAGCCTGTTTAATGAGATGCGACTTCTCTCTCTCTGGGCGGTGGCCTCCCCCCACCCCCAGGACACAGCCCAGGCCTGGCTGGGACTGGGTCACAGAAAGTTCCGTTTGGGAAGGCGTCCAGGGATCTCGAAATCCAATTGCGCGTGCTCCATGGGAGGATGTGGGGGTCCCAACGCCCACCTCAGGGTGCTGTGAGCCGGGAGGGACCCCACTGAAGCCCTCCTGCGGGCTGGAGTGGGGTACGGTGGGGGTGGCAGTGAGCCCGGACTGGGGGGCAGGAACCCCGGTGGCCGAGCGACCAGTGTGACCGGAGTGGCCGTTTGGCTGGCAGGTGGGGCGGGGCGGGGGTCCGGGCGGCAGAGCGCGCAGGCACGCGCGGGCGGGCACGCCGCTCAGCTCTCCTCGTCCTCCATCCGCTTCTGGTTGATGTAAGTAAACTTGTCCATGAGTTCCTGCAGCTCGGTGCCGCCTTTCCTATCCTGGGGAGGGAGCGGGGCCGTCAGGGCGGGCGCCGCATGCCCGCTGGCCAGCCGAGGGGCGGGGGGCAAGGCCGGGGCTCACCTCCAGAGATGCCTTCTGCACGGTGAGCTGGCTGTACACGCGCGCGCCCTCCTCCCCGCACACCTTCTTCAGCTCGTCGCGGTTCAGTGAGAAGAGCTGGCTGCCCGTCAGGATGCCCAGGTTCTCCACCGTCCTGCGGGCGCGGGCGTGAGGCCTGGGCGGGGCCGTGGCCGCCCCCCCCTCCCGGCCGGCCGCCCGCCCCCGCGCTCACTGTGGGCTGAAGGCCTTGGCTTCCAGCCAGGCCTGCACCTGCTGCGGGCTGGAGCTGAAGGTGAGCGGCTGGCGCACGGGCTGGCTGCGCTCCACACGGAAGTTGCGCTGCGGCTGCGACTTGATGTTGTGGATCTTAATCTGCAGCTCGTTGTTGACCTCGTCCATGACCTCTGCGCGGACAGCAGCTCAGGCCGGCTGGCCCGCCCCAGACAGGCCCCCCCTCATCCGAGCACACCGGCCGGCCCCCGCTCACCATTTTTGGGTCCTGTGATGCCGGGGGACAGCTTGTGGATGGGGCTGGCGGGGCCCCAGTATTTCGCACCTGGCTGCAATGTGGGGGGGGGAGGACAGTGATGGGGCAGGGGGCCTGTCCCCGTCGCTCTGCCCCTTCCAGGCCCCCAAACCAGCCCTGCAGTGGCCCTCCAGCCTCTCCCCCTCCCAGGCAGCGCCTTCCCCCCTCACCTGCTCGGGGGGGCGGCCCGCATCCTCAGGCCGTGCCTCATCCAGGATGTTGCAGGGCACGTAGCCCACCTCGCCCCTGGAGCTGCGCAGCTCCCACCAGTGGTGCCCATCTCTCACCACCTGCGGGGACCCCCGTGTCACCCCAGCCACCCACCAGTTCCAGTGCTGGAGCCGTGGGCGCAGGCCACGTCCCAGGGGACACCCCTGTGCCCAGTCCTACGCGGACAGCAGCCCTCCCCCACAGGCCTGTCACCCAGCCTCCTCCCCCTGAGCCACCTGCCAGTGTGGGTCATACAGCCCCGCCCTGCTACCCAGCCCCCCTCGCACCCAGAGCCCCACTTCCATGGCCCCGGCGAGCAACCTGGGTCCCGGGTGTGAGGGGCGCGTGAGGGGCCCCATCCCTGTGGGCGAGGGCCCCGCTCAGCACAGGCCGCCAGGACGGGGAGCCCCCTCCCCTCACCTCCAGGACGTCGTCCTTGAGCACTGACAGCTCATTGGCGTTGCGGGCAGTGAAGTCGTACAGGACCCTGGCGTACTTGGCCGTGGTGGGCTCGTAACCCCTGGCGGACGGGCCATGCGGTGAGCCTTGCGCAGGGCTGGGGCGGCGCCCTCGGCCCAGTGCCCGCCCACCAGCCCGGCAGAGGCCAGGGATGGAACTGTGTCTCCCGGGCAGAGGCCCCAGGATGTGGGGTGCCTGGGGGCAAGCCCTGGACCCCGGGAGACCAGATGCCAGCCCCTCCCAGGGAGGTCGGCTGTGGCTCTGCTGGGTCTGGCCTAGTCACTCAGGTGCCACTGCAGTGTCACCTCAGTGTCCAGGACGTGTGGGGCTGCGCTGGAGCCATGGTCGGGCCAGGCTCATGGAGTCAGAACAGGCTCCATGGCTCTGACTCATGGAGCCATGGGTCAGAACAGCCTCCCAGAGCAAGGCCCGGCCCATGGCACTCTGGGTCAAGTCCTGTGTGACCAACACACACCTACACACTCACTCAAACACACACATCCTCCCCACACTCTCACATATACACCCTTCCACTCACAATCTTCCACTCACAACACACACACACGCTCACATACACACCCCTACATATCTTCCACTCACGCATATTCACATACACACATACTCACATATACACCCCCACATATCTTACACTCACAATACACACACACTCACATACATACCCCCACATATCTTCCACTCACGCATATTCACATACACACATATTCACATACACACTCTCTCATACATATACCCCACACACATACATATACACCTCCACATATCTTACACTCACACATACTCACATATCCCACACACACTCACAATCTCACACACCCACACACATATCCCACAATCTCACATACCCACACACATATCCCACACTCACATACACCCACACATACTCTCTCATATATCATACACACTCACACACCCTCTCATACCCACCCACCCATATTCCAAATACATCCAGACTCACATACTCTCATATATACCCCCCACATATCTTACACTCACACATACACACTCTTTTTTTTTTTTTTTGCTTTTTGGGTCACACCCAGCGATGCTCAGAGGTTACTCCTGGCTTTGCACTCAGGAATTACTCCTGGCGGTGCTTGGGGGACCATATGGGATGCCGGGGATTGAACCCGGGTCGGCCGCGTGCAAGGCAAACGCCCTACCTGCTGTGCTAGCGCTCCAGCCCCACACATACACACTCTTACGTATACACTCCCACATATCTTACACTCACATACACACATACATGCTCTCATATACACCCCCCACATATCTTACACTCACACATACTCACATATCCCACACACTCACAATCTTACACATACACCCACACACATATCCCACTCACATATCCCCACACATACTCTCATATATCCACACACATTCACACACTCTCTCATATATACCCACCCACCCATATTCCACATACATCCACAGACTCACACACCCTCACATATATACCCCCATATCTTATACACTCACATAATACACACATATCCCACACACTCACACATACACTCACTCAGACACATTCACACATCCCAGAGATATCAAGACCCTCACATATATACACACTCACATATCCCACATACTCTCACATATATACCCACACACCTAGCCACACCCACATATCCCATATTCTCAAACACTCATGTTCACCCACTCACACATACTCACACTCTCTCATACATATACCCCACACACATATCACACTCTCACATATACACCCACACACATCTTACATACTCACACATATGCACTCTCACACATACACACTCACATACACCCCACACATATCCCACACTCTCACACATATGCCCACACATACTCTCTCATACACCCACACCCTCTCACACATACTCCCCCCACATATTCCACATACACCCCCACATATCTTACTCACACATACAGTCTCACACACATATCCCACACACTCACATATCCCACATACTCACACATATATCCACACACCCAGGCACACCCACACATGTCCCACATACCAACACCCATATCACACACATTCTCACACATACCCCACACACACATATCCCATACACTCTTACATACACCCACATACAATACTCCCACACATATCCCACATACTCCCATACATACCTACACACTTATACATGCACCCACATCCACACAATAGCACACTCACAGAACTTATTCTCATAATATACTCATATCCCCCACAGACACCCACAAGCTCACATACTCATACACATACACCCACACACCCACATGCTCTTACATATACATATGCTCAAATAACATGCACTCATTCTCAAACATATGCTTATACATTCACTCATGTGTACATCCACACAATAACATATGCTCACAACCTATACAATAACACATGCTCACATTCATTCTCATATAAACACATACATATCCCACACATCCACAGCCCAACAACCCCCACTCACATACACCCACATATATACTCGTATACACATTCACACCCCCACACAGCAACATACACTTCACTCACACATTCATACATTCACTCATACACATACACCCACACAATAACATACACTCAGGCAAAACTATACAATAACACGCACTCATTAATTCTCACATACACATACATATCCCACACATTCAGTCTCACCCCCACACTCATACATACAAATATACACACTCACACTGCACCCAGAGTGACATATACTCACACTCTCATATCATGTATATCCCACATACACCACACAATAACTCTCTCTCACCCTTACATTCACACTGTGACACACACACCAAATTCACACCCACACACTCACATACACCCCACATGCATATACTCACACACATACACCCACAAACACCCCCATATATTCTCATTATAACTCATACTTTCTCATACAACACATACTCTCAAAATATACTTACACTCATACAAACCCACACACTCAGACTAACTCACACACAGTTCTCTCTCTCACTCCCCCCCCCTCACACACACACACACACACACACACACACACAGCAGATCCTGACAGGAAGTGAGAACAGAGAGAAAAGGTGCAGTGCCCCAATCGTGGCTCTGTGAGATGTGTGTTGGGGGCTCAGTAGTCAGACTATTTTTGTTGTTGTTGCTGTTGTTGTTTTGAGCCACACCCAAAGATGCCCAGCTATACTCCTGGCTCTGCACCAGGAATTACTCCTGGCGGCGCGTGGGGAACATATAGGATTCCGGGGACTGAACCCAGGTCAGCTTCGTGCAAGTGAAGCGAGCGCCCTACCCATTGTACTGTCACTGCCACCCAGCCGGACTATTTCTTGGTGGGGCTGGGTCACACCTGGCAGTGCTCAGAGGCTATTCCTGGCTCTGTGCTCGGGAGCGCCCCCTGTTGGTGCTGGGAGGCCCTCCCCGCTGTGCTGTTTCTAAGCAGGAGTGTGGAGACTGCAGAGGTGGGAGCTGGTGGGTGCCCGCCCTCTCCCTGGAAGGCACATCGCCACGTCAGGGGGGAACAGAGGCGCGAGGGGCCTTGGCCGCCCCCTCGTGGCAACGTGCGCACCTGCCGCAGCCGGCCCGCGGGGGGGGGGGGGGGCTCACCTGGGAGGGTTCAGGCCACCGGCTGGGGGGACATCTCCAAGGGGCGTGGGCTCTGACGTGTGTTGCTGCTTGGTGGAGTTTCGAAAGGCCCGGAGGCTCCCCGGAGCGGACTGGAGGAGAAGAGGCGGCCAGGGCTCAGTGCGAGGGGCAGGGGGCTGGCGGGGGGCGCTGGGGAGGCCTGGGCGCTGCTCTGACCTCGAGGCCGGCGGCCAGTCCCTCCACTTCCCAGGGGGCCTCCTGCAGGATGTCCAGCGGCGGCTCCCAGCCGCTGTGGAATCTGGGCACGTAGAAGGGTATCTGGGACTCCCGCGGCCACTCGGAGCTGGCGGAGCAGGGGAGGCCGGGGTGAGTTTCCCGCTGCCGGCTGTGGGGGGGCCCCCGTCGGGGCCAGCACCACCCGCTCCACAGTACCGGGGCAGGGTCCAGGTCTCCCCCAGCGTCTTCCACAGAGCCATCTCCTTGGGGGTTAGGTGGCCGTGCAGGAAGGCCACGGCCTCGGCCGAGAGCAGGGGGCAGCGGGCCGAGGCGGCCAGGTCCGGGCCCGCACAGGTGCTGACGATCTGTGCACGGGGGGGGGGTGTTCAGCGGGGACGCCCCCACCCCAACCAGCCCCCGCCCGCCCCGGCCCAGGTACCAGTTCCAGAGGCCCGAAGAGGAAGTGCACCAGCTCCACGGCGCTGGGGTTCTGGATGTGCTTCTGCAGCTTGGCCTGGGGGTGACAGGCAGGCGGTGGGGGCTGCTGCAGAGGCCGCCCCCGGGGTCTGCCCCCACCCCCCCAGGCCCGCGGGACCCTTGCTCGTCCTGGGGCGCCTGGCCGGGACTCACCAGCAGGTTGATGGCCAGCTTGATTTTCTGGAAACAGTCCACGAACTCGGCTTCCGTGGGGGGCCGCGCGCGCAGCGTCAGGACGCCCTCTGGAGGGGGGCGCAGCGCTGAGCCCCGCGCAGACCCCCGCCCCGCCCGCCCGCGCCCCCCCCACCCGCCCCGGCGCCCCGCCACACCTGCGGGCCCCTTCTTCCCCTTCTTCTTCCCTTTCTTGCGCTGGTTCAGCTGCTTGAAGGCCTCGGCCGCCTTCTGCAGCCGCGCCACGAACCACTCAATGTCGTCCAGCGCGCAGTTGAGGACTTGCTGCGGGGAAGGCGGGGCTCAGCATTGCGGACCCCGCCCACCCCGTCAGACCCCGCCCACCCCGCCCGGCCCCGCCCACCCACACCCACCGTCTCCTTCTCGATCTTGTGGGCCAGCACTGCCCGCGGCTCGTCTTCCTGCGCGTCCCAGCGGCGGAACCCTGGGGGGGGGGGCACAGCGCTGGGACCCCGGACCCCGCCCCCCACCCTCCCCCTCCGCGCTGACACCCACCTGCCTCGCCCAGCGGCACCGGGGGTCCCACGCGGTTCTTGGGGACCGCGTCCACGCCAGAGCGCTGGACGGGGATGGGCGCAGGGCCCTGGGGCACGGGCAGCACAGACCCCCGCTGCTGCAGCTTCTCGCGGTGGCCCCTGGGGGGGAGCAGGCGCTGCCCGGGCTGCGCGCACCCACCCCCAGGCGTCCCTCCCTCTGCCCCGTGCTCCCCTCGGCCCTGCCTGCTCCTCCCCGCACCCGCTCACAGGCCCGGGCTCCTCCCACAGGCCCGGGCTCCTCCCTCACAGGCCCGGGCTCCTCCCACAGGCGCGGGCTCCTCCCTCACGTTCCTGGGCTCGGACCCTCACAGGCCCGGGCTCCTCCCTCACAGGCCCGGACTCCTCCCTCACAGGCTCCGGCTCCTCCCTCACTGGCCCGGGCTCCTCCCTCACGTTCCTAGGCTCCTCCCTCACAGGCTCCAGCTCCTCCCTTACAGGCCCGGGCTCCTCCCACAGACCCAGGCTCTTCCCTCACGTTCCTAGGCTCCTCCTCACAGGCCCGGACTCCTCCCTCATAGGCTCCGGCTCCTCCCTCACAGGCCCGGGCTCCTCCCTCACGTTCCTAGGCTCCTCCCTCACAGGCCCGGGCTCCTCCCTCACGTTCCCTAGGCTCCTCCCTCACAGGCCCGGGCTCCTCCCTCACAGGCCCGGGCTCCTCCCTCACGTTCCCTAGGCTCCTCCCTCACATTCCCGGGCTCCTCCCTCACGTTCCCGGGCTCCTCCCTCACATTCTCGGGCTCCTCCCTCACGTTCCCGGGCTCCTCCCTCACGTTCCCTAGGCTCCTCCCTTACATTCCCTAGGCTCCTCCCTCACATTCCCGGGCTCTTCCCTCACGTTCCCTAGGCTCCTCCCTCACGTTCCCGGGCTCCTCCCTCACATTCCCTAGGCTCCTCCCTCATGTTCCCGGGCTCCTCCCTCACAGGCCCACGCTCCTCCCTCCCGTCCCTGGGCTCCTCCCCTCTCCCCGCCCCTAGCCCCGCCTCCTGTGCCCGCTCCCCTCCCGCCTCACTCTGGCCGTCCCTACTTGAGTGTCTGGGGCCGCATCTTCTTCCCCAGCCGGCAGTCGGCCAGCGCGCTCTCAATGTCCTCATGCACCAGCTCGGCCTGCGGGAGGGGACGAGGGGCTGGGCGGGGCTTTGGGCTGGGCGGGGCTTCTCAGGCCGGTGGGGCTGGACTGGGGCGGGCGGGGCTTCTCGGGTGGGCGGGACAGGAGGGAGGGGCCTGTCCGGGGCGGGGCCTCCAGTGTGTGTTGGGGGAAACTGGGGCGCAGCAGGGGGCAGGAGGGCGGGGCTTCCCAGTGGCAGGGACAGGTGGGCGGGGCCGCTCACCTCCACCTCGTCGCAGTGGAAGAAGTGCACGTCGGGCTTGTTCTGCTCCGAGTCCTGGCACACGAGGAGCAGCACAGACGGGTAGCGCAGCTGGTTGAGCACCGTCTGGCTGTGCCGCACGGTGGGCAGCGGGAAGTTCTCCAGCTCTTCCTGCAGGAGGGGAGGGTGGCTTGCGGCTTGCCGGGAAACGCCCGCCTTGGCACTGGACGCCACCATGCCAGACCCTGCCCACGCCCGCTCGCACCTTGGACTCCACGTCCAGCAGCCGCAGTTCCTTATCGTTCACCTGCAGCAGCATCTCCTGGGTCCAGATCTTCTCCTTGGCGCTCAGCTGCACCAGCTTCCTGATGGCGTCATCCACGGACACGATGGCCTCACTCTTGTCCATGATGAACGTGGCCAAGTGCTGTGGGACACAGTCTCCTGGGGGACTGGGCCCAAGGGCGGCACCCCAGGATCTGGGGGTGCAGCCGGCCACAGCGCAGCCCAGCCCTGCCCCAGGCCGCCGCTCCTTCACCGGGCACCCTGCTGAGGGCTACGCTCCTCCTCCAGCCCCCCTGCAGGCCCCTCTCACGGCTGCTGCCCACCTGCCCTGTCCTTCCCTCTCGGTCTCCTGCCTGTCTCCTGCTGCCGCTTGAGCCCTCAGCACGCCCGCCAGGGCCCGGGAGAGGTCTCGGTGCACCCCAGCCATGCCTGCTGGCTCAGTGCTCTGTGACTAAGTACAGACAATCGGCGTCGGAGGACACTGCCCGCCCCGGGCCAGCGCACCTGCCCGCAGGCCACCCTGGCAAGTGTCCGTTCAGGCTGTGTGAGCGCAGAGGTGGAGAAGGGCTCCCTCCAGCAGTGGGGATCCCCCAGTCCCGCTCAGCACCTCACCACCCTCCCCCCAGGGCCAAGCAGGGGTGCCAGAGAACAGAGAGGTCGTGGCTGTGGCGCTGTACCCCGCCGCCGGCCGTGACTGTAAAGGGCTGGGGCGGCAAAGCATTTCAGGAGGGCTGAGTGGACAGCAGCAGGCCTGGACACAGCACTGTCTGCAGGGAGCTCGGGGAGCCACCGCTCCTGGAGGGGCTACTCGGGACCCAGGAACCCGCCGGGCTCACAGGGACGTGGACACACAGCCCAGACAGTCCATAAAGTCCCCCCCTCTCTCCCAGGCCCAGGCCGTCAGGACCGAGTCCCCGCCTATTCACCCTGCTTTCACCTCGGTCCAGGGGCCCCACCAGGCCTGCGGGTCAGAGCAGGACCCGGGAGCTCTGAGTGACCTGTTCCCGGGGTGCGCAAGGTGAATGGGCCGTCAGTCAGTCACAACAAAAACACAGCGAGGGAGCAAGCAGGCTGGGGCTGCTCCCGGGCTGCGCGTCGTGGCCACTAGTCAGCATCCTCGGGGGCCGCCACCGTGCCGACCGCTGGAGGAACCCGCAACGCAGCCGGCGAGCCTGCAAAAGCCCCCGGACTCGCACTCCAGGCTGACCCCTTGGTGAGCTGGGGTCCTCCCTTAGACCCCCCGAAGTACCAGCCTGTTTCTGGTTTCTGGAGGGGCCCAGAGTTGTGGGGCTCAAACACGGTGCAGGGGGTCAGGCCCAGTGCTGGCCTAAGGCAGGCAGTGCCCTCCCCCCGAGCCACCTCCCGGCCATTTTTGGCTTTGGGGTGCCCCGCCCTATGTTGGTTGCGCCCCGCACTCCCGCCAGGACTCTGGGGCAGGGTCTGGGTGTAGCCCAGGCCGCAACCTTAGGCCTATTTTAATTTGATTCTGTTTCAGGGTTTTGGTGGGCAGGGGGCACGCCCAGCAGTGCTCAGGGCTGACTTCTGGCCCTGCACTCGGGGATCACTCCTGGTGGGTCCAGGGGACCCTAGGGGGTGCTGGGGATCAAACTCAGATCTGCCGCATGCAAGGCAGACATCCTCCCCATGGTCTTGTCACCCCACCCCCTGAGCCCAGCAGGGCGGCTGCCCGCCCCCTCCACGGCAGGTGGCATCGTGGGGGCACACAACATGGTGGGGGGGGCAGAGGAAATACTGAGGGGCTGGACGAGAGGGCAGTAGGGAAGGCGCTTGCTTCGCAGGCGGATGAACCCCAGGAGTGACCCCTGAGTGCAGACCGCAGGCAGCCCACTGGGCCTGGCCCAAACTAACTGGAAAAGAAGAACCAGACCAGGAAAGCCGAGGCCGGGCCCAGCCCAAGCACTCGCCACCAGCATGGCGGCCCCAGGGCCAGGCGCCGACAAAGGGGGAGGAAGAGGCAGATCAGTGCGGGAGAGCGACGGGGCGGAGGAAGCGTAGGGAAGCCCCCTGGCCCCACAGAGACCGCTGTGCCCCGATGCCCCAGGACCCCCAGACACCAGCACCTTCCATGCTCTGTGACCAGAGTGGGAACACTCCTCAGGGGCATGGAGAAGCCCCCAGACTGTGCCCACGCCTGGGGCAGGGGAGACCCCTGGGCACCAGGCTGGTGCTGTCTCTGGGGCCACCCAAGGTCACACTCGTGACTTCTGAGGGGGTGGGCTCCCCTGTGCCAGCAGCAGACAGGTGACCCTGCCGTGCCAACTCCCGCAGCGAAGGAAGGGAGACGAGATGTCGTCAAGGAAAACAGTCACCCACAAATCCCTCCGGGAGAGTCAGCACAGAAGGGGTTCAAGGCGCCCCGAAACCGGGGTCTGCCAGCCGTTCAAACTGTGCCGGAGAGAGCCAGCGGGGACCGACAGACACTCCCCGCATGTGGCCGGCTGGGTCTGGGTCCCTGAGTCAGGAGTCAGCCCGGGCACCGCTGCGTGTGGTCATCCACACACACACAGAAGGAAAACAGACACCAACACAGGTGGGAGACGGCCACCGGCGGGGGCGGGAGGCCACGGCCAGACCCCTGGGGCCTCAGCACGGCACGCGTGGTTTGCTTCCTTCCCTCCCTCCTTCCCTCCTTTCTCCCTTCCTTCCCCCCTTTCTTTCTCGCGTGGGAGCGGTCAAGGTGTGCCTTGACACCACGACTGTCCTGGACACAAGCCTGAGAGACGCAGGCTTGTCTGTGAGGCCCTGACCTCGGAAACATCTAGAAGACACTGGCAGGACAGTGGAGCCCGGGCGGGGACACACACAGGCGGTACCTGGGCTGGGCTGGGCTCCCAGTCCCTCCCCGGCTGCAACCCGCGGGCAGAGCGAGCTGCTCTCTCGGCAGCCCAGCCCGGCCGCGTCCCTCTCCCCCTCTTGTGCCTGCATGGGTGGACAGGAGGGAGGGGGCCGCCAAGTTGGGGGCTGGGAGCAGGCGGGGTCGTGGGCTGACGCCTGCGTGTCCCCAGAACAGCTGGAGTGACGCAGTGTGACCTGCACTCCCCAGCCCCCAGACACTGACCCAGAGAAGCCCACAGCCTCGAGCCAGGCCCTGCCCTGTCCCCACTCGCCTTGGCCCTACAGGCGCCTGCAGGGGCGAGGCAGAGGGAGTCCCTCAGCTCCCAAACATGCCCCTCTTTCCTGACCAGGGACCACTCTCCCGGCCCAGGTACCCCGGTCCAGACCTCCGTCCAGCTTCATGCCCAGTCTGCTCTGCCGAGGCCCCGGCTGTGAGGGGGTGCAGGGACCCAGGAGAGGGCTGGGCATGTCCCCATCGATGGCCTTTGTCTGTTCTCCATCAGTCAGGACTCCTCGGGGCCCTGGGCAGCCCTTCGCTGGGGTCTCCCCCTGGGGGCTGCAGAACTCGTTCCCCACAACCTCTGGGGTTTGTGCCTAGGATGGAGGGGGGCGGTCCACGGCCTGCCTCAGTTTCCCCGGAGCCTCACCTGGACGTGGTACTGGGATGTCTCGTGCATGATGACATTGGAGTTGGAGTACTTCTTTCTCTGCTCTGCACAGGGAACACGCGGTCACCAGCCGCAGGGCGCCAGGAAGGGCCCCCAGGGTGGGGGACCCGGGACGGGATCTGCACAGGCGGCGGAGCCCCTCCTGGCTGGCGTCTGTGGCCCCTGGACCCCTCCCTGGAGTGTGTGCAAGGCAGTGGGGGGGGCCAGGGCCGCCCCACCCCCACCCGGCCCACCCCTGGGATCAGGTTGCGGGGAGCACCAGGCAGCAGTCACGGCTGACGCCCTGAATTATTAGTGGAGCTCTCCCCTTACGGGGTGGGGGGCAGGGAGGTGTGGAGCAGCTGCCGCTAACCTGCGCCCGGCCCCTCTCGGCTGTGGGCGCGGGCCCTCCCGGGGCTGACCTGTCCCCTCTCGGCTGTGGGCGCGGGCCCTCCCAGGGGCTGACCCGTCCCCTCTCGGCTGTGGGCGAGGGCCCTCCCAGGGGCTGACCTGTCCCCTCTCGGCTGTGGGGTGCGGGGCCTCCCGGGGCTAACCTGTTCCCCTCACTCCCGGCTCTGGGGCGCGGGGCTGTCCCCAGGGGCTGACCTGCCCCCTCACTCTCAGTGTGGGGCGCGGGCCCTGCCCAGGGCTGGCCTGAGCCCTGTCCCTCTCCCTCTCGCTCTCGGCTCTGGGGCGCGGGGACCCTCCCCTGCCGGGCGGTGCCACTCACCAAACAGGTCCTTGGCACTCATCTTGGCCACACCGTCTGACCGGCCCGGGCTGCCGCTACAGGGGAGAGGCTGGTGAGGGTGGGGCCCCGGCACACCCCTCCCTGGGGATGGGGGCCCCATGCGGGGGCTCCCAGGCATCTCACGGACCCCGAGTGGCTCATGGTGTCTTCGAGGTGGCGGGTTCCGGGTGGCTGCGTCCGGGGCCTGGCCTGCTGGCCGCCCGCGCCTGGACACAGAAGCAGGGGCTCACGCACGGGCCGGGGGTACCTCCAGGGGTGGCAGAGGCTCCTTGGAGACCCAGCCCGAGTCCCTGCAGCTGCCTCGCTCTGCCCAGGTGCTGGTCCCCGGGGGCTCTGGTGTCTGGGAGCCCGTGGGTCCTGCCCGGTGATGGCGGTGGCCACTCTCAGCTCAGAGCCTGGGTGACTGGGCAGTGCGCAGGGCCCCCGTGGCCATCTGGACCCTCTTGTGGCTCTGCGGGGGCCCAGGAGGCATGGGCCAAGGGCCTGGGGTAGAGGGAAGGGACGAAGGGTAGCAGGCCTGGCTCTGGGCAAGTGGTCAGGGCTGCCCAGGCCAAGCTGACCCGCGTGTGGGCTCTGGGAACCCCATCAGCCCGGCCGCTGGGCCAGGCCTCCCCAGGGTGGGCGCCCCGGCTGCCTGCACCACCTCTGCACGTGAGCAGGAGAATGTGTGGAATGTGAGCTCATGGGTGGGCCAAGTGTTTGCCCAATGGGGTTCCGGGCGGCGGAGCCCGGAAGCACCCCTGGGCCCACAGGCCCGGCCATGGGGTCATGCCCATTGGGGCCCGGCTTGGGCTGTGGGAGGGGCCCCCAGTCCTAGGGCCCCCACCGCCCTTTGGTTCTGTGGTGGCCATTTTCCGGGTGCACAGGGAGGGCGGTGTGGTGGCCAGCCTGGCGGCCGTGGCGGGGGCAGGGCGGGTGAGGGAAGGGCTCCAAGTTCAAATTCCAGCTCAGTGGCCGAGTGACCTTGGGGAGGAGGAGCTGGGTGGGGCGTGGAATTGGGGAGCCCCTCGCCCGGGGAGAGACGGACCGCAGGGGGCGGGACCCCCGGAAAGTGGGCGGGGAGAGGGTGGCCTGGCAGAGAGAGGGCCCAGCAGGGGCTGGGCCGGGCGGCCGGTGACACCCCGGGCTCCTGCGGGCCGGCTATGAGCAGCCCCCTCGGTCGGCCGCCCCGGAGCGCGCCCCCGCCCCGCTCCGAGGAGGGGGGCTCCCGCGGGCGCCCTGGGATGGGAGGGCCCAGGTGAGTCAGACGGGCCCGCACACCTGGGCCCGCACACCTGCGCCCGCGGGCTGACCGGGCCGGGCCGCTGGCCGGAGGGGGGCCCCGAGCCCAGCAGCCGCGGGTCAGCGCGAAGCTCGGCGCGCCCCCGGGGAAACTGAGGCGGGCGCCCGCGTGTGCCCAGGTGCGCTCACCTACCGGCCGGCCCGTGCGTCTGCGGCGGGTGCGCCCCGTCCGCCGGCCGTCCGGGGCTGTGTCCGCCGGCTGTGTCCGCTGGCTGTGTCCGCCGGCTGCGTCCGCCGGCTGGTCCGCGCCGTCCGCTGCCCCGTCCGCCGCCCGCTGCCCCGTCCGCCCGTGCGCCCGCGGGTCCGCCCGGCCGTGTGTGCGGGGCGGGGCGGGGCGGGGCGGGCGCAGACGCGGAACCTGAGCGGCAGGTCGGAGTCACCGGGCGGGGCGGCGGGGCGGGGCGGCCGCGGGGTCCCCGGGCGGGCGGACCCGGCCCCCCACCCCCCCCCGACGGCCCCCACCCGGAGGCGCCCGGCGAGGGGCCCCTCTCCAAGCCCTCGCTGCTCGGCCAGGTGCGGCCCCTCCGTGCCCTGCCCTGGGCGCAGGTGGGGCGGGCGGGGGCCCAGCAGGGCGGAGGCAGCGCCCGTCAGGGCAGCCTCCTCCCCGGGTCTGTCTCCCCAGGGTGCCCAGGCTGAGTTGATGACCTATGGGGACAGGGGCTGGGGGTCCCTAGGGGCACCGGCCTGACAAGGCTGGACAAGGCTGGGGGGTCCCGGCTGGCTCTGGCCCCTGCTGGTGGACTCGGGGTGGGTGCAGGAGGCTGAGCACAGGCGGGTTCCGAGCGCGCGGGCTGTCCAGGCCCTGGACTGCCAGGAAATGCCCTTCGCCCTGGGGCTGCCCACGCTGCTTCCTGGTTGCCTTTGGGAAGCGCTGGGGGAAACCCCAACCCCTCCCCCTGGGCAGCACCTGGTCGGGGGGTACCCAGGGGTCTCTAGGTATGGGGGGGCACCCAGGGGGCTCCAGCGCTCCCCAACACTGTCACCAGGTGGCAGAGTCAGAGGGTGACAAGGGCCAGCCCAGGTCCCTGGGCAGGGGGCCACGCGGCCTGGTTGGGGGGACGCGGACCCCTGCAGCCCTGGCCAGGTGGGGGAGCAGCGAGGATAAGCAGCCTGAGGAGACGACGTTCATGGAGGCAGGAATGTTTATTTGAAGGTCTGGGGGGCGGGGCAGGATTTGGAGGCGGCTGCAGAGCTGCTCCCGGGAAGGCGCCCCTGGGCCTGCTGGGGCCCGGCTGCAGCACCCCCTGCAGGTGCGTCTGTGCAGTGGGGGACCCGGGGTCGGAGGTCAGGGCAGTCAGGGCAGCTCCTTACTCCTGGCTCCTCCCTAGCGCAAGAAGGCCGCGATGGTCACCGCCTGCAGGCAGGCCTCCAAGCCGTGCAGCACCAGGAGCGCCGAGCTGAGCCAAGAGTCCACCCAGAGCACCAGAGCCTGCCAGAGGAGGAAGTAGACTGCCAGCAGCGCGCAGCCCAGGGTGAGGGCCAGGCTGGCGGCCAGTGGCCCCTCAGACTCCGTCAGATTGCCCTGGGCACCTGGAGAGGGCGGTGGGCATGAGCAGGTGGGCGCTGTGGGGCCCCCGGGGAGTCTCCCTGCCCTGCAGAGATGCACCACCCTTGGGGCGCCCACACTGCCCTCGGAACCCCAAGGCCTGGGCCTGAGCCTGCCTGGAGTCAGGGGCGACGGGTGGGTGCAAAGAGGGGGTGTGGGCCCGAGGGGCACGTGAAGCTGCCGTCCTGGGGAGAGGAGGGCAGAGGCAGCCAGACCCCCTCCCGAGGGCCGGGGGCGCCCCACCCGGGATGCGTCTTCCCTGATGACTGAAGGGGGCGCCCCAGGCCCCCTGCGCCCGGCGGGTGTCCACTCACCCAGGCCAAGCCGCAGGGCCTCCAGGACCCCGAGCAGGAGCAGGAGCGCCAGGTCGCGGGCGGCGAGGCCCAGGGGGTAGCTGAAGGCCTGGGCTGAAGGCGGCAGGGCGGGGTCAGCTCAGGGCCAGCCCGGGGGTCAGCTCAGGGCCGCCCGCCCGCCAGGCCCACCCGCGGGCAGCCCCCTCACTCTTGTAGACGAGCAGCAGGAGCGAGGCGAGGACGTGGACGGAGCAGAAGGCCGCGCTGAGGCACAGCAGCAGCTGCAGCGGCAGGGACGAGAGCCGCGGGTGGTCAAGGACTGTGTCCAGGGCAGGGCCCCTCCGGGGCAGACCCCCGCCGGCTTCGGAGTGGGCACACACACTTCGGAGCTTCCCCCCTGCTGCCCGCCACCCCGGAGGTGCAGAGGCACCTCCTGCCAGACCCCAGGGACCCCGTCCCACCCCCAGCGGGGCGGGCGGGCGGAGACGGGGCCGGCTGTGCCAAGGAAGGATACCACGGTGGCGGGTCCCCCTGCGGAGAGAGGGGTGAGCGCTGCTTACCTGGGCAGGGAGAGCGAGGCCACCAGTGCCCAGGCCCAGGAGAGGACGACCGCACCAGGCCTCATACCCGCCCCGACCACCAGGGCCAGCCTGCACCACTCGCGGCAGGAAGTCCCCCATAGCGCACTCCTTCAACCCTACATCCCGCCCGCAGTCGGCCTGGCAGAGGCCCCGCAGCCAGCAGCAGAGTCAGCCGGAACCAGGCCCGGGACTGGGGGTCAGCCGGAACCAGGCCCGGGACTGGGGGGTCAGCCGGAACCAGGCCCGGGACTGGGGGGTCAGCCGGAACCAGGCCCGGGACTGGGGGGTCAGCCGGAACCAGGCCCGGGACTGGGGGGTCAGCCGGAACCAGGCCCGGGACTGGGGGGTCAGCCGGAACCAGGCCCGGGACTGGGGGTCAGCCGGAACCAGGCCCAGAACCGCCACTGCCTAGAACCGGGTTTGGGGGGCCGGTGGAGGAGGAGAGGCCCACCCCTGTGGCCGGGTCTGAAGGCCCCTTTCTGAAGCCTTCTGGCTGGGATGGGGGGCTTTGGAATCTGGACCCTGGGTGGGATATCACACAGGGGTGCGGAGGGCCAGTGGGTGGGCAGCGCCAGTGGGCGGGAGGGCCAGTGGGCAGGGAGAGACAGTGGGTGGGCAGCGCCAGTGGGTGGGAGGGCCAGTGTGCAGGGAGGGACAGTGGGTGGGCAGCGCCAGTGGGCGGGAGGGCCAGTGGGCAAGGAGGGACAGTGGGTGGGCGGCGACAGTGGACGGAAGGGCCAGTGGGCAGGAAGGGGCGGTGGGCAGGGAGGGCCAGTGGGTGGGCAGCGACAGTGGGCGGGAGGGCCAGTGGGCAGCGAGGGACGGTGGACAGGGAGACAGTGGGTGGGCGGCGAAAGTGGGCGGAAAGGCCAGTGGGCAGGGAGGGACGGTGGGCAGGGAGGGCCAGTGGGCGGGGCGGCGACAGTGGGCGGGGTGGGACAGTGGGCAGGGAGGGTCAGTGGACAGGGAGGGACATGGGCAGGGAGGGACAGTGGTGGGCAGCGACAGTGGGCGGGAGGGCCGGTGGGCAGCGAGGGCCAGCGGGTAGGGAGGGCCAGTGGGCAGGGAAGGTCAGTGGACAGGGAGGGCCAGCGGGCGGTCAGCGCCAGCGGGCCGGGCGCCTGGGGGCACGTGGCGACTCGCCCCATCCCCGGGCACCCACACGCCCCCTGCCCCGCGGGGAGCGGCCGGAGCGCGGAGCCGGCAGCCCCCAGGCCTGGAGCGGGAGCGCCCTGCAGCTGGGCTGCCTCCCGCGGCGCACGACCCCCAGCCGCGCGCCGGCCCCGCCCGGCCGCTGATCCAGGCGGCCGCCCCGCCCCGCCCCGCCCCGCCTCACCCCGCGCCGCCGCCATCTTGCCGGCCCCGCCTGCCGGCTTCGCCGCGATCCCGGAAGCCCCGGGGCCGCTACGTTCGCGCCGCTTCGGCCTTCTTCGCTTCTCGCCGCGTCTCGGGGCCACGTCCGAGGCCCGCTCGGCCGCTCGGAACTGCTCGGCCCCCTTCGGACGGAGGCAAACGAGAACCGAAGCGCAGTGAGACCGGCTCGGAACCGTTCGGAAATATTCGGCCCCACTTCGTCCGGGCTCGGGGCCGTTCGGAACGACTCGGCCCCGCTTCGGGCGTGCTCGGCCCCACTTCGGGCGGACTCGGCTCCCTCTCGCGGCGGCTTTGGCGAAGCCTTAGGCGCGCGGTTGTTTGGGCCTGGCCGAGCCGCGTCGGTCGAGGGAGGGACTCGGCCCACGGCCGGCCAGTGCTTCTGGCCGGGAACTCGCCTGCTGCGCCTTCCCGGAGCGCAGGAGGATTGGGCGGAACCGCTCGGAGACTCTCGTGCGGCCTCGGGCCGACTCGGGCCGAATCGGCTCCTCACTTCGGGCCGCTTCGGCCCTCTTCGGTTTCGGACTCTTGACCGTCGGCTCCGGCGGCTGGGCCTCTTCGTGCCGGTTCGGCCCTGTTCGGGTAGGCTCGGCTCGGCTCGGCGCTCGTTTCAACTCGGCCTGGCCCGGCTCGGCGCTCGGCTCGGCTCGGCTCGGCTCGGCTCGGCTCGGCGCTTGGCTCGGCTGGGCGCTCGGCTCGGTCCGACTCGGCTCGGTCCGGCCCGGCTAGGCGCTCGGCTCGGCGCTCGGCTCGGCTCGTCTCGGCTCGACTCGGCTCGGCATTCGGTTCGGCTCGGCTCGGCTCAGCGCTCGGCTCAGCTCGGCCCCACTCGGCTCCGCACTCGGTTCGGCTCGGCTCGGCTCGGCGCACCTCGGCGCTCGGCTGGGCGCTCGGCTCGGTACCGCTTCGGCCGGTCCTCGGGCGGCCCCGCTTCGGGCCCCGTCCCGGCCTTCGGGCGGCCCCGGACCGCGCCTTCGGGCGCGCTCGGCGGAGTCCGGATGGAGGACTCGGAAGCGGCCGCGAAGCAGCTGGGCCTGGCCGAGGCGGCGGCCGTGGCCGCCGCGGCCGCTGTGGCGGCGGCGGCCGCGGCCGCTGCGGGGGGCGAGGCGGAGGAGCCGGTGCTCAACAGGGAGGAGGACTCGGAGGATGGCGGCGACTCGGAGGCGGAACGCGACACGCGGCGGGTGACGGCCGTGGCGGTGATGGCTGCGGACTCCGGGCACATGGACATGGGCGCCGAGGCCCTGCCGGGCTCCGATGAGGCCGCCGCAGCAGCCGCCTTCGCAGGCAAGTGAGCCCGCCCTGCACACCGGGCACCTGCCGTGCCCTGCACACTTGGCCGTGCGTGCCTTGCACTGCCCTGACACTTGCCGGGCACACACCCACCCACCCCGTGCACCTACACTGCCCTCGACCTGTGCAACCCAGCGCCTGCACCATGCACACCTGCACCTGCCTTGTACACAGCTGCTCAAGCAGCAGACCTGCCCATGCACACCTGCCCTGCACACCTGACCATGCACGCTTGTCCATGCACACCTGCCCTGCACACCTGACCATGCACGCTTGTCCGTGCATACCTGACCTGCATACCTGCCTTGCACACCTGCCCAAGCACACTTGTTCGTGCACACCTGCCCATGCATACCTGCCCTGCACACCTGCCCATGCAGCACACCTGCCCTGCACACCTGATCATGCACACTTGTCTGTGCACACCTGCCCTGCACACCTGCCTGCACAGTTGCCTCATGCACACCTGCCTTACCTGCCCATGCACACCTGCCAGGGTCTGACACCCTGTGTACTTGCCCCCTGCACACCTCCTCACACCTGCCCTGTGAGGTCAGCTGGCGCCTGCTTTGCTCACTTGTTCCTGTGTGCCCCTGCCCTGCATGTGACCCCAAGTCTGGCCCGTATATCCTCTCCTGGTACCCGCCTCCCCCCCATACCCAGCCCACCCCTGACTCCTTCTCTGTACTCACCTTTCAGGGTGCCACTGCTCCGGGGGTTCGGGTGTGGGTCCCGTTGTGGAAGGCCCCTAGGGGGCGTGTCTGGCCTGTGAATGGGGTCCTGCTGCTTGTCTACAGGCCCCCAGCTTCCCTCCCTGGTCCGCACAGTCTGGCTGTGCCCTGAGCCCTTAGAGGGGCGCCTCTCCATCCAGTGCTCGGCCCCGCTCTGGCGGCCCCTGGCACGCTTGACGATGGTCTTCCCAGAGGTGTCGGGGCCAAGGCTGGGGAAGCGCTCAGACGGGCTGCTGGCTTTCTCGGGCCTCCCCGCCCCGCTGCCCACTTCTCTGCTCTCAGGAGAGGGGCAGCCCCAGCATAGACGGGCAGTGACCGTCCACACTGAGTCCGCCCCTCTGCCGCAGAGGTGACCACTGTGACGGTGGCCAACGTGGGCTCCTCGGCCGACAATGTCTTCACCACGTCAGTGGCGAACGCGGCCTCGCTCTCGGGACATGTACTGGTGAGTTCTGTGAGCACCGGGCCCTGAGCGGGGTGGCCGCAGCTGGGCGTCTCGCCTTGTGGATCCAGGCGCCGGGATAGCCGTGGTCAGTGGCCAACCTGGACACAGTCCTGGAGTAGCACTTTGGGCTCAGACACATCCGGGCTGCACACGGCCCTGCCACAGCTCAGTGCCCGCCGCCCAGTGCTCGGCGCTGTCCCCAGCAGGGCCGAGCGCCTGCCGCCTCAGCTTCGACCTCTGGGTGAGGCGAGTGGCACCACGCTGGGGCAGGGAGAGGTGGGCCACCAGGGGAGCCCAGGGAGCAGAGGTGGCCAAGCCCGGCAGGGGAAGGTACAGATGAGCGGGTTCCAGCAAGTGTAGACGGTGAGTTCAGGTGGAAGCGCAGATAGCTGAGCGGACTCAGGCGGAAGGGTAGACAGTTGTGCAGGTTACGGGAGAGTGGACACCGCTGAGTATAGGCCAGGTGTATAGCTGAGTACAGGGTGAATTTAGGCGAGTGCAGACAGGTGAGGCGAGAGTGTGGACGTGAGTGGGGTGCTGGCTGCAGGTGACCCCGGGTGGCCGGCCTTCGCCCCGGCTGACCCGTGTGGTCCCTCCGGCCTGCCCGGGGCTCAGCGTCTGGGGCGTGATTTTGCCAGGCGTCCTGTGGTGGTGGCCTCAGCGGCAGGGACAGGAGGGCCCGTGACTCACCACGGAGGTGGGGTGGTGGGTGCCAGGGCCGCACCCCCCGTGGGGACAGTGGCGAGGTGCGACTGAGGCCTGCGGCCCTTCCCTGCAGTCTGGCCGGACGGCCCTGCAGCTGGGCGACAGCCTGAGCGCGGAGAAGGCCACCCTCATCGTGGTGCACACGGACGGGAGCATCGTGGAGACGGCCGGGCTCAAGGGCCCCGCGGCCCCGCTCACCCCAGGTACTGCGGCCTGGCCGCCCGCTGTCCTCCTGCCCCGGCCGGCCCGGGCGGTCGCCTCCCCGGTGTGCCGTGGGCCCCGGGCCACTCCCTCGCTGCTTCCTCTGCGCAGGGCCTCCGTCCCCTCCAGCGGCTCTGGCTTCTGTCCAGGAGAAGGGCGGGACCAAGTACAACTGGGACCCCTCGGTGTACGACAGCGAGCTGCCCGTGCGCTGCCGCAACATCAGCGGGACCTTGTACAAGAACAGGCTGGGCTCAGGTCAGCCGCCCGGCCCTTGTCCACCCGTCTGTCAGCGTCCCGCGGGCTCGGGCTCCTCGTCTGTCTGTCTGTCTGCCCGTCTGTCAGCGTCCCGCGGGCTTGGGCTCCTCGTCTGTCTGTCTGTCTGTCTGTCAGCGTCCCTCGGGCTCAGGCTCCTCGTCTGTCCGTCTGTCTGTCAGCGTCCCGTGGGCTCGGGCTCCTGGTCTGTCTGTCTGTCTGTCTGTCTGTCAGCGTCCCTCGGGCTCAGGCTCCTCGTCTGTCCGTCTGTCTGTCAGCGTCCCGCGGGCTCGGGCTCCTCGTCTGTCTGTCTGTCTGTCTGTCTGTCAGCGTCCCTCGGACTCAGGCTCCTCGTCTGTCCGTCTGTCTGTCAGCGTCCCGCGGGCTCGGGCTCCTGTCTGTCTGTCTGCCCGTCTGTCAGCGTCCCGCGGGCTCGGGTTCCTCGTCTGTCTGTCTGTCAGCGGTGTCCGTGTGCTCGGGCTCCTCGTCCGTCCGTCTGTCCGTCAGTGGTGTCCCACAGGCTCAGGCTCTCTGGCCGTCTGTCTGTCTTTGGCGTCCCGTGGGCTCGGCTCCCCCTCCCGCCCTGTCCGTCCGTCTGTCCGTCGGCGGTGTCCCGTGGGCAGGCTTGTCCCCGGGGTTGCGGCCCTGAGTGGGGCGGCTGCGGGCCAGGCTGCGGGCCCCGCTGAGGCCCGGCCATCCTGCAGGGGGCCGAGGCCGCTGCATCAAGCAGGGCGACAGCTGGTACAGCCCCACGGAGTTCGAGGCCATGGCGGGGAGGGCCAGCAGCAAGGACTGGAAGAGGAGTATCCGCTACGCGGGCCGCCCGCTGCAGTGCCTCATCCAGGTGGGCGCAGGGCCCGTTGGGGTGGGGGGGCGGGGGGCCGCGGCGCCGAGGGCCCTTGAGGTGACTCCCGCGCCCCCTCAGGACGGCATCCTGAACCCCCACGCTGCCTCCTGCACGTGCGCCGCCTGCTGTGACGACATGACCTTGGTGAGCACCGGGTCAGGGGTCAGGGGTCATGACTTCAGGGGTGTAGCTTTCTGTGACTGGCCCCCGAGGGGGGGTTGGAGGGACCTGGGGGGACGCTGAGTCCGCCTTCCAGTGCCTGCTTCACGGTGCCCCTTTGGGGGCCTGGAGCCCTTCCGGTGGCTGTCGGCCCGTGTGGCCGTAGACGGGCGGGGGTCCGCGGGCGGCCACCATGCCAAGCGGCTCTCCAGGGTGACTCCCCGCGTTGCGGAGGGTCCCCTGCAGAGGGACCTGTGGCCGGGGGGTGCACTGTCGCCCAGGTGGAGCTGCCCCCGGGGCCCTCCCCAGAGTGACTGTTCTGCTCGCTCTCGGGGTTGGGGTCAGCCGCACCCGTGCCCCCAACCCCACCTTTGCCCCAGAGCGGCCCAGTCAGGCTCTTCGTCCCCTACAAGAGGCGCAAGAAGGAACATGAGCTGCCCAGCACCCCCGTGAAGAAGGAGCCCCCCAAAAACATCACGCTGCTCCCTGCCACGGCGGCCACGGCCTGTGAGTGAGAGGGCAGAGGGACACGGCTGCCCCGGGACAGGGACTCCCCTGCCCCGTCCCTGGACTCCCCGTCCCCTCCCCCTGTCTGCTGGGTTCTCGTGGCCCCGTTGGCCCGGCTGGTGGGCAGGGTACGGGAGCACTCAGCCCCGGTTCCCCCTTTCTGCCGGGCCCCCGGGCCGCACTGCAGGGGTGCGGACAGCTGACTGCAGGGGCCAGGCTGAGGCGCAGCCTCTCTTGCAGTCACAGTGACCCCCTCAGGACAGATCACTACCTCGGGCGCCCTGACCTTTGACCGAACGTCCACCGTGGAGGCCACCGCTGTCATCTCGGAGAGCCCCGCCCAAGGCGACGTCTTCACGGGAGCCACGGGTAACCCAGCCCCTCCCCTGAGCCCCTCCCCTGCGGCCACCCAGGGCTGGGCCCTGTGGCAGTGTCCTGCTCCGAGCCACATGCTTTCAGACGCGTCTGCTCCCTTAGTCTCTGCGTGACACGGCGGGCCCTGTCGTGGGGGGGTCCTGGGGCACCCCACAGAGGGGCGGGAGCGGCCGACCTGGCCGTGCGCCCTCCCCGTCACCCCCGGTGGCGCCCACCTTCCCCTGCCGGCCCTCTCCCCAGCTGTGTGAGCGCGTCGGCCGCCAGCAGGCGTGTTCTGCCCCCAGTGCAGGAGGCGGGAGTGCAGCCCCCCTGCCGGGCCGGCCACCCCGAGCCCCACTACCCCGGCTACCAGGGCAGCTGCCAGATGACGCCCTTCCCTGAGGCTGCGCTGCCGACAGCCCACCCCAAAATAGGTGAGTCAGTGGCCCCGTGTCCGCCCACCCTCGGTCTCCGGGACACATGCTGCCCCCCCGCCACCCGGGCCTGTGGTGTGGCACGAGCATGGCAGGGTGGACACCAGCCGGGCCGCCGGCACCTGCCCCCTAGTGCAGCACTTGCCGTGGGCCCTGTCGGGGCGCGTCTCCAGCCAGGGAGCACCCGTCACCCCGCCCTCCTTCCACACAGCCCCTCCCTGGTGCCAGCACCCCCGCACACCTGCTCACCTGCACACCCGCCCTGCACACCTGCTCACCTGCACACCCGCCCTGCACATCTGCAGTCCTGCACACCCGCCCTGCACACCTGCTCGCCCGCGCACCTGTCCCACACACCTGCATTCCTGCACACCCACCCCCACACACCTGCACTCCTGCACACCCACCCCCACACACCTGCACTCCTGCACACCCACCCCCACACACCTGCACTCCTGCACACCCACCCCCACACACCTGCACTTCTGCACACCCACCCCCACACACCTGCACTCCTGCACACCTGCCCCACACACCTGCACTCCTGCACACCTGTCCCACACACCTGCACTCCTGCACACCCACCCCCACACACCTGCACTCCTGCACACCTGCCCCACACACCTGCACTCCTGCACACCTGCCCCACACACCTGCACTCCTGCACACCTGCCCCACACACCTGCACTCCTGCACACCCACCCCCACACACCTGCACTCCTGCACACCCACCCCCACACACCTGCACTCTTGCACACCTGCCCCACACACCTGCACTCCTGCACACCTGCATTCCTGCCCCCACACACACCTGCACACCCTCCCTGCATACCTGCACTCCTGCACCCCCACACACACCCGCACACCCTCCCTGCATACCTGCACTCCTGCACCCCCACACACACCTGCACACCCGCACACTTGCACACCCGCTCCACACACCTGCACTCCTGCACACCTGCCCCCACACACCTGCACTCCTGCACATTCACCCCCACACACCTGCACTTCTTTTTTTTTTTTTTTGCTTTTTGGGTCACACCCAGCGATGCTCAGGGATTATTCCTGGCTCTGCACTCAGGAACCACCCCTGGCAGTGCTCAGGGGACCATATGGGATGCTGGGATTCAAACCCGGGTCGGCCGCATGCAAGGCAAATGCCCTACCCACTGCGTTATCACTCCAGCCCTGACACACCTGCACTTCTGCACACCCACCTGCACACACCTGCACACCCACCCCACACACCAGCACTCCTGCACACTAGCCGCCACCTGTACTCCTGCACACCTACACACCTGCCCCCCCACACCTGCACACCTGCCCTTACACACCTGCACTCCTGCCCTCGCATACCTGCTCACCTGCCCTGCACACCTACACTCCTGCACACCCACCCCCACACACCTGCACTCCTGCACACCTGCATTCCTGCCCCCACACACTTGCACACCTGCCCCTGCACACCTGCACACCCACCCCTGCACACCCACACACCGGCCTCCACACAGCTGCTCACCTGCACACCTGCCCCACACACCTGCATTCCTGCACACCCACCCTCCACACTTGCACACCTGCCCCTGAACACTGCACACCTGCCCCTGCACTCATGCGCTCCCGCCCCCACACGTTTGCACTCCTGCACTCCCGTCCCTGCAGACCTTGGCAGCCATCTCTGTACACCTGCCTCGCACACCCTCCCTCCTGCCTCCTGGCCCGGCGCTCTCTCTTCTCAGCCCCTGCAGCCCCCACCAGGGTCTGTGCTGGGTCGGCCCTGGCAGCTCTTTCGAGGGCCCGGAAGCTCTGGGTCCCATCCGAGTTCTGCCAGGAACCCGCTTGGCTGGGCCAGCGCCCACAGTCGTCCACGCACACTGGTCAGCTCACACGCACCTCCGTCACCCCATCTCTGGGCCTTCCTCACGCCTGTCCTCCCCGCCCCGAGCTGCACCCGAGTCCAGTGCAGATGCAGCCGGGGTGGGGGTGCCCTGGGAGGTGTCCTTGGTGCCGTGACCATGGCGGGACCGCCCTGCAACTGGGCAGTATTGCCATGCTGCGGTCTGGACCCTCAGCTGCCACCCGTCTCCATGGCTGGTGCTCTCCCCCTCGGCCCCGTGTCCTCCCCCGGACCTGGCCCCTTCTCTGTGGCAGCTTAAGGCCACTGTGTGAGTGGGTGTGTACATGCAGGTGTGCGTGTGTGGGTGTGACAGTACACCGTGTGTACACGCACGTGTGACCTAGTGTACTGCATGTACATATGTGCGTGACTTGGTGCACTGTGCACATACACGCACGTGCATGTGTGTGACTCAGTGCACCATATGTGTATATGCAAGTGTGTGCACGTGTGACTTAGTACACTGTGTGTACGTGCGCGTGTGCATGGACCCCCCCTTCTCTGTCTGCTGATGCTGCAGGACTGGCACGGTCGGGCTGAGGGGGAGGCCAGAGCCTGCCCGGGTTGAATCCCCGCACCCTGTAGTGTGCCCTGAGCAGCACCCAAGACCAGGAGGCAGAACGCGGCGTGCGTGGGCCTGGCGTTGGTTTCCGTGCCTCCTCCCCTTGCTGCTGTCGCGAGTCGGGCTGCGTGTGGTGCCATGCTCACGCGCTGGTCACTGAGCCCTGCAGAGCCTCCTGCAGCCTCACCCACCGCCCCTGCCCCTCTCCTGGCTCTACCCGCCCTGGATGTGGGCCCCCCCTCGAGTAGACTGGCCCCGCATCCTGCATGCCACATCCTTTGTGCTGGCCCAGCTCTGGGACCGCCCAGGCCGAGCCCCACACAGGTCTCGGGCACCGGCAGAGCCCCTCGGACTTGATCAGCCTGGGGGAATCGCAAGGGGGGACCCTGGGGCCTGGTGTATGAGGCGTGTGTCCATGGGGGTCTGTGGGGTCTCGGGGCCACACTGGCTGAGCTCCACGCTCGGTCCTGGCCCTGCACTCAGGTCACTCCCACTGGTGCTCGGGAAGCCCTATGTGGTGCCAGGGACAGGGCCTCGCAGGCAGAGCTCCAGCCCGTCACATGGAGTTGGGGGCCACATCAGGCGGTGCTCAGGGCTGACTCCCGGCTCTGTGCTCGGAGCTCACTCCCGGCTCTGTGCTCGGGGCTCCTTCCTGGCGGGGCTCGGGGGTGGAACCGGGCTTCAGCGGCAGAGCCTGTGCGCAGCCCCGAGAGGGTGTGCGAGCCCATGTTGTCCTCTCCCTGCAGTGCTGACCTCGCTGCCCGCCCTGGCGGCGCCCCCCTCGGCGGCCAGCAAAGCCGTGTCGCCGGCGGTGCTGAGCGGGCTGGAGGTGCCGGAGCCGCGGAGCTGGCTGTACCTGGAGGAGATGGTGGACTCGCTGCTCAGCACCGCGCAGCAGCTGAAGACGCTGTTCGAGCAGGCCAGGCAGGCTGGCGCCTACCGAGACGGCGCCGGGGGCCCAGCCCGAGTCCCTGCGGACGCCGAGCGGAAGGAGGTAAGGGTGGACAGGGACGGGGCAGTGCCCGTTGACGGCGGGTCTGGGGCCGGGGCTGCTGGGCGTGGCCCGGAAACCAGCTTTCGTCGGTTCCTCTTTCCCGGGGTCAGAGGAAAGAGCTTTTCAGGTTCCTCCTGTCCTCCCACTTCCCTCCCGGGCCCCTGCTGTGTGCGCCAGGGCCTAGCACACAGGATACATGTGTGCGCCAGGGCCGCGGGCACATGGGGACACACACGTGTTCACTGAGGCTCACATATGTGTGCTTCAGGACTGCGACCACACGGGGGTACACGTGTGTTCACTGAGGCTCACATATGTGTGCTCCAGGACTGCGACCACATGGGGGTACACGCGTGTTCACTGAGGCTCACATATGTGTGCTCCAGGACCCGGCCCACATGAGGATACACACATGTTCACTGAGGTACATACATGTGATTTCCAGTGCCACAACCACATAGGGTCATACATGTGAACCAGGCCATGATCACATGGGGGAACACATATACGCTGAGGCTCACACGCGTGTGTGTGCACTGGGGTTGTGACCAAAGGGGGCTCACATGTGTTCACCGCCTGGCAGTCGCTTTCTGGTGGCCGCGCCCCTTATAGTGCTCACACATGTGTGCCTGTGGGTGCGTCTGAACATGGTTTTGGGCACCGGGAGGACAGAGGGAGGCTGTCTGGGTTGTGCTGGGTACATGTGGGCACCGGGGACTTGAACCCATGCCTGCAGGCTTGCAGGTCTCCTGGCACTGTGTGTCTGCAGGCCTCGTTCTGGGAACAGTGTGTCCACGCAGGGCCCCCGGGTTGGTCCTGATGGGTCTCTGCCAGCCACGCTCTGAGGAAGCTAGAGATGGTGTGTGTGAGCGTGCACGTGCGCGCATGCATGCATGCATGCCATGCCCAGGGGTGTTCGAGGTTACTCCTGTCTGCACCCAGGAATCACTTCTGGCTGTGCTTGCGGGGCCATGTGGGATGCTGGGGATCGGACACGGCTTGACTGTGTGCAAGGCAAACGCCCTCCCCGCTGTGCTATCGCTCAGGCTCCTAAAGAGATCATTTAAAGTGTTTTTGTGGGGCCGGAGCAATAGCCCAGCGGGGAGGGCGTTTGCCTTGCATGCGGCCGACCTGGGTTCGATTCCCAGCATCCCATATGGTCCTCTGAGCACTGCCAGGAGTGATTCATGAGTGCAGAGCCAAGAATAACCCCTGTGCATCGCCGGGTGTGACTCAAAAAGCAAAAAAAAAAAAAAAAAGTGTTTTTGTTTGTTTTTTGTTTTGGGGCCACACCTGGCACTGCTCCGGGCTCCCTTCTGGCTCTCTGCTCAGAGATCACTCCTGGGACTCGGGAGACCATCTGGGGTGCTGGAGATCGAACCCGCGTCATGCGCGTGCACGGCGAGCACCTCCCCACTGTGATGCCGCTCCAGCCCTTGGAGTGTTTTCTAAGACATGTAGTTCCTAGGGCAGGAGAGAGCACAGCGGGGAGGGCGCTGGTCTGCACACGGCCTGCCCAGGTTCGATCCCCACGTCCCATATGATTTCCCAAGTACCGCTAGGAGAAATTCCCGCGTGCAGAGCCAGAAATAACCCCTGAGCATCACAGGTGTGTGTGGCCCAAAAAAGCAGAAGCATAAAATTGTGGTTGTAGGGCTGGACCATGCCGTGGGCTGGCACTTCTTCCCTTGCACGCCTCTGGCTTCGGTCCCGGCACCGTGTACGCTTCTGCCCGTCAGGAGTCTGCCTGAGCATCGCTGGGTGTGACCCCCAAACTGGGACCCTGGGAGCCCCACTGTTCGGAAGCGGATCCAAACTCACACCTGAGCTCCGAGAGGAGGGGGAGCACGGGCGGGAAATGGGGTCTTCTTGCCCGGAGGTTGGCAGCTTTGGGGGCCCGGTGCTGGAGGGTCGGGGTGTGGCGGTGCCCACAGAGCCCTCTCGTCTCTTCTCGCGGTTGGCACCCGAGTCTGGCTGGCGTCTGCAGATCTGCGGGGCGGGCATGTGGCCGGGCCCCTAGCCGGACTTCCCTCTCGGGGCCCAGGAGGCTGTGTGGGCCTTCAGCCTTGGGGTCCCTCAAGGCTGGGACCTGCCAGAAGCCCAGGCCCCCAGGGAGCTCGAGCCTCGGGAGGGAGGCGCTGCCCTGCTGGTGGAGGGAGCGCCTGTGACCGTGCTCCCTGCCCCCGGGGTGGGGGGCTGTGACTGTGCTCCCTGCCCCTCGGGGGGGCTAGGGCGGTGCTCCCTTCTCTAGGGGGGCTGTGACAGTGCTCCCTTCTCTAGGGGGCTGTGACAGTGCTCCCTCTCTAGGGGCTGTGGCTGTGCTCCCTCTCTAGGGGGGCTGTGACAGTGCTCCCTTCTCTAGGGGGCTGTGACAGTGCTCCCTTCTCTGGGGGGGCTGTGACTGTGCTCCCTCTCCAGGGGGCTGTGACTGTGCTCCCTTGTCTAGGGGGGCTGTGATAGTGCTCCCTCTCTAGGGGGCTGTGACAGTGCTCCCTCTCTAGGGGCTGTGACTGTGCTCCCTCTCTAGGGGCTGTGACTGTGCTCCCCTCTCTAGGGGGTCTGTGGCTGTGCTCCCTCTCTAGGGGGGCTGTGACAGTGCTCCCTCTCTAGGGGGGCTGTGACAGTGCTCCCTCTCTAGGGGCTGTGGCTGTGCTCCCTCTCTAGGGGCTGTGGCTGTGCTCCCTCTCTAGGGGGCTGTGGCTGTGCTCCCTCTCTAGGGGGGCTGTGACAGTGCTCCCTTCTCTAGGGGGCTGTGACTGTGCTCCCTTCTCTGGGGGGGCTGTGACAGTGCTCCCTCTCTAGGGGCTGTGACTGTGCTCCCTTCTCTAGGGGGGCTGTGACTGTGCTCCCTCTCCAGGGGGCTGTGACTGTGCTCCTTTGTCTAGGGGGGCTGTGATAGTGCTCCCTCTCTAGGGGGCTGTGACAGTGCTCCCTCTCTAGGGGCTGTGACTGTGCTCCCTCTCTAGGGGCTGTGACTGTGCTCCCCTCTCTAGGGGGTCTGTGGCTGTGCTCCCTCTCTAGGGGGGCTGTGACAGTGCTCCCTCTCTAGGGGGGCTGTGACAGTGCTCCCTCTCTAGGGGCTGTGGCTGTGCTCCCTCTCTAGGGGGGCTGTGACAGTGCTCCCTCTCTAGGGGCTGTGGCTGTGCTCCCTCTCTAGGGGGGCTGTGACAGTGCTCCCTCTCTAGGGGCTGTGACTGTGCTCCCTTCTCTAGGGGGGCTGTGACTGTGCTCCCTCTCTAGGGGGGCTGTGTCTGTGCTCCCTTCTCTAGGGGCTGTGACTGTGCTCCCTCTCTAGGGGCTGTGGCTGTGCTCCCTCTCTAGGGGGGCTGTGACAGTGCTCCCTCTCTAGGGGCTGTGACTGTGCTCCCTTCTCTAGGGGGGCTGTGACTGTGCTCCCTCTCTAGGGGGGCTGTGTCTGTGCTCCCTTCTCTAGGGGCTGTGGCTGTGCTCCCTCTCTAGGGGCTGTGGCTGTGCTCCCTCTCTAGGGGGCTGTGGCTGTGCTCCCTCTCTAGGGGGGCTGTGACAGTGCTCCCTTCTCTAGGGGGCTGTGACTGTGCTCCCTTCTCTGGGGGGGCTGTGACTGTGCTCCCTCTCTAGGGGCTGTGGCTGTGCTCCCTTTTCTAGGGGGGCTGTGACAGTGCTCCCTCTCTAGGGGGGCTGTGACTGTGCTCCCTCTCTAGGGGCTGTGGCTGTGCTCCCTTCTCTGGGGGGGCTGTGGCTGTGCTCCCTCTCTAGGGGGGCTGTGACTGTGCTCCCTCTCTAGGGGCTGTGGCTGTGCTCCCTCTCTAGGGGGGGCTGTGACTGTGCTCCCTTCTCTAAGGGCTGTGGCTGTGCTCCCTCTCTAGGGGGTCTGTGGCTGTGGGCCTGGCGTGTCGCCTTTTTGGTCTGTCTTTCTGCTTTTCAGGTCCCCTAGGTGTGACCCTGCCCAGTTTCCCGGAGCCTGGCCGTCCTCGGTGCCCTTGTGGCTGTGTCACCCACACATCAGTTCCGTGCGTGCAGCTCACCCCGGGCGTGTGTGTGAGCGTGTGCAAGCGTGTGGGGGATGCGCATCTGTGTGGGCGTGTGCTCCGAGGGAGTCGGGAGCCGGGAGCCAGGGCTGGGGCTCCCCTGGGAAGTCTCGAGAATCATTAACTCCAGTAAGCGGGAAGTCATTTGGCGGGGCCTGTGGCCCCTGCCCTGGACTCCGTCCGCGCCCGCGAGCTTCCGTGTCTGTGGAGCAAGTGGCAGGGGGGACAGTGCTGGGGGGCCCGGGGGCGCCCCGCTCCCTGAGAGCCCCAGGGCCATGTGTGTATGGGGCCTGGGGTGCCAGTCCCGACTCCCCCTGCCCTGCCCATGCTGTGGGGGCTGCGGGTGAGCCTTCCCGAACCCTCTGCTCGGCTTGCCCAGCCAGAGGCGCCCGTTGAGGGCGTAGGAGCTGCCCCGTGCCCCTCGGCAGTTCCGGTCACTGCCCGGAGACCCTGCGGTGCAGGCGCCTCGCGCTGAGGACGGCCGTGCCGCAGGGGGCTGAGGGCGGGAGGCGCCCGCAGGGCCGCCTGGCACCAGGCCCGGAGACCGACAGGGCCCAGTGGGCCTCGGCTCCGGCTGGCGCGGGCGGGCGAGGGTGGCGGTGGGTCCGGGCGCTGCTTCCTCCTCTCACACGGCCACAGGTGTGCCCGGCCCCGCCGCAGCCGCTGGAGACAGCCCTGGGCGCCGGCGCTCTTCCCCTGTCCGTCCCCGCGGCCGTGCCCACGGCGCCCGGACGGGCCCATCGCGGTGGCCTTCCTGCTCCCGCCCGCTGCAGGGCCTCGGGGACTCCGCCACGCCGAGCCCAGCTGTGGGGAGACGCCTCGCCCCACGGGCCCCAGGAATCCGCCGCGAGCTGCGGAGGAAGCGAGAGAGGAAGTGCTGGCTCGGGTTTTGGATCCTGGCGGAACCGGGTGCCCCAAGGGGCCTTCGAGCCACACGGGGCGGAGGGGGGCGGTGGGGGGGCTGCCACACCCGCGGCCCGCCTGCCGGTTTAAGGCCTGCGACCGTCGCCTGCGGCTCTGCTGCCTGGAAACAAAATCCCTTGATCCTGGGCGGCTGCGGGCGACTCTAATCCGGGCTCCCCTGGCGCCGGGCTAGGCCGCTTCCCCCTCCCTCTCCCGGCCACACCCGTGGGGTCAGCCCGCAGGGGTCCCCAACTGCTGGGGGAAGGCCCGCAGCCCTCCCGGCCCCACCCACGGCCCCCCAGCTGCTCCTGGGCCCTGCGCAGCAGCCACCTCGCAGGGGCAGCCGTGGGGTCGGGGCCGGGCGGCAGCGGGGCAGGACGTGGCTCGGACCCCTGCACCGGCAGCGCCTGCCCGTGTCAGGACGCGGCTTCCTGGCCGCGCGAGCCCGGGGAGCAGGGTGGGCATAGTGGGCACGCCGGGCCAGCGGCTCCTGGCCTGTCGGGGGCTTGACCCAGAGCCCCGACTGTCAGGGGCGGAGGCGGCGGGCAGGGCTGGCGGGGGCTCCCGTGTTCCCTCCCCCGCGGCCACTGTCCTCCGCCCCTGCCCCGCCCGCCCTGCTGGGCCTCAGTTTCCCCGCTGGGGGGCCGGGCCCTCCTCTGCCGTCACCACATGTCTGTGTAGGGGTAAATCGTGGGGTCCCGGGAGCGGGGGCCGTGAGGCCTCACAGGGGGGTGCGGGTCTCGTGCTGAGGGCTGACCCTGTTGTGTCGGTGTCCCTGCAGCGGACCTGTGTCAACTGCGGCCGGGAGGCCCTGAGCGAGTGCACTGGCTGCCACAAGGTCCACTACTGCTCCACCTTCTGCCAGCGCAAGGTACTGGCGGGCGTGACGAGCTGCTGGGGGGAGGGGGCTGGGGTGGGGGTGGGGTGAGGGTGTGCTTGTGAGGGTGTCTGGGTGTCTGATGGTGTGGGGTGGGGTGAGGGTGTGCTTGTGAGGGTGTCTGGGTGTCTGATGGTGTGGGGTGGGGTGAGGGTGTGCTTGTGAGGGTGTCTGGGTGTCTGATGGTGTAGGGTGGGTGGGGGTGTGTTTGTGAGGGTGTCTGGGTGTCTGATGGTGTGGGGTGGGGGTGAGGGTGTGCTTGTGAGGGTGTCTGGGTGTCTGATGGTGTGGGGTGGGTGGGGGTGTGCTTGTGAGGGTGTCTGGGTGTCTGATGGTGTAGGGTGGGGCGAGGGTGTGTTTGTGAGGGTGTGGGGTGGGTGAGGGTGTATTTGTGAGGGTGTCTGGGTGTCTGATGGTGTGGGGTGGGTGAGGGTGTGCTTGTGAGGGTGTCTGGGTGTCTGATGGTGTGGGGTGGGTGAGGGTGTGTTTGTGAGGGTGTCTGGGTGTCTGATGGTGTGGGGTCAGGGTGAGGGTGTGCTTGTGAGGGTGTCTGGGTGTCTGATGGTGTGGGGTGGGGGTGGGGGTGTGCTTGTGAGGGTGTCTGGGTGTCTGATGGTGTGGGGTGGGGGTGGGGGTGTGCTTGTGAGGGTGTCTGGGTGTCTGATGGTGTGGGGTCGGGGTAAGGGTGTGCTTGTGAGGGTGTCTGGGTGTCCGATGGTGTGGGGTGGGTGAGGGTGTGCTTGTGAGGGTGTCTGGGTGTCTGATGGTGTGGGGTGGGCGTGCGTGTGAGGGGTTTGGTGGTGCTGATTGTCAGGGTGTCTGGGTTGTTGAGCCTGTGTGTGACTGTGAGGGTGGCTGTGGTTGTGGGGGGTACGTGTAAAGGTGTCTGTCGGTGTGAGTGTGAGGGTGCATCGACAGTGGCCTTTGAGGGTGCTGGGTGCTGGGGGGTGTGGTGAGGGTTGTGTTTATGGTTATGTGAGGGTGTCTGTCGGTGTAAGGATCTCTGGGTGTGGGGGTGTGAGGGTGTCTGGGTGTGTGTGGGCGTAGGGGGTGTGGAGGGTCTGTGACGGGGGTGTGCCACCCGGCCGTGTGTTGGGGGTAATGAGAGTGGGGTGTGTGCGAAGTGCTCACTCTGGGGTGCTCCCGGTGCCCCTCCACCTGCGGGTGCAGCTGGCTCGGATTGGTTTCGCTTTCCCGCCTGCCAGCCGCGGCGGCCAGTTGCTGTTTCCTGCCGTCGTCCTCAGCCCACAGCCTGCCTTGTTCCCACGGGGTGGGACAGTGGCGCCACGCCCCTGTGACCGGAGGGCTGCGCCATGGCCTCTGTGCCCAGGGTGGGGGGCTGTGGGTCACGGGGGGTTGCATCTCGCCGTGATGGAACCTTCCAGACTCCTCCGGGGGTTGTTGGGCAGTGCTGGGTCCCGGCCCGGCGGCCCTGAGTGGTTCTGGCGCTCTGGGGGGTGACGTGGCCCCCAAGTCCCGTGTTTCCCTGCACAGGCAGCTGCATGCGCTTCCCCGTCCTGAGCCCCACAGGCAGTGCTCAGGGCTGGGACCGGCGGGGCCGCGTGCAGGACAGCGCTGTGTCCCCGCGCTTGCCCCCGCCGGCGGGAACCTGCATCCCGAGGTGGGATTCACACTTGGTTCTTGCTAACCGGGTTTTGGCAGGGTGACCTGTCGTCAGAGGGTCACGGTGTTGGTCTGACAGGTCCCAGTTCCCTGCGGCGGGCAGGGGGCTCGCGCCCGTCCGTCTGTCCTCGGTATCTGCCCACAGCCCCAGCTCTCACGCTGCTTTCTTTTTTTTTTTTTTTTTGCTTTTTGGGTCATACCCGGCGATGCTCAGGGGTTACTCCTGGCTCTGCACTCAGGAATTACTCCTGGCAGTGCTTGGGGGACCCTATGGGATGCCGGGGATCGAACCCGGGTCGGCCGCGTGCAAGGCAAACGCCCTCCCCGCTGTGCTATCGCTCCGGCCCCTCACGCTGCTTTCTGCTCCTGTTTCCTGTCACCCACTTCCGCCTGGCCTTGTGGGGGGACAAAGTCCCTCGGTTGCCCTCCTCTTTGCCGGCCCCACTGGCTCCCCTGGAGTCCCCCGCAGGCACCCGCTGCCCTGCATGGCTGCCCTTCTCCCCACCCACGTGCTCTTGGAGTTCCCGGGCACCTGTCGGTTCTGATATCCGTGGGGCCTCCTGGGCCCCTGGCGGGGGTTCGGGGCTCCCGTTTCCACTCTGGCCAGACAAAGGTGTTTCCTGGCACTGGGGGTCACCGCTGAACACAGGCTCCATGCCCACTGTCCTGCTGCGGCCTCCATGGACAGGGGACAGGAACACGCTCTCTGCTCCTGTCCCTTAGTTTGCACTGTACACTGTCGTCCTGTTGCTCATCGATTTGCTCGAGCGGGCACCAGTAGGGTCTCCATTGTGAGACTTGTTGCTACTGTTTTTGGCATATCGAATACGCCCTGGGTAGCTTGCCAGGCTCTGCCGTGCGGGTGGGATACTCTGTGGTTTTTTTTTCTCTTTTATTTTTTTTTTTATTAATGAATCACCGTGAGGTATAGCTACAAACTTATGAACTTTCATGTTTGCATTTGGTTTACATCCCTCCACCGGTGCCCATTCTCCCCCGCCAATGTTTCCAGTATCCCTCCCACCACCCCCACCCCAACCCCCAGCAGGTGGGACACTCTTGGTAGCTTGCCGGGCTCTCCGAGAGGGATGGAGGAATTGAACCCGGGTGGGCTGCGTGCAAGGCAAACGTCCTACCCACTGTGCTATTGCTCCAGTTGTCCCCTAGTTTAAACTGGCTAAACTTGTTTGGCCCAAGGGCCTGTCCCAGCCTAGGATGTTGACTAGGGGATGATTGGGACAGTTTCCCACAGGTTTTTATCATTTTTTCTTTTGGCTCCTTTCCCTGAATTTCATGACTTTTCTTCCACTTTTTCCAGACAAAGAGGCCAGGTTTTAATTTGGTTTTATTCTTTTCTTTTCTCTCTTTTCTCTCTCTCTCTTTCTTTCTCTCTTTCTTTCTTTCTTTCTTTCTTTCTTTCTTTCTTTCTTTCTTTCTTTCTTTCTTTCTTCCTCTCTTTCTTCCTTTTTCTTTCTTTTCGTTCTTTTGGTGGGCTACACCTGACAGTGCTCAAGGCTTAGTCCCACCTCTGTGCTCGGGGATCACTCCTGGCCGTGCTCAGAGAACCATACGGATGCCGAGGATTGAACCTGGGTCGACTGAGTGCCAAGCAAGTGCACTGCCTGCTGTACATTTCTCTGGCCCTTTTATCTGTTTTTTGTTCCGTTTTGGGACCACACCTGGTGGTGCTCTGGCTCAGTGCTCAGGGTTTGCTCTGGCGGTGCTGGGGGAAGCATGCAGCTGGACACTGGACCTCGCATATGCAGACCACGGAATCGCCCACCCAGCGCACCTCCCAGCCCTGAGTCCAGGAGCTAAATGAGGCTCACAGGGGCAGGTCTGTTTTTGCTTTCCTCAGAATAAACAACCCGCAGCAGCTTGGTCGGTCTCTCAGTGCAAGTCACTCCGGAGGAGCTTCTAGAGTCTGGGTAGGGCTTGGAGGGGGCTGTGGGGAGAAGTAGGAGGAAGTGGGGGCCCCTCGCACCAGGGCAGTGTTTGGGGTTCAGGCAGTTGGCGCCATTGAATTTGATCTGGAGCTGATCCCCAGAGTGAACGCGCCGCAGGGGCAAGGGTGGAGTCTGGTAGAATCAGGGGCGGAGTCTGGTGTGATGGGGGCGGGGTCTGGTGTGATGGGGGCGGAGTCTGGTAGAATCGGGGGCGGAGTCTGGTGTAATGGAGGCGGAGTCTGTGGTAGAATCAGGGGCAGAGTCTGGCGTAATGGGGGCGGGGTCTGCGGTAGAATGGGGCGGAGTCTGGTAGAATGGACTTAATCTTGGTGTGATACCGGGCAGGTTTTGCCATAGAAGGGGGTACATTATGCTGGTTTGCTTAGAGAAGCCCGTTGTGGTTTTTTTGTTTTGTTTTGTTTTTGCTTTTTGGGTCATACCTGGCGATGCACAGGGGTTACTCCTGGCTCTGCACTCAGGAATCACCCCTGGCGGGTGCTCAGGGGACCATATGGGATGCTGGGAATCGAACCCGGGTCGGCTGCATGCAAGGCAAACGCTCTATCCGCTGTGCGATTGCTCCAGCCCCTAGAGAAGCCCGTTTTAAGGACAGGGCAGCATGGTGAGTTTCCGTTTTCTCTGACATCTCTGGTCCATGAAAAGGCGCTTTCGTCACGGGGTGTGGAAAGCATAAGAGATACTGGGTGGACCATACAGGATACCTAGTTGCCTCTCGTGCCCATGTGGGGGCATGTGACCAGGCTTTCTGCATACCTGTGTCTGCCCAGGGAGGTGCAGGGGCTAATGGAGGCACAGGACTGAATGGGGGAACTGCGTCTGTGCATGTGTTTGTGTGTGTGCGCGTGTGTTTATGAAGCTGTGGTGGTGGGGAGGCTGTGTGTGCGGTGCGGGGGCTGGGAGGGAGGGGAGGCTGTTTGTGCAGGGCTGTGGGGAGAGAGGCTGTGTGTGCAGGACTGGGGAGGAGAGGCTGTGTGTACGGGGCTCGGGGGAGGCTGTGTGTGCGGGGCTCCATGGGGGATGCTGTGTGTGCAGGGCTGGGTGGAGGCTGTGTGTACCGGGCTGGGGGGAGGCTGTGTGTGCGGGGTTGGGGGGAGGCTGTGTCTGTGGGGCTCCATGGGGGATGCTGTGTGTGCAGGGCTGGGTGGAGGCTGTGTGTACCGGGCTGGGGGGAGGCTGTGTGTGCGGGGTTGGGGGGAGGCTGTGTGTGCGGGGCTGGGGGGAGGCTGTGTGTGTGGGGTTGAGGGGAGGCTGTGTGTACGGGTCTGGGTGGAGGCTGTGTGTGTGGGATTGGGGGGAAGCTGTGTGTGCGGAGCTCCATGGGGGATGCTGTGTGTGCAGGGCAGGGGGGAGGCTGTGTGTACAGGGCTGGGGGGAGGCTGTGTGTGTGGGGTTGGGGGGAGGCTGTATGTGTGGGGTTGGGGGGAGGCTGTGTGTGCGGGGCTCCATGGGGGATGCTGTGTGTGCAGGGCAGGGGGGAGGCTGTGTGTACGGGGCTCAGGGGAGGCTGTGTGTGCGAGGCTTGGGGGGAGGCTGTGTGTACGGGGCTCCATGGGGGAGGCTACGTGTGTGCAGGGTGTGTGCAGGCTTCTTACACGCTGCGTGCCAGAACACATCTCCCCTGCAGCTAAGCGGGCTCCCCGTGCCCGTGTCCCCCTTTCAGGACTGGAAGGATCACCAGCACGTGTGTGGCCAGGCCACGGCAGTCGCTGTGCAGGCGGACGACGTCCACGTCACTGAGGGTGTCATGGAGAAGGTGCCCGTGTGAAGCGTGGCGGCTGTGCCCCGGGAGGACTTGGGGAGTTGAGAAAGGGAGAACTTGCTGGCCAAGTTACCAACAGACTCTCAGGGTGCCGCACCCCGGCAGGGGAGGGGCTGCGCCCGGCATCCAGCCACGTGCTCCACATGTGTCCCCGCAATAAAGTGTGGACCCGTCCCCTGCGTGCCTGCTCCTCCTTCGGGCCTCCCCGGGGCTTACGGGGCACCTGGGCCTGCTGAACGCCTCCAGCATGTGGAAAGGCCCAGTTTCCCCGCCCCACGGGGGTGTCACGCTGGCCCCTCCTCAGTCAGTCTGCTCCTGGGGTGACAGGCGGGCGCCTCCAAACGCCCTGTGCCGGGCCCGCCTGCCCTCCCTCCTCCGGGCCTCAGCCCGCAGCTATCCGGGGCTTTCCTACGCCAGCTTAGGGGGTTCTCATCCTGTCCCCACCTGTGCTCAGGTGCTCTGGGATTCAGACCAGCGACCCTGGTGCCCGAATGACCCACAGGGCACTGCCTCTCAGCCTGCTGCTTGCGGCAGACATGGTGGCCTGGCCCCTGGGGCTCAGCTCTGCAGAGGCCTCTGCCGCCCCCCCTCCTGTAGAACACAAGTGGGGCCGGGCCGGTGAGCCGTGGGCCGAGTGGGGCAGCAGAGGCCTCCTGGTCACTAGACCGGCCCCTGCAGATGTTGGCATGGCCTGGCCCAGTCCCTTGCATGTGGGATGGAGCAGGGAGTGCCATGGGGGAGCGGAGGTGTCCTGGCCACTCCGGGTGCCAGGGGGCAAGTGTCCTGGCCACTCTGGGTGCCGGGGGACGAGTGTCCTGGCCACTCCGGGTGCCGGGGGGCGAGTGTCCTGACTGTTCAGTGCCATGCAGTGAGCAGAGGTGTCCTGGCTGCTCCCAAGCCCAGCTGGTGGCAGCGCTGGGGATTCTGCCCACATACAGCACTGAGGGGACAGTGACGGGACAGGAGTTGGACAGACCCCACAGGCCTCCACAGTGATGAAGCCTCGGTGGCCCCCAGAACCTCAGCCTCTGAGTGGGTCTGAGGCTAGCCTTGCTGAGGCTCCCCGGTGAGGCGCCCAAGTGCTCATGGCCCAGCCTGGGGCCACCCGCAGGGTCAGCAGCAGGCCATGTCCCTGCACCCCAGGAGGCTCCTCTAAGTATCGGGCTCAGCATGAATGCTACAGAGCGTCCCACACACCAGGACCTCCAAGGAGGGGGGCAGAGGGTCTCCTCAGGGGACTGGGCACACACACCTCGTGCTAGGCCATGTCCCCGACACCCACACTGGGACTGGGCTGGTGGGGCCAGAGCTGCCTCTCATCCCCAGGGTGGGGTGCAGGGAGCTGGGGCTGGCTCCCCACCTCTCGGCACCTGTTCAAATGGTGAGGGGCTCCCCCTGGGCCCCCAGGACCAGCCCCAGGCCTCTGTCCTACCAAGAAGGAGCAGTGCCAGCTTGGTGGTCTCTGCGGGCTGGGGGCACCTACCAGAGCAAAGGGGCAGGCGGCCGACAGCTCTCCGGGGTCAGCAGCGCAGGCCCAGGGTCCTGCGGAAGACGCGCCGGAACTCGGAGTTGAAGGCGGTGTAGATGAGTGGGTTGAGCGCGCTGTTGACGTAGCCCAGCCAGGTGACGGCACTGACCAGGCGCGGGGGCACGGCGCAGGCGGGACAGAGCGCGCGGGTGGTGTGCACCACGAAGAAGGGCGTCCAGCACAGCAGGAAGGCGCCTGCGGGCGGCGCGCGTGAGCCCCTGCGCACCCCCCTGCCCCCGCCCCCCACCCCGCCGCCCCGCCCGGCCCGCGACCCACCGACCACCACGGGCAGGACCCTCATGGCCTTGCGCTCCCGGCCCGGGATGCCGGCGCGCCGCTCCGCGCGGGCGGGCGGCGGGGGCGATGCGCAGTCGGGGGCGCGGGGCGCGGGGCCCCGCAGCTTGGTGCGGCGCGTGACCTCGCGGCGCCGCAGCCCCCGGAATGTGGCCCAGTAGAGCAGCAGCATGAGCGGGCAGGGCAGGAAGAAGGAGCACACGGACGAGAAGACCACGTAGGCGCGGTCCTCCAGGCGGCACACGGCGGGGTCGCGGCCGCGCACGTCGTTGAGGCCGCAGAGCACCGGCGCGGCCACCGCCGCGGCCAGCAGCCACGTGGCGCCGATGAGCAGCAGTGGCCGCGCGGCCCCGCCCCGCTGGCTGTAGCGCAGGGGCAGCGCCACGGCCACGAACCTGCGGGACGGAGCGCGACAGGTTAGGGGCGTGGGGTGTCCGCGCGGAGGAGGGCGGGGCGGGGCCCACCTGTCCACGCTGATGGCGCACAGGTTGAAGATGGAGGCGGTGCACAGCAGAACGTCCATGGCCATAAGGGCGTCGCAGAGGCGGGGGCTCCACAACCACACGCCCCCCTGGACCTGGAGGGGCCGCAGAAGGCCGTGGACATTAGCCCCGGCACCCGGGCCCGCTCTCTGACCTGACCCTCACTTTTTTGTTTTTGGGGCCACAGCCGGCTGTGCTCGGGGCTTACTGCTGGCGGGGCGCTGGGGACCCCGTGGGGTGCCGATGGAACCTGGTCTGCACGTGAGGCAAGCGCCCTGCCTGCTGCACTGCTGCTCCGGCGGGCGGGGTGGGGTACGCACGGGGTGGGAGCCCATGACAACTGCTCCCAGGAGGTGGGGTTCAGGCAGCAGGTGGGACCCGCACCCACATCCCAGGGTGTCGCATCACAGGTAAAGTGAGAGCAAACACCACTGTCCCAGGACAAAGAGGCGCAGGGGGGCGTGGGGAGGACAAGCGCGTAGGCCCTGGGCCCGCTAAATCCCCTCCTGCTTACTCGTGGGATTAGCAGATTAGGCTGCTGCAGGTGTTGTGTTCCGACGCTTCCGGCCAGCCCCTCCGACACACTTCCACCTTAAGACCCCTCCCCAAGCCTGGCGAGCAGACACCCTGCAGAACCCATGCAAGGGCCTGAGCTTATGCGGGGTGTGGGTCACACCCCAGCCCGCACCCCACAGTGAAACGATACCGCCACCCCCGTGGCCAGTCAGTCTGCGGCCTCAGCTCCTAGTGTGCCGTGGCCGGGGTCCCCCGGGACCCGGGCCCAGCGAGGGGGCCTGTGACCTGTGTCTGGGGTCCCTGCTGGCCTGCAGGACAGAGCGGGCGGGCCGGGGTGGAGGGCAGGTCCGCTCACCTCCGAGTAGACGAAGAGCGGCAGCACGAGGAGGGCCAGTAGGAGGTCGGCGGCCGCAAGGCTGAGGACGAAGTAGTTGGTGGGCGTCTGCAGGGCGCGCGCGGCCGCCACGCCCGCGCACACTAGCGAGTTGCCGGCCAGCACGGCGCCGATGAGCAGCACGCCCCCCGCCAGCGCCGCCGCCTCCGCCGGCCCGGCCTCGGCTCCCGGGCCGCTGCGGTTCTCCATGGCCCAGGGCGCCCAGCACCGGGAACAGCGCTAAGGTCGCGCCCCCTCCGAGTCCTTCGGGCCACGTCCCGGAGCCCCGCCCCGACCCCGCCCCCAGCGCAGACGCCCCGCCCCCGAAGGCCCGCCCGGTTTCTCTGCCGCCCCGCCCCTCTAGGCACCGCCCCGTCCCCCAGTGCAGACGCCCCGCCCCACGTTCCGGGGCCCCGCCCGCGGCTTCCCGCCCGCCCCGCCCCCCTCGGCCCCGTTCCTGGAGCCCCGCCCCCGGTTTCCCGGCCGCCCCGCCCCTCTAGGCCCCGCCCGCGTTCCAGAGCCCCGCCCCCAGAGACCTGAGCCCCGTCCCTCCCCTGGAGTCCCGCCCCAGCTTCTCTGCCGCCCCACACTTCTAGGCTCCGCCTCTGGTGCATACGCCCCGCCCCGCGTTCTGGAACCCCGCCCCCAAAGTCCTGTACCTGCCGTCCCGCTCCTCTAGGCACCGCCCCGTCCCCAGTGCAGACTCCCAGTCCCCCTAGGCCCCGCTCCTGGAGCCCCGCCCCCGGCTTCTCGGCCGCCCCGCCCCTCTGGGCCCCGCCCGCGTTCCAGAGCCCCTCCCCTAGAGGCCTGACCTCTGTCCCTCCCCTGGATTCCGCCCCTCTAGGCTCCGCTCCGCCCCTCGTTCTGGAGCCCCGCCCCCAAAGTCCTGTACCTGCCTCCCCGCCCCTCTAGGCTCCGCCCCGCCCCCCCCCCCCCCCCCCCCCGTCCTAGAGCCCCAACTGCTTGACACCCCAGCGTCCCAGCCCTGGCCGTGGCGAAGGGGCCTCCTCTGCCGGCCCTTCTGTGCCTCACCGGCTCCCGCAGTGACTGCAGACCCCAGGCCCACGCTGTGCCGCAGCCCCAGGAAACGCTTCACACTCCTGCCCAGGAACTCGCTTTGTGGTTTAATGAGAAATGGGAGCCACCTTACCAGAGTGCCCGTCACACAGCAAAGAAGAGCCCCCAAATGAGACCCCTCAGGGCAGAGGGGTATCACAGGGCTTAAGACGGCTGAATCATTTCAATCCGGCACCCCATTGGGTCCCCCAAGCCCTGCCAGGAGGATCCCTGAGCAGAGGAATAAACCATGATCACTGCTGTGTGACCCCCAAACCAAAATAAGATAGAATAAAATGTATGTGGATAAATAAAAATATATATAATTAGTCAAACAATTTTGAAAATGAAAAATAAACTTGGAGGAATCGTATGACATCTGCACCATAAAAGGAGCTCTCACTAATCCGAAAATGAGAAAAAAACAGGGATCCGAGAGATAGTACAGTGGACAGGAAGCTTGTTTCACATGCGATTTACCCAGGTTTGATTCCTGGCACCCTATATGGTCCCCTGTACTCTGCCAGGAGTGATTCCTGAGTGCAGAGTCAGAATTAATTTCTAAGTAACACTGGGTGTGGTCCCCAAACAAAACAATAAGAGGTCGAAGGCAGGGCTGGATAGATAGTCCAGGAGATGAGGCACGAGCCTGGCATGCAGCTGCGTTGGTTGACCCAGGTTCAGTCCCGGAACTGCCAAGTCCCTCAGTACCCTCCTGAGCACAGAGCCAGGAACAGCCTTTGAGCACGCCGGCACCCCCCCCCGCTCTCCAAAACACACCAACCAATAACGACAGCTACAAAGGAAGAGGAGGGAGAGAAGGAATAAAATAAAGTATTAAATAAGCAATACAATGAAATAGAATGTTGTGTGGGGGCCACACCAGTGGCGCTCAGCGCTCTGTGCTCAGGACTCACCCTGGCCTGGCTCGGGGTCACAGAACCTCCAGATAAGGCCAGAGTCGTGCCAGCTGTCCTATCTTCGGCCCCAGAGAGAACATCTTTAAGAAAATTCAGGGCTGGGGCTGGAGCAATAGCACAGCAGGGAGGGCGTTTGCCTTGCACTCGGCCAACCTGGGTTTGATTCCCAGCATCCCATATGGTCCCCTGAGCACTGCCAGGGGTGATTCCCGAGTGCAGAGCCAGGAGTGATCACTAGGCATTGCCGGGTGTGACCCAAAACGCCAAAAAAAAAAAAAAAATCAGGGCTAACTAAGACTCTCCTGAAGGGCAGCCAGGTAAAGGATTTGCTGTTAGGATGAAGACATGAAGTTATCCGCTAACTCAGGGGATCATGGGCTGGGACTCAGGGGTCATGCATGAGATCTGGGTTCTCTCCCTAGCACAGCTCAGGTAGGTATGAACACAGGCAACTCGACCTGGCATCCCCAGGAGCCCAGCGCTGGTTTCCAGCCAAGCTGACCCGCAAGACGAGTGGGGGCAGGACGGGCAGTGGCCTGGGGGCCGCTGTGGGCACTCACAGCATGGACCCCACATCCCGTCCAGGGGTGGGCCACAGCCAGCGGTGCTCAGGACCCATTCCTGGTGGGGCCCAGGAGAGTCTATGCAGGGCCGGAGATCAAACCCCGTCTGCCCGCTCCCTTCCCCTGAGACAGTACACATTCAGTGCCTGGCCGGGAGTTCATTTGGAAGAACTGCCACTGGGGGCTGGAGGGGAGGGTGAGGGAGAGCCTTGCTTGCTTCCACAAGTGGGACACACGGACACACGAGGATTCCGCTCGGACACTGAGCACTTCCCTACCCCCTCCAGTGTGAGTGGCCGAGGTCCCCCTGGGCTGCGTCTTTCTGTGTCCTATCTCCTGCCACGGCTCTCCACCCTGAGTGTGCCACCGTTTCTCTGCCCTGGGAATGGAAATCTCGCCCTCACTATGTGTCCTGACTAGAGATTCTTTTCTGAGGCATGAGGCAAGCACCTGGATGTGGGTGACCAGGATGAGGTCGTCAACTGTCTGCAAATTCTTCCCCTTTGGTGTCCCTGGTGTGCAATGAAAATGCACATATGAAAATAAGTTCTGCCTGGAGAGATACACAGCAGGTATCTCTCCAGGGCGCTTGCCAGCACACGAGCAACCTGGGTTCAACCCCTGGCACCGCGTAGGGTCCCCCAAGGCCCACCAAGGTGATCTCTGATCTTAAAGCCTGAGCACCACTCGGTGTAAAAAAGAAGGATGGAGGGGCGGAAGGGAGGAAGGAAGGAAGGAAGGAAGGTAGGAAAGTAGGAAAGGATGGAAAGAAGGAAGGGAAGAAGGAAGGAAGGATGAAAGGAAGGAAAGAAGGAAGGAAAGAAGAACGAAAGGAAGGAAAGAAGGAAGGAAGGAAGTGAAGAAGGAAGGATGGAAGGACAGAAGGAAGGAAGGAAGGAAGGATGGACAAAAGGAAGGAAAGAAAGAAGGATGGAAGGAAGGATGGAAAAAAAGAAGGATGGAAGAAAGAGAAAAAGGAAGTAACAGAAGAAGGAAGGAGGGAAGGATGGAAGGAAGGGAGGAAGGAAGGAAGAGGGAGGGAAGGAAGAACAAAAGGAAGGAAGGAAGGAGGGAAGGAAGGATGGAAGGAAGGATGGAAGGAAGGAAGGAAGGAGGGAAGGAAGGATGGAAGGAAGGATGGAAGGAAGGAAGGAAGGAAGGAAGGAAGGAAGGAAGGAAGGAAGGAAGGAAGGGAGGGAGGGAGGGAGGAAGGAAGGAAGGAAGGAAGGAAGGAAGGAAGGAAGGAAGGAAGGAAGGAAGGAAGGAAGGAAGGGGGAGGGAAGGAAGAACAAAAGAAGGAAGGAAGGAAGGAAGGAAGGAAGGAAGGAAGGAAGGAAGGAAGGAAGGAAGGAAGGAAGGAAGGAAGGAGGGAGGGAGGGAGGGAGGGAGGGAAGGAAGGAGGGAGGAAAGGATGGAAGGCGGACTCTTTTCAGGGGGGCCACTCTTCAGCTGTGCCAAAGGGTTCCTCCTGGCTCTGCATTCAGGAATCACTCCCGAGTACTGGACTACGGCTCTGGCCCCAACTAGAAAGTTCTTTGCTTGTGAGGGCCCTGGGCTGGGCCTGTGACCGGCAAGGCACTAGCCTGTGGGTTTGAGAAATGGTTCCACGGCTTCTGGGGGGTCTGAGAGGCTCGGGCTGGGGCGGTCTCCGCCCGGCGGTGCTCAGGGGCCCTCTGGGGCTCTGGGATGGCACCCCCCTCCCCCGAGACGGTGGCCTGAGCTGGGTCTGGCGCCTGGAGGGCCCCGCGGGAGAGACCGCAGTGGGCAGGACGCGGGCGGGGCGCGCGGGCGGCGCGCGGGATCCGGCGCCCAAATCCTTATTGACCGCCCGTGGCCGGCGGGCGCCACCGTGGCGCGGGGACAGCTGCGGGGGGCGGCCTCGGGCGTCCGGCGATCGATGGGGGGCCCGGCTATAAAGCGCGCGCGGCCGCGGCCCCGGCACCGCCCGCACCATGACGGCCCGGCCGCTGCCGCTGCTGCTGCTGCTGCTGCTGGGGGGCGCCGCGGCCCGGCCCGGCCCGCCCAGGCAAGGCCCCGGGCCGGGGGTGGGGGGCCCGGGCGCCCCCGCCCCGCTCACGCGCCCCTCTGCCCGCAGGCCCCCGCGGCACTCGGACGGGATGTTCACCAGCGAGCTGAGCCGCCTGCGCGAGAGCGCGCACCTGCAGAGGCTGCTGCAGGGCCTGGTGGGCAGGCGCAGGTGGGCAGCGCGGGCGGGCAGGCGGGCGGGGCCCGGGCCAGGCCAGCGTCGTGCGGCGGCCTCCGCGACCGGACCGGCTGCCACGGGGTTCCTCACATCTGCCATGTCCCGCCCCCGACTCCAGGACTAACTCTGATTTGGGGTGGGGGGCAGCGAGCCGGACCCAGAGAACAGCACGGCCTGGCCCCAGCCTGCCGAGGAGCAGGTCCTCTTGCTGTGGACCGACTCGCCCGCCCTGCTGGCCTGGTGAGGTGGCCGGGACCCCGCCCCGCCCCAGCCCCGTCCCCAGCCCCGCCCCGCCTTGCCCGGGACCCCCGCCCCCCTCTGTGCCCCAAAGCCCCAGGCTCCTGCACCCCCTCACCCTCACACCCAAGACCCCCCGTCCTTCAGCAACCTAGTCCCCCTAGCACCCATCACCAGCAGCAGTTGGTGGGGGGCACCCAGGAGCCCCCACCTGAGCAGAGCCGGGGCTCCTGCCCCCCAAACCCCTTGTGTTGTCAGGAGGCCGCTGAGGAGCCTGGAGCTGACCCGCGGCCCGAGGCGTGGAGTGCAGGCCCCGGTTCCCGTGCCAGAGGAGCCCGTCCGCCGCCTGTGACGCTGCAGCCCGAAGGCTGATCCGGGAAGGGGAGGGAGGAAGAGGGGGCGCTGCCCTTGGCACCAATAAAGGCGGATTCCAAACCTGGCCTGAGTCTGTGTTCATGGACCCCACTCCAGAGGGGAGGCCCCGTCCAGCTGCCCTTCGCCCCGGGCCCCACCCTTCCTCTTATCTCAGCCACCCTGGCCACCTCCTGGGCCCGCCCCAGCCCACATCAGAAGCCCAGTCCCCAGGACTTTCGGGGGTGGAGACTCAGGACCCGTCAGCCCGCCCGCCCCCAGCCCCTTCCCTTCCCTTCCACTCCCCCTGCCGGGCTCTGGGGGTCCAGGAAAGATGAGGGCAGTCAGGTGCAGGGCGGGGTGGATGAAGTGACTGCCCTTCCTCCCAGAAGCTTGGGGAGGGGCTTAGCAAGCTCATCTAAAGGTGCCAGTGAGAGCCGGGCACAAGGCACTGGGGTCAGCAGAGACAACTTCAGGGCCGCTCCTTCACTGCCCTCCTCCCCCGCCTCCCAGTGGCCCCCCTTCCACTGCCGCAGCCCCTGGTCCCCAGGCCCCGGCATCCTAGCCCCAGCCCGTGCCCTGGCTCCCAGGGGCCGGCCGGCGAGATCCCCCCTTGAGGAGTGTCTGCGGAAGGATCGTAAAACAGGGCGGGGTCAGCCCGGCCAAAGGTTGCTGGCCCAGTGGCAGCTGTGCGGGAGAGCGGCAGAGGACCCGGGCTGGGAGGACCCTCCGTCGTCATGTGGGCGCTGGGGGCGCGGGCCCTGCTCCTGCTGCTGCTCCTGGACGCCGCGGGGGCGCAACGCGACGGTACGTGCAGGCCTGGAGGGCAGCCAAGGGGGTACGGCGGCCGCCCCTGACCCTGCTGCTTTCTTTCTAGTGTGCACTGTGGATCAGAAGGTCAAAGCCATGAAAGAGAACACGGACCCCTCGAATGTGGTCCTGGCTGTCATCACGGTGCCCACAGACCAGGAGGTGCATCTGACAAATGAGTCCAAGAAATACTTTTTCATCAAGAACAACGAGCTCTTCCTCAATAATACTCCAGACTACGAGGTACCGGCCAGGGGCGTGTCTGGGTTGGGGTGCACTGCTCAGAACCAGGCCAGCACAGCTCCTAGAGTAGGGGGTCCCCCAGAACCTGAGCCCCCAGGAGGCGACGGAGCCGACCAGTGGGAGCCGGTCATATCTGGACCATGGTGCATGGCAGGCAGGTGCCTGACCCAGCTGAGCCCACCCTCACAGCATCCTTTGTCAGCCCCCCGTGATTGTGGGGACTGTGTGCTAGCTGGGCGGCCTTCGTGTGACAACTAGGGCCGTGTGTGCCAGCTGGGGGGTCCACTCAGGAATCACTCCTGGCAGTGCTCAGGGGACCATATAGGATGCTGGGGATCGAACTTGGGTTGGTGTGTGCAAGGCAAATGTACTCCCTGCTATACTGCGTGTGCCAACTAGGGGCTGTGTGTGCCAACTAGGGGCTGTGTGTGCCAGCTGGGGGCTGTGTGTGCCAGCTGGACAGAGGTTCCCACACCTTTCGCAGGTAACCCGATATCTGTCAGCAACGCTAGTGTGTGTGGAGAAGGTCAGCATGACAGAGGTGAGTGACCCCAAGGCCAGAGTCCCCCTCCTGGGTACAACCCTGTGCTCTGCTCTACCCCTCCAACGTCCGCCCAAGGACCTCAGCTAGATCACCTGAGCTGGCAGTGCCCACACTTCTTCCACAGCCCAGGGGAACCCCACTTCCTCCACCGCCCACCCCCCTTTAACACGTCTGCAGCTCTGCCTCAAACTGATGTCCCTGTGTCCTGTCCCCATGTCCCGTTCCACTCCTGCTTCTTTGTTTTGTTTTGGGTTTGGGTCACACTTGGTGACACTAAGGCATTACTCCCGGCTCAGCACTCAGGAATCACTCCTGGCAGTGCTCAGGGGACCGTATAGGGTGCTGGGGATTGAATAAATGCAAACAAAAGGCAAATGCACTTTCTGCTGTACTACTTCGTTCTGACCCCCCACTCTTTCTGGAACCTTCCAGCCAGCTTGTGGGCTCCCCTCTCAACCCTGGCACCCCCATGTCAGAGGGGATTCACAGGACTAAGCGCCCCCACATTGCCCCAGGTTATCACACATACAGTGGACCTGGCCATTGAGGACATCAACGACAATCCCCCGAAATTCTCCAAGGAGACCTATACTACGAGCGTGCCAGAGGTGAGGGGCAGCCCGGGGGGCGGGTGGGGAGCCCACGGCCTGGGGTCGAGAGTGCTCAGAGCACCCCTGCTCCCAGGACACCGAAGTGAACTCCATAGTCATCTCTGCATCGGACCTGAAGGCCACGGACGAGGACCTGAGCGATGTCCTGTTCTATGAACTCAAGGAAGTGACCCTGGTCAGTGGTTCAGTCCCGCCCACTGCCCACACGCCCCTGGTGCCTCTGCTTCGCCTCCGCCCAGACAGCTCAGGCTGTCCTTCCTGCAGGGAGCCAGCAAGTTCTTCTCCCTGGTGAGCCGAACCCAGCCGGGCCTCAGGCTGATCCACACACTGAACTATGCCGAGCTTGCCCAAATGACCTTCACGCTGTTGGTCCGGGTGAGCAATCGAGAGCCGCACCGGCCCCGCCCTCCCCTCCCCAGCCCCGCCCAGGCCCCGCCCCGCCCAGGCCCCGCCCCGCCCAAGGCCCCGCCCCGCCCAGGCCCCGCCCCAGCCCTAGGCCCCACCTCTGGCCCAGACCCCGCCTCTCTCATGGCCCGTCCACCCAGGCCCTGCTCTAGCCCTAGGTCCCGCCTCTCACACCCCATCCCACCAGGTTCCGCCCTGCCTCCACCCCACCCCTAGGCTCCGCTTCTGTCCCGCCCCCTCTCCCTCCCTAGGGACTCCTCATGCCACCCAAACTGCTTGGGTGCTGCCCCAGCGGGGTCTCCTGGGCCTGACGGACTTGGTCGCACTGTGCTAGGACACTGAGAATGAGAACCAGAAACCCAGTCACACAGCCAGCGCCACTGTGGTCGTGGACGTGCTGCCCGCAGACCTGCGCCCCCCTTGGTTCCTGCCCTGCCAATACAATGACTCTCGCATCTGCGTCCCCGCACAGTACGAGGGGATCGTCCCCATAGATGCCACGCCGGTACTGCGCAGGGACAGCCAGGGAGTCTGGGGCGGGACCAGGGCGCTTGGGGGCGGGGCCTGGGAGTGTGTGTGTGTGTGTGTGTGTGTGTGTGTGTGTGTGTGCGCGCGCGCGCGCACGCCCCTCTCCCCCCTTGCCCGCCAGGGCGTGGGCGTGGTCTGTGGGGTCACGGAGGTGGGTGAGGTGACCTCATGTCGCTTGTGGCGCTGTTCTTCTGTCTACTGTCAGGGCCCTGACATGGGCCCCGTGGGGGGCGGGGGGTCAGCTGTCGGGGTTGTTCCCACTCCTGGGGGCTAGAGGGTGAGTGGGGTCTGCACCAGCCCACCACGTCCCTTTCCCTCCTGGCTGCCTCCCCCAGCCATTCACCGTCAAATTCACTCCTGGGCCCATCTACGCTGTGGACGGCGACTGGGCCATCAACGAGAAGATCATCTACAGCCTGCAGGGCGGTGAGTGAGAGCCAGCCCGGTTGCCCTGCCTGGGCAGAGCTGACCACAGCCCTGGACGGCGGCCTCCAGGCTGGTGCCAGCGGGGGCTCTGCCATCTTTGCAGAAAGCGCGGAAAATGGGATGTTCAGCATCGACAGCGACACCGGCAACGTTACCATGCACAGGCGTGGCAACCCCGGGCCCTTCCCATTGTGGGTCACGGTGAGTGTCTGTCCCCGCCTCCGTGCCCACAGCCCTTCCCGAGCTCTCCGGACCTGGTGGTCAGTGCTGCTGTCCCCACCCCAGGCCACACAGAAGTCCGGTGCGCGCTACTCGGTGACGCAGGTGTTGGTGAAGGTGACCAGCGAGAAGAGCAACGCCTCCTTCCCCCTGAGTCTCTACCGCGGCTTCCTGGTGCTCGGCCATGGGGCGGGCGTCGCCGTCAAGGACACTGCAGACCCTTCCCAGCCGCTGATCCTTCGGGCCCGGGACCTATTCTCTGTAGGTGCCCGCCACCTGTGGTGGGTGGGCTGCGGGGTGCTGCGGTGGGTCCCGCACTCACGGACACCATATCCAGGCGTACAACGAGGACTTTGTGTACCGAATCACGGACAATGAGAACTTCAAGATGTCTGGGGAGGCCGTGCTGACCACCTCCTCGCTGGTGAACCCGGGGACCTACTTAGCACAGGTGAGAGCAGGCCGGGGTCCACGGAAGGGGTCCAGCCAAGCTCTGGAGGCCATATCCGCATCCCTTCCAGGTGGAGGCCCACAACGATGTCACGAAGTCCAGTGCCACCACCCGCGTGGAGATTCAAGTCTCTCCGAAGCCCACCCCTGCCCCAGGTGAGTCTGGGGGCCCTTCCCTGGAGCAGGGGGGCAAGGGAAGAGAGATGCCCAGCCCTCGGGCCTCGCAGCCCCCAACATGCCCTCAGGGACAACTCCCTGGCCATCAGCTTTGACCACATCCCAGCCGTCACCCAGCCCCGGTGCCGGCACCAGCCCAACCTCCCCTTCACCCACAGGTACCTCGCAGCCGGGATCCACAGGCCCCACGTCCACAGGTATGCTGCCCCACACCGGGGTCTGCTCCCCACGAAGCGCTGGGGTCAGGTTTGGGGGACCCCGTGAGATCCAAGGGACAGAAGTGGCTGCTCCTCGGGCTGGGTCTGCTCTCTGCAGGCCAGTGAGTGGGGCTGCTGTTGCCTGCAGGGACGCCAGGGACCGGGACAGTGACTGTGACCGGGACAGTGCCTGGGACAGAGACAGGGACTGTGACAAGGACAGAGACTGTGAGCACGACTGAGTCGGGGACCATGACCTCAACCATGACTGCGCTGCCGGGGACCGTGACCACGCCCGTGACCACGCCCACACCTGGGACTGTGCCTGGGACTGTGCCTGGGACTGTCACCACGCCCGGGACCGTGACCGCGCCTGTGCCTGGGACCGTGACCGCGCCTGTGCCTGGGACTGTGCCTGGGACCGTGACCGCGCCTGTGCCTGGGACTGTGCCTGGGACTGTGACCGCGCCAGGGGCCGTGACCACGTCTGGGATCGTGACGGTGCCCGGAGGCGGTGTGGAAGGAGCCCGCCCTGAGGGCGTCTGGTTCTCTGCAGTGCAGATGGCGGCGCTGGGCGGGGTGCTGGGGGCGCTGCTGCTGTTGGCGCTGGTGGCCCTCGTCGTGCTCGTGCACAAGCATTACAGCCACAAGTTCAAGTGCTGCTGCTCCCGGACACGGCTGGTGAGACTGGGGAAGGAGCTCGGGGACCCCCCCTGGCCAGAGGGGGGTGGGGCCAGCCACCCCCAGACTCCATACCTAAAACCGGTCCTCTCTGGGGGGCAGGAGGGGCAGCTGCAGAAGAGGAGGGTATGTGGGCACAGGGAGGGTGGGCTGGGCCGGCCTGGAGTCCCCGCTGAGCTTTGTGCCCCACCTTCGCCCGCAGAAGGCCAAGCCAGAGGACTACGACAAGAAGGCCTTCGTGGGTGACAGCGAGGCCAACTGGGACGAGGCTCCCTCCCCAGTGACGCGCTCTGCCGGCGACAAGGACCCCCTGCCCCCCCCAGATCCCACGCCCCCTGAGTCCCCAAAGCCTGCACCCTTGGCAACCCCAAAGCCTGTGCCCTCAACACCCCCAGAGTCTGCGTCCCCCACGCCCCCGACCTCGGCGCCCCCCAGCCCTCCTCCCCTCCTCCGTGTTGCTGACTCTCCGCCCCCTGCGGTGGCCCAGGAGCCCCCCGAGGGGAGCAGCCCCCCGGCAGTGAGGTCCATCCTGACCAAGGAGCGCCGGCCGGAGGGTGGCTACAAGGCCGTGTGGTTCGGGGAGGACATTGGCGCCGAGGCGGACGTGGTGGTCCTCAACACGCCCACGGTGGGCGCAGATGGCGACAGCGACGGCGATGGTGGGGGCGACTCGGGCGGTGAGGACGACGGGGGCGACAGCAACTCCGTCTTCGTCTAGGGCTCTGCCCGTGACCCTCCCGCAGCCAGAATAAAGTGGATGAAGCGGCGCTTCAGTGTGGTGGCGCGTCGGGGACGGCGTGGGGGCTGCTGAGGGCCTGGGGGCGGGGGTGGGGGGCGGCCGGACAGAGACCCCCTTGCTGGTTGCCGTCTTGCCCCTCGCGTGTCGCGGGCGTTTTCTGCAGTGGGCGGAAGGGCACATCAGAGGATTCAGATGTGTGCACGGACGAGGAACGGCCAGGGCTGGTCTCGCAGGTGCCCAGGAGTGACCCCCTGGGTTCAGCTGTGCGGGCCTCCAACCGGTGCTCAAGCTTCTGGGGGCAGCGTGCTCTCCTCCCCGGCGCGCCCCGCCCCGCGAAGGGCCGGTGCTGTGGGTGGGGCTCGTTTCCCAGGTTCCTGAAGGCCGGACTCGGCCCTTGGCCGGCTGGACACTGCGGGAACTCGGTCACGAGACTGGACACGGGGCCCGCGTGACTCCCGCCGCACCCCGCCCCACGCCCGTGCTGGTCCCGCCCCTCTCAGGCCCCTCCCCGCCATGGCCCCGTCCCGCAGCCTTTTCTCCTTAGTCCCGCCCCGCCCACCGGTCTGGCCCCGCCCCAGGGCTCCGCCCCCGCCAGCCCTTCTTAGCCCCGCCCCGCCGCCCGCCTTCTTCAGCATGCCACGCCCTCCGCCGACAGCCCCGCCAATCGCCCCGTCCCATTCTGGCCCCACCTTCCAATCGCCCCGCCCCTCCGCGCCCCTACAAAAGCGCTTCTCTGGGGCTCGCAGAGGCGAAACTTATCTATCCCCATCTCTGACAGCCAGGTAGTGGGGCGCAGCACCCCGCGGAGCCCGAGATCGGGGAGCGGGGCGGCGAGCTCCGATGTGGGGCGGGGACGAGGACCGGGGCCACGCGGTGGGCTGCATGCATGCGGGGGGCAGGGAGCCGGGAGCCTCCAGGGAGCGGAGCGCGGGGCGCGGGGAGCGGGCAGCCAGGGGCGGGGAGCTGGGATCGTCCGGGGCGCGGGGCGCGGAGCGCGGGCGGCCGGGGGCGGGGAGCCGGGAGCGTCCGGGCCGCCCGGAGCCTGCGGCCGGGGGTGGGGAGCGGGTGGACCCGGAGCCCCGGGCGGCACCTCGCTTAGGTTTCGTTTCCCCGCGCCCCGCCGTTTCGCTTCCCCGCCCGTCCCTCCACGCGACCGGCTCGTCGTGTCTCCGCAGGGTCCGGCCTGCGAGCCCCTGCCCAGGCCCGGACGCTGGCTCACCACCTGTGACCGCACGTGTGAGCACCGCCACATCTGTTGTCACATCCAGTGGCCACGTTCGCCCGGTAAACCCACCCCCGGGCAGAGCGGTGGCCACCGGCCCTCGTCCACGTCTGTGACCCTCACTCCGGGACCACCGGGTCACAAACGTCACCCCGACCACGGGCCTTGCAGAGGAGGCCATGGCCTTGCGCCCCGAGAGGTGGGCCCCCGAGTCCCCGCGCCCCGCCGGCCTGGAGCCGCCCCCGCTGACCCGCCCTACCCGCAGGGGAGGCCCGCGGCTGCGCTTCGGGGACTGGCTCCTGGGCGAGGTGAGCAGCGGCTGCTACGACGGGCTGCGCTGGCTGGACGCCGACCGCACGCGCTTCCGCGTGCCCTGGAAGCACTTTGGGCACAAGAACCTGAGCGAGGCTGACGCGCGCATCTTCAAGGTGGGCGCCCCGCCGGCGGCGGGGGGCGTGGGCGACTGCCCCCCATGGCCGCAGGCCCACGCCCTCTGTCCCCCCAGGCCTGGGCCGTGGCCCGCGGGCGCTGGCCGCCCAGTGGCTCCAGCAGCGCGGACCGCTGGGCGCCGGAGAGCGCGCACCGCGCCGGCTGGAAAACCAACTTCCGCTGCGCGCTGTACAGCACCCGCCGCTTCGTGATGCTCCAGGACAACTCTGGGGACCACAGGGACCCGCACAAAGTGTTTGGGCTCAGCCCGGAGCCGGGCTGCAGAGGTGAGGGCTGGGGGCGGCCCGAGCTCCCCAGGGCCTGAGGGGCACGGGCCCTCGCAGCTGACCGCGCCCCTCCCTCACAAGGACAGAGCGTTCCTGCGGAGGCTCTCCGAGCCGCGGAGCCCCCAGCAGGGGTAAGGAAGTCCCGGTTCTCCGCCTTCCCTCCGGGCTGTGGGGGGGCTCCTGCGCCCCCGTGAGCGGCTGACGCAGGCGCTGTCTGCCCTGCAGGGGGCGCTGCCCTGTCCAGGCCAGGCAGAGGAGAGGGAGCAGCCGGAGCTCCGCGCCCCCAGCGTCCCCGCAGGCCCGTTCCTCCAGGCAATGCCGCAGGGCTGCCTGCAGGCCCACCTGCTGGATGCCACGTGGGTGGCGCCGCCTGGTGAGTACAGGGGCTGAGCGTGGGAAGGGCGTGGCCCAGGCAGGGTAACCACAGCAGTCTTCTGCTGGGTCAGAGCCCACTGCTGAGAATCTGGACCTGCCCTGGGCAGCGGACGTGGCCCCCACCTGCAGGCCCCAGCCCCAGGTCCTGCTGGCAGGTGAGACACAAACTGCTGGGAGGGTGCGGAGGAGGCGCTCGGCCGGGCCAGCTCAGGCCTTCCTCTCACTCTCCCTGCAGGCCCCGCCCAGGTCCCGGAGCCCTGGCCCCTGGCAGTGGCCCCCTGCACGGTGCCCTCCAGACCCGTGGGGGCTGCGGAACCGCTGGCAGGCAGGCCCTGGGGCTCCCAAGTGCACCTGCCGGCCGAGCTGGGGGCCCTGGACGTGACCATCATGTACAAGGGCCGCACAGTGCTGCAGCAGGTGGTGAGCCGGCCCAGCTGTGTCCTTCTCTACGGGGACCCCGGCCCGGCTCCCCCGGAGTCCCAGTGCGTGGCCTTCCCCAGCCCTGCCGAGCTGGCTGACCGGAAGCAGCTGGTGTACACGGAGGAGGTGCTGCGGCACGTGGAGCCGGGCCTGCAGCTCGAGCTGCGTGGGCCGGAGCTGAGGGCGCGGCGCCGGGGCAAGTGCAAGGTGTACTGGGAGCTGGGGGGGCCGCCGGGCTCCAGCAGCCCCTCCACGACCCCCCAGCTGCTGGAGCGCAACTACGACACGCCCATCTTCGACTTCAGCTACTTCCACCAAGGTCGGTGAGGGGCCTGCCCGCCCCAGCCTGCCGCCCCGCCCGCCCTGACGGCCCCTTGTCCCACAGAGCTGCTGGAGTTCAGGGCCCGGCGCCGGGGCTCCCCCCACTGCACCATCTACCTCGGCTTCGGGCAGGACCTGTCGGCCCGGAGGCCCAAGGAGAAGCACCTCGTGCTGGTGAAGGTGAGGCTCGGGGCCCCGCTGGGGGCAGCGGCCCGCCCAGCCCGACGGACCCTCCGGCCTGACGGACCCTCCCTTGTGTCCACAGCTGGAACCCAGGCTGTGCCGGGCCCTCCTGGAGGCTGCGCAGCGCGAAGGCGCGTCCTCGCTGGACAGCGGCAGCCTCGGCCTCTGCCTGTCCAGCGGCAACAGCCTGTTCGAGGACCTGGAGCAGCTGCTCATGGAGCTGGGCCAGCCCGCCTAGGCCCGGCCCTCCCGCCGCCCTGCCCTGGCGCCACATCAAAGCAGTCGGGAAGCTGCTAAAGAGAATCCGTGTTTGATAAATTAGAACACAATGGAAACTGTGTATCTATAATGTACATATAAAAAAGTCCAGTTCTGGCGGCCGGAGCCCCCCGCGAGGCCCCTATGCGGCCTCACCCCTGGGCGCCCGTGGCGGGGGGCTCCTCGCCAGCCTCGGGCCGCCGGTGCTTGCGCATGTGGCGGTACTTGTCCACGTACGCCTTCACCAGGTGTGCCACCTTCACCGGGTTGATCTCTCGGCTCTTGCTGTGGCAGATCTGGGGGAGGCACAGACGGTCACCCACAGCCCAGAGCGTGCGGGCCCGGGCCCCAGCGCGTGGCGCCACCCCCGGCCGGCCCACCTTCTGCACAGCCTTGCGCAGGATGTCCTTGTACTCGTCCTTGGTCACCTCGCGCCTCTGGTAGAAGGGCTTGATGGCCAGCTTCACCTCCTCCACCGCCCGCTCCTGCGTGTGCAGCTTCTTCATGTACTGAGGGGGACACACCTGTGACTGGCCGGCCCGCAGGGCGGGGGGGGGGGGGGTGGGGGCGCCGCCACCATGCCAGGGGGTAGGCTCTCACCTCCTCATTCTTGGCCTTCTCGGCGGCAGGCCGCGGGGGCACCGTCCGCTCGTCAGAGTTGTTGGCGGCGGTGTGGCCAGCTGTCTCGGGGGCTGCGGTGGGCCCAGGCGCAGGGCTGGGTGCTGCGACCCCGCCGGCCGGGGGCAGGCTGCCCCGCAGGATGAACTGCACCATGGGCTGGCTGGCCGCGGCCGAGGGGAGGCTGCTGGGGGGCAGCGCGGGCGCGGCAGGCAGGCTGGGATTGTAGACCTGGGGGGCGGGTCGGGGCCCTGAGTGCCTGCCGGGGGAGCGACCAGCCCGACCCCACCTGCCCCCACACCCACCTGAGAGGGGCTGGCTGTGGGGAAGCCTGGCTCCAGGAACACGGGGCCGGGAGGCGGCGGCTCCAAGAAGGGGGCCTGCTGGGAGACTGCAGGGGGGCCCTCTTCCGCTTCCCAGACCCCCTCCTGGGGCAGCTTCTGGAGCTTGGGAATCGGTGTCCCTGAGGGCAGACACGGGGAGTGTGAGCCTGGGGGCTTCCGGCCAGCCCCCAACTCCAGGGAGCCGGGCCCCAGGGCAGACCCCACTCACGCAGGCCTCTGTCCCCCGCCTCCTGGAGGTTCCACGTGACCCTCTTCACCAGCGCTCGGCCCCGCAGCAGGGGGGGCGCCCCAGGCTCCTCCGGGGGCCCCACGGCAGGGCCCCCGAGCAGCGGTGCGGGGCTGCTGGTGGGGGGCTCGACCGCATCCTGCCTGGGAGGTGGCGCTGCGCTGTCCCCGGGGGGCGGGACCCCCTCCTTCTGGATGCTGGCTGGGGCCTGGGGGGCCGGGGGCAGAAGGGGCCGCTCTGGGGAGGAGTCGGAGCTCTCGGGGGATGGTGGGGAGCTCATGTCGTCCAGCTGCAGGAAGAGGGCGTCACTTGCGAAATCCTCGAAGACGTGCCCTGCCTCTACCGTGTCACCGTAATCCAAGTCTTCAGGGGGACACTCAGCCACTGGCTCTGGGACCGGAGGGTCCTGTGGGGGCCCGTCTGCCTGGGCCCCCTCGAGTGTAGCACCCTCCTCGGGCCAAACGGTGGGCCTGGCAGGGGGCTCGCCACCCGGCACGAGCTGCTCCTGCACGGGGGGCGTGGGTGTGACCGCTGGCTTCCTCTCAGGGGAGCGGGCCCGCGGCCGCTTCTCCCGGGAGTGGGGGTGGCGCTGTTCCCGAGACCGGTGCTCCGGGCTCAGCGAGCGCGACCTGCGCTTCCTCCGGTCACGGGAGCTTGGCCTCTCCCTGGGCCGCTCCCGGCTCCTCTCACGCGTGTGCCGGTGGCGCCGGCCGCGGTCCAGGCTGCTTTGGGGCGAGCTGCCCCGGGCCCGAGACCTCTTCCTCCGGCTGCTGTGCGCGGGGCTGCCCGGGCTGCCCGAGCGGGCCCTGCGCCGGCTGTGGGCGCCGGAACTCTTCTTCCTCTCTTTGCTGCGGGCCTTGGCCTTCCTGCGCCGGGCGCGCTCACGGCTGCTTGAGTGCTCGCTCGATGACCGGCGGCTGCGCGCGTGGGCCCGGGGCCTCCGGCCGTGCTCTTCGCCGGGCACCGGAGAGGCCGAGTGCGAGCTCCTGTCCCCGGAGTGGGAGCGTGAGCGCGTCCTGCGGTGCTCCCTGGGCCCGGCCCGCTGCTTCTTGGCTGCCTTCCTGCCGCGGGAGCTGGACCTGGACCTGGACCTGGAGCGGGAGGGGGACGGGGACGCGGAGGGGGACGGGGCGTGCAGCTCCACGATGCGGTGGGTGGTCTGCGGGGATTCCGGCTCGCCGACAGGCACGCAGGTCACTGTCCTCTCCTCGGAGCCGAAGAAGGAGCTGCGGGGCGGCCCATCCGCGTCGTCCCAGAGCGCGGGCGGGGCGGCGGGCCCGGGGCTGCCGGGGCTGCCGGGGCTGCCGGGGGAGCGCGGGCCCGGCCCAAAGTCACTCTGCACAGTGTAGGAGGTGACACAGCGCACGGCCTGGTGCTCGGCGGGCGCCTGGGGGCTGCCCACCGAGATGGTGCGCGTGATCTCCGAGGGGAGGAGCCCCTGGCCCAGGCGCTCCGGGCTGCCGTCCGCGGACGAGGAGTCGGAGCCCGTGGGCTCGAAGGGGTCGTAGATCTCGCTCTTGAGCTGCTTGGCCTTGCGGATGGAGAAGAGGGGCGCGGGGTTCTCCTTGCGCTGCGCCTTGCTGTCCACGGGCCGGAAGGTGTTGCAGAAGCCGGGGCTCGCGGTGCAGCCAGCGTGCGCCGTGTTCCCGGGAATGTTGATCCTGAAGCTCTCGAAGGTGGCCCCCTTCCCTCTGCAGGGGGCCCGCGGGGCCAGAGACTTGGAGCTGCTGGCCTGGGCACTGGGTTCCTGCGGGCCCCGGCTGCTGGGTTCGCCTTCGGCCCGGGTGCCACGTGCAGGCTGCCCCGGGCCCTCCTTGCCCGTCAGGCGGTTGATGCAGGAGCTGGGGAGCTCAACATGCTGCCCGCACACAGGGGCGGCGGCCCCCCGCGGGCCCTCGCTCTCCTCTCTCCTGATCTTTGGTATCCGGGGCAGCAGGGAGATGTCTGTCCGGGGAACCCGGGTCGGGGCCTGCCGGGTGGCGCTGTCCGTGGGTGAGCTGGAACCACACCTGGGGACCCTGGAAGACGCAGCCTGGAAGGGCGGGGCCGGCCGGCCGTGGCCCCCTGCGCGGGGACCCTCGCTGGGCTTCAGGCCAGGCCTGCTCACGGCCGATGTGATTTGAGTCTGACGCCTGGGTGGCCCTGAGGAGTTGAGCTTCATGGTCGGGACGCAGGCGGGGGCTGGCAGGGGTGGGCGCGTGCCTGGGAGGGGCTGGTCCCGAGGGCCCGACCCCCAGCTCTGTGGCCCGTTGCCTGAGCTGGGTGGGTCCCCAGACCCATAGTCTCCCCCAGCTCTGGACGGCCCTGCAGAGGCTTGTGGAAAGGAAACTGGAGCTAGAAAACAGAAAAGTGCCAGGCTGTCAGTCCCGGCAGCTGCAAGGGTGTGAAGACATGCACGTGTGTGCGTGTTCGTGTGGAAACGTATGTGGGAGCGGGTATGTACGAGCGTATGCATGGGGGCAGCCGTATGCGTATGTATGTGCGGGTGTGTCTATGTGGGCGTGTATGTGCGGGATGAGCGCAGAAAGGGGCACTGGCGCCCCCTGCTGGGCGCAGCACGTACCCGCACGCTTGGCGCTGAGGGAGCCGTCCCGGTGGATGAGCACGTCGGCGCTGCCCAGCATCAGCAGGCTCTGGCCAGACAGAATACTCCCCAGCAGGTCAGGGACAGGCGCGTCCACCTCCGGCTCGGGCGCTGCCGCGGGAACGGTCCTCCTGCAGGGAGACCAGGATTTGGGGACACGGGGGCTACCCGACCCTGCGCCTAGTGCACGCCGCGCACCGGCAGCCCGGCAGCCCCCTCTGGGAAAAGGCGAGAGCACCAGCAGTCGGGGTGCAGCAGTTCAGCCTTCCAGAAGGGTCCAGCTCGGAGTGGACATGCCCCACAGCACCAGGTGCGAACACAGCGGGGCCCAGTCCAGACGTGGGACGCACCTGGAGATGCCCATGGAGAGTGGCCTGGCCACGGGCTGGTGTGAGCGCAGGGCCGAGCGGGACAGCGCCGTCCTCTTGGTGCCCAGCGGGGAGGCAGAGTGTGGAGACAGGTCTTCACCACTGCCAGAGACACGGACGAGGCGCTGGTGACGCCACCTGACCCCAGAGACTGGGGCCCGCAGCTGGAGACCAAGATGCAGCGTGCTGCCCCGCTGGGGAACAGGAAGGAGCTCCCAGACCCCGGCACTCACCTGTCGAAGGGGTCCAGCTCATAGGGGTCCCCAAAGAGGGACAGGGAGGCAGCCCCGATGTCAGCCCGCATCAGGCCCAGGGAGGGCTCGGCAGGCTTGTGCACGGCGGGGATGCAGGCGCCGCGGGCCGGCCTCCGGAGCCCCAGCGTCCTGGCGATGCGGGAGCGGGCGGTGACTTCATTCTGGAGCAGAGTGGGGGGAGTGTGGACGGAGCGGCCCCGCCCCCACGAGCCCGAGTCAGCGTGCGTTCTTCTGTCAGAAGCCCAGACCCCGACAAAAACCGAGGCTCCCTGTGCTGGCGCTTGGGGGGAGGGCAGGGACGCGCCACAGTGGCCACAGAGACCAGCACAAAGCGCGCTCAGGCGGAAAGCCCGGACACACGGGAACAAACGGCGCTGCTGCCACCTCACACGGGACACCTGGGCCTCACGTATGAGCCACTCTGCCACCTCACTCAGGAATTGCCACCACCTCACTCAGGAACCACCTCACTCAGGAAACAACTTTACCTCACAGGAACCACCCCTCACACAGAACAGCCTCCAACTCACTCAAGAGCTGCCACCACTTCACACGGGTACTGCCACCACCTCACGCGTGTCCTGCCGCCACCCTATGCACGGACTGCTTCCACCTCACACGGGCACCGCCCTCGCCTCGCGCAGGAACTGCCTCCCCCGACACGGGCTGCAGAGCCCACTCACCTCACAGAAACCGCCTCCACGCCCGCCCCGACACAGGCACCCCCGCCCCCCCGCAGGACCCCCAGAAGGCCCTCTCACGGAGCGGGGCTCCGCGGGTCAGGCGTGCAGGCTCACGCCCAACGTGCTCTGGGGCACCAGTGTCACCGGAAGGACCGAGCACTGCGCGGAGATCCCCGCCTCCCCCAGAAAGGGGCGAGGCGGCCGCTCGGGAAGCGGGACCGGGACAAGGCCTTCAGCGGAGCCCCCCGGCCCGAGTCCCAGAGGCGGCCCACACGCGCGTCCTCAGTGAGCGGGGGCGCAGGCGGGCGCAGCCCTACCTTGGGGCCTCTCCCCCGCCTCTTGGCACGGCCCTGGCGCTTCTTAGTCCTGGTCCTGGAGCCCCGGCTCCTCCCCGACTTGGCCTGCGCCTTCTTGCGTCGGCCTGAAAGACAGACCAAGCCCACGCTCGACCCACCGGGCGGCCCCCGATTTGCAGTTTGGGCCTGGGGTCACCTGGTGAGTTGCTGGGGGCTCAGGGGGGCCAGGGCAGGGTGAGGACAGGGTCCGAGAAACGGCACTTCAGAAGCAACTCTGGGCCGAGCAGTCAGGAAGAGCCCGAGCGTCACGGCAGCGGAGAGACTCTCCAGGAGACACCCCCAGTCGTGTCCCCCCGTGTCTGGACAGACAGGCCACAGAAGCCGAATCGGCCATCGTGGGGCCCAGTGGGGACAAGTCACAGGAACAGTGGACACCCCCAGGACTCGAGAGCCGAAACCACGCATGTGGCTGGCAGCATCTTCAGGGGCCCCCAAGAGCCTGACCGCCGCCCCCTCCGGGGAGAAGCCAGCCCCTCACCCCCACAAACCGAGCCGAGCCAGAAACCCCGGGGATGCCTCTCTGGACTCGACTCGGCCACTGGGAGAAAAATTCTATCGCGTTTGTGACACAATTAGAACTTTCCATTTTGATGGCTACTTCCGGGCCAAGGGCGGCCTGGCCTGACTTCCCACTCAGTGGTGACCCATCATTTGTGGGGGCAGGGACCCCCGAGTGCGCCCACGTCCGAGAGACCCTGGGCTGAGGAAGCCTCCTGGGACGTGAGGAGGAGGCCCAAGTGCAGAGCTGCGGGAGCCACCCGGCAACAGGCTTGCGCGTGGGCCCCTGGCGAGGCTCCTGGGGTGGGCGGCCCGTCCAGACCAAGCCTGCCCCATGGGCAAGCTGGCCTGGAGGAGGCGGGCAGGGCTCTTTGGGACAGCCCAGCCCCCAGGGCCACACTGGAGCCCCACCCATAGACACCGCGGCAGCTAGCAAGGCCCAGGGCTCGGCAGGACGGCCCAGCCGTGACATCTGGCTCTGGACAAGAGTTGCCAACACAGGCTTCGGTCTCGGGGCGAGCACGGCGTGTAGTGCGGCCCCTCGCGCAGTCAACCCGGCTGTCGCCCCAGCACGACACACAGTCCCGAGCCCCCAGAGTGACCCCCGGGTAGTGACACCTAATCAGACCACGGCGACCCCGCCCAGGCCCACCTGTCTTCCTCCTCCGCTTGAGGGGCGCTCGGGGAGTCAGGGGGCGCTCGTACACCGCAGTGCTCAGCCCAGCAGCCACGGCTTCGATGGTCTCGTCCAGCAGAGAGGACATGAGGTGCCTCGGGACATGCTAACGAGTGACAGGGGTGAGCGCCAGGCCCAGGAAAGACAGAGCTCGCCCACATGTCCCCAAGAGTCGAGCCGCACCCGCCTCCCGCCCCCTGCACCCACCCCGATGCTCCTGGCCGTTGAGAGCCGGTTCCGGTTCACATTGGCACGGACTCGCTCGCTCTGCCGCGTCCTGGCGATGGCCCGGGTCCTGCCAGGGCGGGGCCGCAGGCGGCTGCTGGTAGGCACCACGTCGGCCAGCAGCAGGGACACCTCATCCTCGCTTCCCGAGCCCGCGTCTGCAGGAAGCAGTGGATGCTGGGCAGGGCACGGGTCTGCCCTGGGCATCGCGTGCCCACCACCCCTGTCCAGACCGGCAGGGCAGCCCCTGGCCAGGGCAGCGACTTACCAGCTGCGGTGGCCGCCTCGGGGCCCCCACATTCTGGACAGAACCACTCATCCACCGGCACCTCCTGGAGGGGGGGGTCCAGGCACTCCATGTGGTACCTGGGGGAATCGGGCCATCACAACACGCGGAGGTGCACCGGCCCGCCGGCTCGGGTGCCGGAGCCGAATGTGGCACCCGGCCACCTGGAGCCCCTATTCCGGGAGCAGAGGCCTGGGGGGTGTCTACCCACTGCTGACCCCCAAGGCCAGATGCCTGAGAGGCTCAGGAGGCGCAGCCTTGCCGCCCAGCACGCTGCCACAGTGCCCAGGGTATGCGCGGGCTGGTCTCCCAGGGGTAGCCACGCTGACCCCCAGCCCAGGACAGCCTCCTGCAGGGGGCGGCTGCGGTCCTCCTGTCTTGAGGCGAAGGACAGACCCCAGAGCTCTCCCTGGAAACCAGGGACCCCCCGCACCAGCCCACCCCCCACCCCGCACCGCCAGCTGCAGAGACGGCTCCTGCCCGTGCCGGCCCCAGAGCCCGGGCTTGTGCCAGGATGGAGCCGACACACCCACAGAGGGCAGCGCTGGCCGGGCCACTGTGCAGCTCAGGGGCTCCTGCCCGTCCGCACAGAGGGAACAAATGGCAGGAGAGGGCAGCGGGGAGGCAGCTGCGTCCTGACCCCACAGGTGGGCAGAGGGCCGCTCACGTGGTACCCGGTGCCGGCCACCAGGGAAACAGCCAGGGGCCATGATGGGCCCCAGTCACCAAGAAAGCCTCTGAGGGTCAGGGCCTGGCTGCCCACCAGGCGCCTGTGGGGGTGGGGCGGGGTGCTGGAGAAAGGGGTCCCCAATCCTGGCACGTGTGACACTCACCCTGCATCACAGCCATCACACAGCAGCAGACGGTCCTCACGGTCGCTCCGGCCACACACCTCGCAGAAGGTCGGGTCCTCCTCCTCCTCCACTGCCCGGGCCGCAGCGCTCTGCACCGGGATCTGCAGCGGGCGGCCCGCTGAGTGCCACAGCCCAGCCCGGGGCGAGGGCGAAGGCTCAGCAGAAAAGGGGTGAGACGCGCGGCACAGACCCGGTGCACTGCCTGACACACGCATACGTGTACTGGCAGATGCCCCTGGGAAACGGCTCCCGGCCAGCCCTCACCCCGCGCTGGCCCCAAGCACAGTGGGGAGGACTCCCGGGCACAGAGCTGGGAGCAGCTCCTGACAATCACTGCACACAGCCTGGGAGCCAAGATGAGATGCCTGGGGTGTCCCAGGCGCTGTGGCCTTTCCCGGGACTAAGAAACGGGGCCTCTCGGGCTGTCCACAACATATGTCAGGTGCTGTCCTGCCCAGCAGGGCCCCGCCGCCTCTCCTGCGACGAGAACTCTGCAGCCCTCCCTCCACCTGGGCCCGACACCAGTGCCAGCTGCTCTGGGGGCGTCTCACCTTCTTCAGGACTTTCCCGCCGAACTCGGCCCGGATGCAGACGTGCTGGAAGAGTGTGCGGTCCACGGGACAGGAGTTGGCGTTCTGTGGCAAAGGACACGCTCAGGCGGCGGCCTCCCTGCCGCCAAGACCCTCCCAACAACGCCCAAGCCTCAAGCTTCTCCGCTCCACAGCCCAGGCAGAGGGACCGGACGCCCCTCGGGAGAGGTGGCGGCCGGTCTGGTGGCTCGCTGCTTCCGTGAGGATGGCAGACAGCACAACCCCAACACCTGCCCGCTTCACACCCGTGGGGCCCGGCTCGGTGTGTGTGCGTGCACGATGGCAGCAGTCATGTGCTTTTAGATCCCTGGCCGGAAGGCGCCCGCCCCCATTCCCTCATTGTCCCTGGCAGTCCCAGCCCATCGCACAGGGGGCCCAGCGCAGCCCTGCACGGGCCAGCAGAACAGCCATGCTGGCCCCTCACTGCCCACATCCAGCAACTTCAGGAAGCCCCTCCCCCTGGCCGTTCGCTGCCTTTACCCCATTCGCCCCAGCGGAAGGCAACAGAGACTCGGCCAACTCCTGTGGCTCCCCACGTGGGCCCTGGCACCAGAACCACAAGGTCCCTGGAGCAGTAATGGTGGACCCACTGAAGCTTCTCTTTTGGCAGTGACCAGGGATATCTGGGGGACCATCAGATGCCAGGACAGAAAGAGGGGCTCCTGCGCGTCTCCACCCCGTTTCCATTTTGGGGCTCCTGGCTCTGTGCTTAGGGACCACTTGGTGGGCTCACAGGAGCATACGTGGTGCTGGGGATCGAGCCCAGGTGGCCCCTGTGCAAGGCAAACACCCTTCCCCGGATGCTCTGCCGCCCCTTCATCTCAGAGGGACCCCCGTGTCGAAGCCCACTGAGCCCAGCACTCGCAAGGCATGCCTGTCCCCAGCAGGAAGCACCGAGCCCAGGGGGAGCCCAGCCGCTGAGGCACCTCCTGCCTGGGCGGGCTCTGGGACCGGCCGCGAAGCTGTCCTGGGGCGGGCGGGGCGAGTGGGGCCACAGCCCCGAGCACTAACCACACCCGGACACCACCAGGAAGGGAGAAGTGCCCGACCTCGCCGGGCCACCTGCTGCTGGGCACCCCAGAGTGGGTGGCGCCTCACCTTGGACCACTCCACGATGCAGTCCAGGCAGAAGTAGTGGGCGCAGCTCTCGGGGGTGCCCAGGGCCTGGTCCCGGAAGGGATTGAGGCAGATGGGGCAGCTCTCGGAGTCGTCATCTGAATGCAAGGCGCCCTCCGGCTCCAGATGCCCCAGAGTCGCTGCCAGTGCCCCCTCATCTTCCTCGTCCTCGGAATCTGCGGACGAGAGGGAGACAGAGTCAGCAAGAGTGGGGACCGAGGACCACCGGCTATGCTGTCTGCACGCACACACACGCATACGTGCACGCACACACACGCGTGCTGGGTGCACTCAGGACCCTTCCTGCTGCTTGGACCCACGACCCGCCCACCCCAGCCATCCCCCAACAGGGCCCTCCTGGCCAGCCTGGGGACAAACAGCAAGTCCCTCCCTCCTGGGGGCCTCGCTCTGGGTCGGCACAAGCCATGGGGCTGCATACTGGAAACCTCCCGCCCTGGGGACCATGGGGACCTGGGGATAGGAGACCCAGCAGCCGTGGGACAGGCCCAGGGCAAGAAAGCAGAGACAGTGACCCTCTCCCTACAGTGTCCGGTCTCCACCATGGCCGGGCTGTGGAGAGACAAGTGACCACCCCTACGCTGTCCAGTCTCCACCACGGCCGGGCCATGCAGGGACAGTGACCCCCCCCCCGCCCCGTGTCCAGTTTCCAGTTTCCACCACAGCCAGGCCATGCAGGGACAGTGACCCCCCCCCAGTGTCCAGTCTCCACCACAGCCAGGCCATGCAGGGACAGTGACCCCCCAGTATTCAGTCTGCACCACGGCCGGACAGTGCAGGGACAGTGACCCCCCCCCCAGTGTCCAGTCTCCACCGCGGCCGGGCCATGCAGGGACAGTGACCTCCCCCCGGTGTCTAGTCTCCACGCGGCCGGACAGTGCAGGGACAGTTACCCCCCCCACAGTGTCCAGTCTCCACCTCGGCCGGACAGTGCAGGGAGTGACCCCATGCCATGGCTCTGGGGTTCGGGAGCTCCCTCTGCAGCTGGTCCTGGCCCCCACTGCTGGGGGGTGGGGTCAGCCACCCGGTGAGAGCTGCCGTGGCCTGGGGTGTGGGTGTGTGCCAGTGGGTCTGGCAACGCTGGCTCTGGACACGCCCAGCTCACGGGCTTAATCGTCACTTTGTGCCATCTCCGAACCGACGCCTGGCCCCAGGCTGCAGCTAGCAGGAGTGAGGGCACCAGCTCACCAGATCTCTCCTCCAGGGCCGCCTCGTCCTCGTCCTCGGTGGCCGCGCTGTACTCACTGCCCGATTCATCGTCAGAGTCCCCCCCGCTGCCACTCTCTAGACAGGAGGGGAGGCATCAGAGCCGGAAGCAGGGCCCCTCCCCACCCCGCGCCCTTGACGGGGGCACACCTGCGTCACTGGCCACCACTGCCGGGCTGAGGCGCGCGCGTCCATCCGGCCCCGCGCTTTGCTCTGCAAGCTCGTCCCGGCTGTCCTCCTCCATCACTGGTCATCGGGTTGGCTCTGCAACAGGCCAGAAGCACGTGAGGCCCTGCTCAGCCCTGGCATCCTGCCAGGAGGGCTGTGGGCTCAGGGACCCGCACCCCCAGACAGAGGCAAAGCCCAGCAGGGCCTCCGCCCTCCTGGCCTCATCTCCACAGATGCGTGAACTCTGGCCCCAGATAAGGGCTGCTCCCCATCTCACCTAGCGACGCCCCATCCCCCAGGTGACCCGAGCCGGGTGACCTCTCACCCAGTGGCCCCGCCAGTCCTCGGTGCCACACAGAAGAAGGGCGCCTGGGGCTTGCCTGCCACTCAAGGGCGCTTTCTAAGCCAGCGAGCCAGGGTGCAGCTCGAGGGCAGGAGGGCCAGAAATCAGCGTGTCACCCTCGGGGGTCAATATCCCCCAGCGCCAGGTGGGACAGCAGGCCGGCAGGGAGCTCTGCAGGGTCCCTGGCCCTCCAGGAGGGCCCAGCACCAAGGTGGACACCACTGACTGCCAGGCCATGCCCACGTGGGCTATCTGTGGCACCCAGGTGCACCGAGATGCTGGCTGGCCGCCCTGGGCACCAGCAGCCTGCAGTCTCCCTGACACCTGCGGCCCGCACACCCCGGGAGTAGCCCTGGACCCGTGGCTGGTCCCCGGCACCCCACGGGGGCACTGCTCGGGGCCGCGGGCCTGTGAAGGGGCGCAGCTCCACCCCGGTGCGTCCGCACAGCCACGGGGCTTGTGCCAGCGGCTCGGCCAGGACCCCCCAGGACCCTCTTCGCCGCCAGGAACCCAGGGGAGGCGCGCGCCCGGGCCGGACCCGCCTCTGCCGGCCACCCAGCGGCCGTGCCCGAAGCAGTTCGGGGCGGGGGGACACGGACCCGGGACTGCCCACCCCAGGGCCCAGGGCGCCCCCACGCGGCGCGGGGAGGGGCGGCCTGCCGGGGGCGCCCGCCCGGCTCCACGCCCCGCGGGGCCCGCGCCCCCGGCCCGCGCGCGCTGACAGCCGGGCCCGAGGCCTCGGCGCGGCGGCCCGGCCCAGACAAAGCGCGCGCGGCGGCGGCGGCGGCGGGGCCCAGGCGCGGCGCCCGCACCTACCCGGCACCGCGCGCCCCGGGGCCTCCCGCCGCCGCCGCCGCCGCCGCCGCCCGAGCGAGAGCGCGACTAGGCCCGGCCGCCGCCTCCACTGCCACCGCCACAGCCACCGCCGCCGCCGCTGCCGCCGCCGCCTCGGCCGCGCGCTCCGCGACCCGGAAGTGCAGCGAGGACTTCCGGCGCCTCAGCGCTCGGCGGTGGAACTGCCGGCCGCATACGCGGGAGGGAGGCCCGGGGCGGAGTGGAGCGCCGCCGCCGCCGCCGTCGGAAGCGTCGAGGCTTGGAAGCGGGGCGCAGTGCTTAGTGACGGGCTGCGGCGACGGGAGACGGCGCCCCGGGACGACTCGCCGCGGCGAAGCCCCCGCCAGCGGGCGGCTCCGCGCCGTCCTCCCCTGCTTGGAGGGTGGTACGGCCGGACCACCCGGGCCAATGGGAACGGCCTCCGCCCGGGAGGACACACCCCCGGGCCAATAGGAGCGGCCTCTCGCCTGGGCGATTACCTCTAGGGCCAATGGGAACTGCCTCCGCCCGAGAAGACACGCCCCCGGACCAATGGGAACGGCCTCTCGCCGGGAGTTGCGCACTGGACCAATGGGATCGGCCTCCGCCCGTGAGGTCACGCCCCGGGCCAATGGAAGCGGCCTCCCGCCCGGGAGGACACGCCCCCCAGGCCCCCACCCCGGGCCCGTAGCTCGTTGCCGTCGCGCCAGCCGGCCCCGCGGGGCCGCTGTGCTGGTTCCGCGGGTCGCCGGGCACCGCGGTCCCAGTGCTCACGGGGACGAGCAGCCCCGGGCTATCCGTTCGCTCCCGCAGCACACGCTGACAGAGTCGCAGTCCCGCCCGTTCCGTCCCTAAGTCCTAGCGCACTGCCTAGACCCTGCTCTACCAAATGCAGGAGGGAAGGGCCAGCGTGTGCATCTCCCGTGTCCACCCTGTATGTGGAGTGCAGATTAGAGGGTAGGGCCATCGCCCAGTACCCTGGCCAGGAGGCCACCGCAGGTGAGGGCCACGCAGAATGAGAAGAGATCACAGCCCCCCCCCCCCAGACTTCATGCCATCTTTTCGTTACCGGGGTGAACCCAGACTCTCACGCTACAGGGCCGGCGCGCTACCCTACTTCCTGGCAGATTTTGAGGACAGGACTGATTTAGCTGACTGGGTTGTTCTCCACAGCACCACGTACAGTCCCATGAGCCCCGCCAGGAGTGATCCTTGAGCACCACCATTTGTGGCCCAAAACACAAACAATAACGCAGGCGTCTGACTGGGAGTAACGAGCATCCGACCTGTTCCCCAGCATCCCATGGTCGCAGGTGCCAATCTGCAGGGCACTGTGCAGTGAGTGGTGGGATGGCAGCGTGGGGAAGCCAGAGGCAGACAGCCAGCTGCCAGGCATGGTGGGGGTCACTGTGGCTGGTGTCCAGAGGGAGCATGCAGAGACAGTGGGCAGTTGACCTGGGGCAGGGGCTGCCCTTTTGTTGGTGCTCTGGGTCCAGGAGGGCCCTGGAGGCAAGAAGGAGGTAGGAGCTGGTGAAGGGCCCCCGAGCCACCGGCCTCATGGGGGCCAGAAAGGGCGTGATCTGGGGCAGGTGACCCAGCCAGCTACTTGGCCCCAGGTGTCTGCAGTTCAGCGGGAATATGGCAGGTTTCTCAATCGCTGTGCCGCTCGGGGATCATGGTTCAAAGGACCACATGGTGTGACCCCCAAACCAAAGCACCGGTGGTGAGGTCCTGTTAGGGGCAGCCCCTTCCCTTTGCAGGGAGAGTCTGCCCACCCCTGCCTTCTGCTGGTCCTTAGATTTGCGGGCCCTAAAGAGGGTTGGGGGTGGCAGTCCCCTGACCTCCAGGGAAGGATAAGGACTGTGAGGGCCACCTTTGGGTCCCTCCGTCCCCTGCAGATTTCCCAGTCAGCGGCTGGGGCCTTAGTGCCAAGATTAGCGCAGGCCACACCTTTCAAGGGGACTGTCGGTACCCAGGAACTTCCCAGAGCTGCCAAATGGAGACTAGCAGAACCTCTGGGGCCCAACACAACCAGCCCTCACTCCAGCAGCCTGTCACACACGGATGGCCCCCTCTGGCCTGCCCACTGACACCCCCACAGCAGGCCGGTGTGACTCTCAGCCCAGGGCAGGAACTGGTGGCCCACACACAGGTGTGTCCCCTGATTTGAGATTGAAGGGGCCGGAACACATGGCCACATGGTGGGGGGCTGAGCAGGATGGATCTCCTTACAGCCCCGGAGGCCCACCTCTGAAATCTGGGGAGCACTGTTTCCTGTCTCCCTGCTTCTGGGGCCTTAGCAGTCCAGTTTCTGCCTCTGTCCCCCTTGTCACACCCCCTTTCTCCCTGCCTACCCTCGTCTCCAAGGACTCATTCTGATACTGACCCCCCTGCACCCCGTCCAGCTATCTCAAGGCCTGTGGAATTACACCTGCCAAAACACTTTTTCAAATAAGGGTTTGCCCCTAGGGCCTAGTTCTTAGGGCAGAGACCCAGGCATTAGCTCTAGGGGTCGCTTCTGGGCTCACCTTTCCACCGGTAGGTGCCTGGAACCGCACCAATCAGGAGCACAGCTGGGGGGTCTATCAGGAGGATAGGGTGGGAGTGGGGAGTCCCCCACCCCTGCTCTGCCTGTCCACCTCAACTATACTTTGCCCTGAAGATTCTTGGGAAAGCCACAACACAGGACCCACTTCTGTGCTCCCCCAGAAGCAAACGCATCCCGTGTCCATGCTCCTCCCTTGCCCCCACCCAGCACGGGCCTTTGAACCTCCCCCAGGCTTCCTGCTGCTGAGGCCAGCATGCCAGGGCCGAGGACAGTCAGGGGGCTCCAGCACCCGAGCTCTGTGGGGTGCAGGAAAGTCGCTGGAAGACAAAGAGGTGGACGTAGTGTTTGAGCGGGGAGGGCCATGGGAGAGCAGGGGGCACACGTTAACTGAAAGTGACAGGCCCTGGGTCTAGACCCAGGGTGGCAGAGAGCGACGTGGAGGCAGTGGGGGTCCGGGAGGGCCAAGCTCTGAGCTAGGCACTGGGGCCGCCTACTCCAGAGATTCCGGGGAGGCAGGGAAGGGGGGGTCTCCTGCTTGTTTCGTGGGGGCCCAGAGGGCTCCTGGACGCAGCCTGGGGGGACAGCAGGGGGGCAAGGAGTCCACCTCCTGCGGCGCGCGCAGAACGCGTCCTCCGAAGGTGCTCAGAGGCAGGGCCTCAGGCGGGCCCACCCCGCCCCCGGCCCTCCAGGGGGACCCCAGCGGCCCCGCGGGTTCCGGGGAGGGGCGGCGGGCCGTACCACACGCCGCGCTAGCGGGGGCGCCGCCCGCGCGCCCCGCGCCCCGCCCGCCCCTCGCCGGGCAGGTGGCGGCCCCGCCCCAGGCCGACGTGCCGAGAGGAACGCGCCGGCCGCGCCCGCCGGGGGCCGCGCGGCGCTGGGCGGGGCGTCCGCTCCCGCCTCGCGTCCATTGGCTGCGGCGCCGCGGGGCGGGCGTGGCCCCAAAGGCCATTGGCGGCGGAACTCTCTGATTTGCATACGGGGCGGGGCCGGCGGGGCGGCCGGGGCCGAGCCGCCGCCGAAGTTGGGCTGAGAGCAGGCGACGGCCCCGCGCGGGGTCGCAGGTGACGCGCGGCTGGGGAGGGGGCTCGGCCCGGCCGGAGGGCACCGACGCTGGAGCTGGGCAGGGACGCCGGGGTTCCCTCGCCCGCGGTGGACGGAGGGAGGGGCCGACGGTGCGGGCCCTCCGGGTGCAGGGCAGCCACTGCCCACCGCACACTGCGCTGCTCCGGACCCACTGTGCGTGTGACAGCGGCTGACCTGTCCCTGGGCAGCGCGACCGCCCGGACCCTCGGCCACCCGGCTCTGTTGGACAGGCAGCGGCCACCCGGCTGGGAGGGCCAGCGCCGAGGGGGTTTGGCGGAGCCGGGACGCCCCGAGGGACTGACTGCAGACGGAGGGGGCGGGGGACAGGGACCGTGGGGCCACCAGCCCTTCACAAGCCCCTGCTTGCTGCTCCGGTTGGGCCAGATGCCCTGGAGGAGGGAACTTTTCTTTTTCCTGGTGCCCCTTGAGATCCAGTGTGTGGAGTTCCGGGGGCAGATTCTGGGTGCTGCCCCTAGGAGAGCCAGATGCCCTCCCTCCCCCAGCACCACCCGGAAGTCTTTTTTTTCCAGGAACCCCTGCCGGAGGCCCACCTAACCTGGGTGCCCATCGCAGGACAATGACCCTGAGCAGCTGTGGCCACCTGATATCGGGGTGGGTCTGCAGTGGGGGAGGGGGGCCCGGCCCTAGCTAGCTTGTTCTGAGGGTGTCCTGTCATGCCCAGCAAGGCGGCAACCAGCAGAGAAGCTGAGAGGGGGTTACTGCCAGCAGGTGCTGGCCGCTGTGGCCAAGGCAGCGAAGCCAGATCTCAGGCAGCACTCGGGGCGTCTGTGCGGGAAGAGGGTCTTCGCAGGCACCCCAGCTGCCCCCACTCGGCCGCACCCTGGGGTCTGACCCTTCTCTAGGCCCACTGCACGCCTGTGTCCTTCCGCCCTGCCCAGTGGCCTGTCCCAGAAGCCCGGCCATACCCTGGGCCCAGTGCACGCCGCTGTTCCCAAAGCACAGATTAAAACTCAATCTTGGGGCTTGGTAGTGACCTCCGACCTTGAGCCGTGCTTCTCAGTGGGGCAGGGGCTCAGCTTCGTGACTGTGCCGTATGTCCCCCCCAAACGATTGCAGAGAAGGTATGGGGGGAGGGTGGGCTCTGTCCCCCACTGGACTCTGTGCTCATGTAGGGACACGACCCCACTGTGGGGCTCAGGCAGGGCAGCCCCAGCCACCTCCCACTGAGTTCCAGCCGTGGTGGCCCTGCCTGATCAACCAGGAGCACAGGTGAGGCTGGCTCAGGCAGGCCAGTGCCCCATCTCCAAAGGAGCGGGGGCCTGAGGTTGCCCTCGCACCTGCAAGCCTCCTGGGGTCGGACCTCTCCGCCCACCCCGTAAGTGGGGAGTGCCAGGCCTGGCTCGGGGTTACCTAGTAGAAACATGAGCTTGTCAGACGCCCACATGCGGCTCTAAGCTCAGCATATGCCCACGGTCACTGGTGTCTGGGAGCCCCTCTGGCCCCAGACAGCCCCTGGAGTGGGGGCCAGTGTCCACCCAGGACAGCTGTGTGATGACTCTCTTCCGCCTGACTCCATTGTTGGCAAACCTGACGGGCGGGTCTGGGAGCCACCCGGGAGGGGGGCAGTTCCTGCTGCAGGGAAGAAGCAGGTCAGAGGGGGGCGCCAGGCGGAAGCCTGCAGAACTGTGAGGCTCATCAGTGCCGTGGGCCGGGAGCTTCTGTGGCCAGCCCTAGGAGCTGCCCATCTAGATGCCAGGCGCCGGCCTGCTCCCCGCACACTCAGCACAGACGCTCTCTGCTTTGGGCAGTTTATTGAGGTTTTAGTGTTGGGGGAGGGTGGGTGGTCCACGCACACAGACACGCACACGCACATTCACGCACACACGGATGCACGCAGCGCAGGGCAGAGTTGAGTGCAATGTCCTGGCACCCCAGGGAGGAGCTGTGGCGGAAACCCTCTGGCCCCTTGGCAGGCCCTGCTCCTTGGCGGGGTTCCCAGCGGTGCTCCAGGGGGACAGAAGCCGCTACCTCCAGGAGTTCTGCCTCATGGGGGCAACTGCCAGGGGAGGCACAGCTCAGGGGGGCTGAGGGCGCCTGGAGGGCCTGTCCCAGCCCAGCCGGGGAGAAGCTGACGTACCTTCTGGGCTCAGGCTGGGCGTGAGGGCAGGATTCCGGGGGGGTCCTGGGAGGGGCTCTTCTCTGGCTGGAGAAGGGAGACCCTGGGGGCAGAGAACAGGTCAGTGCGCTGCCAGGCTGGGGCCCCCCACCCCCAGCCCCGCTCTGGGAGGCCGTCGCGGACAGCCCCCGACCTGTGTGCGTGGGGACGGCGGGGCGGCCCCCGCCTGCCGGATGAACTGCTGGAGGTTGCACTGGCGCAGTTCCCGGTTCAGCTCCTCCAGCTCCTGGGCCTGGGCCTGGGCGAGGGAGACACTCAGGGGCCGGCCACAGCTGCACCCGGGGCACGGGCAGGGGCGGGTCCCCGGCTCACCTGCAGGGCACTCTCGGCGGCCTCCAGAGCGCGGCTCACCAAGGCCAGGCTGCCCTGCACCTCGGCTCCCTGCCGCTCCTGGGCCGCCAGGTCCTGGCGCAGCCGCTCAGCGGCAGAGGCTGTGGGCAGAGGGGTCCCGGGGGACTCGGTGGCCAGATGCAGCTGGGCCTCCAGCGCGCGGGCCTGGGCGTCCAGGGCTTGGAGCCGGGCGGCGTGCTCGGCGGTCGCGGCGCTCAGGGCTTGCAGTCGTGCCTGACCCTCGCGCTCCCGGGCCTGCTCCCGCCGCAGCTCCTGCTCCCAGAAGGCCTCCTGGCCCAGCTCCGCATCGTTGCTCTGCACACGCTGCTCCAGGCACAGCAGGTCTGTGGCCGCGGGCGGGGGGCTGGGGGCCAGCCTGGGGCCGCCCAGGCTGAAGGTGAGGGCTTTGCGGGGCTCACGGCCCAGCCGAGGCTTCGGGGGGAGGCTGGCACGGATGGGGCAGCGCTCCGGAGGCGGGCAGATGTCCGAGGACGGCCTCCCCGCCAGGCTGGGTCCTGTCCGCCTTAGGACAAACTGGACATCATTGGCAAACTGCCCGCAGGTGGCCTGGGCGCCCACGGGACACTCCTGAGGCAGCAGCTGCCGCTCCTTCTCCCGGAGACGCTGCACCAGCACAAAGCGGCCCGTCTGGCCTGCAGGGGAGAGGAGTTGCTGCGTCCCCCAGCCTCTGTCCACCCAGCTCCAGCGTGTGCAGGGGCCGGGAGGAATCCGCCACCAATCATACCTCCAGTGGGGAGAAGTGGGCCGGGCCGGGCCCCACCCCCACCCCACCCCCACCCCACCCCCACCCCCACCCCCACCGGGACCTGTCGGGCACCGACTCACCTATGGCTCTGGCAAGCGCTATGACCACTTCCTGACAGGTGGTCTGCTCGGAGACCCCGCAGACCACGCGCTGAATGCCGTCCACCCACACCTTCAGCTCCATGGCCACCAGCCCCGAGAGCATCCCGGTCCTGGGGGATGGAGGAGGCACGGGGTTGGCCCACCTGGCCCTCCCCTCACCCCAGAGCACCCAGAGCAGGTTCGGGTGCCACCCCTCCAGGTCGGACCTGCTAGGCTGTACCCAGCCCAGGCGACAGGCAGGTGGCACATTCCTGGGGTGGGGAGGAGGCGGTAGACCAGCCACCCCCCTCCCAAAGAAGGACGCAGCCCGCCTCCCTGGACACTGGGGGCCTCCCACCCCGCGCAGCCTCGGGCCCGCCCCGCGCCCGGAAAGGAGAATCATTAACCAGCCCCGAGATTTCCTGCCCCTGCAGCAGTCACCTGGCAGGGAGGGCACTGCCCCTCCCGCGGGCGGCCGTCCCTGGCACCGCGGCCGTGGGAAAGTTCCTCCCGCCAGGGGCTCCCCGGGCCCGGCGCAGCCCCTCGGCCCTCCGGCCGTCCCGCCCCGCTCCCCGGGTCGGTGGCCAGCCCAGCCCGGAGGCCGCCGGCCAGCCGCGGACGGGTGCAGGTGTGGCCCGCGCCCCTCCGTCCAGTCGCCGGCCTGCCCGGGCCGGGTCTGCGCGCGACACTCGCGGGGAGAGGGGCTCGGGGCCCCGGCGGCAGCTCACCTGGGCGCCCGCCGGCGTCGGGACCCGGCTCCGTCCGACCGATTCCCTCTGGGCCCGGCGCCGCCGCAACCTGCCGCCTCCAGCGCCGCGGGCGCGTCCCGGCCCGCGCCCCCATTGGCCCACGCCCCGCTCGCTCCGCCCCCCCACCTCCTCTATTGGCTATCCGGTGCACACCGCCCACCTATTGGCTTACGTCCATTGGCCGCTTCCTCTGTGCCCCACCCGCGGCCCCCATTGGCTCGCTGCCCGCCCCGCCCCCGGAGGCGCCCAGGTGTGGGCGTGGCCATCGGCGCGGAGGCGTGGCTACCGGCCGGAGGGGCTGGCAGAGCCGGGGTCCACGCACGCTGGAAGCGCGCGAACAACGCGGAAGCGCGGCGCGTCCGGGCAGGTGTCGCCCCGCTCCCGGGCTGACTTCCGCAGGAACCGCTCGGGCTTCGAGTCTTGGCCTAGGGATGGGGGCTAGTCGGGGCCCCGCTCGGGTCGCCACCCGTGGCCTAGGGCGGACTGTGAGTCCCCAGTGAGAAAGAGGAGGAGCCCCCGGGCTCGGCAGAATTTTCCGGCTTCAGCCAGGACGAAGGTTCTGATGGCAGAGCGACCAGCCTGGAGACTGCTGGGGACAAACCCCTGGCCTCTTGCCTGAGGCTCTTCCCCCAGGTCTTCCTGCGCCCAGTGGGACCCATGGGACCCACTGCCCTTTGGGGCTGTGGATGCCTCCTGCAGCAGGGGTGCTCAGGGCCATGGTGCCCCAGGACAGCAGGCCACAGGCTCGGGGCTCACAGGGGCCCAATAGGGGCCCAATGTGTGAGCGAAGGGAAGGGGCTAGGCTGAAGTGGCCTCCCTTCCCTGGGCAGAGGGAACTGTTGTCTCAAATGAGGGTGAATCCTGAATGCAGCTGCTGGAGGAAGGTGGGTCTGCGGGCTGAGATTTGGCAGGTGTCCACTGGGGTCAGGGTCCTGGAGGGCCAGTGGCTAGTGGCCAGCATCTGAATTTCTCAAGGATCTTCCACTTCCCTTTCCCCCTCTGAGTGCCTGGCACTGCTTGAGAGCTCCATTGTGCACCTGCCCACAGCAGCTCCAAGGCTGCCCGGGGAGCACTTTAGGGGTTCCAGGGCCTGTGGGTGAGGGGCAGCCTAGCTGTGGGCCCAGTGCTCACACCAGTGCTGTCCTGGTCTCCCTGGAGGCCTGGTAACAAACAGCCCCTCCCTTGAGTGCTGGTACCATGGCAACAGCCCTAGTGCCTTTCTCCCCCCCCACCTGCCCTCTATGTGGCCTCAGGTGAGTGTTGGGGGTGGAGGTCTGGGCTAAGGGGTGATGGTCTTGGCTGCACCTCTGGGGTGCTTTGCTCCAGGTTGAAGGACCGCCTAAGTCCTACGCGGCAGGGGTGACGAGGAGGAGACACCAGGGAGTGTGGGAACCTTCGGGTGGCATGTGGCGTGGGAGTGACCAGTAGGCAGCCATGTGGCCAGCAGTGCAGTTTCCCGGTGGTCAGCGGCGTGTGTGTACTCGTACCCGGGCCTCCTTGGGGAGTGAGGCGCGGGAACCAGGGTGCCTGCCGCACCACGAGACACATGTTTGTGGCCATGGAAGGGGAGCGACCTGGGCTGCCTCTGGCACATGGGCACGTGTCCCCCTGTTCCCTCAGCTGCCCCAGACCATCAAGCATGGCGCGCAGAGGTGGCCATGAGGCTGAGGAAGCCAGGAAGGGCAGGTTCCCATCAAGAGAGGAAGCAGAGCCGGTCCGAGGCCAGCAAGAGGCTCCGGCCCACCCTCAGCATGCCAAGTATGCCTGGTGGGGTGGTCCCTCTCCCGCCGGCCACATGGGTGGGCTGTTCAGCAGGGTCGTTGGCGTTGCAGGCTGTGCCCGGAAAGCCTAGACCCACGCACCCTGCGCCTGGTGTGGGGGCAGCGGGAACTGGAGCTCCAGGCCCTGCGGAGGACCCTCCGGCACCAGCAGGACACCCGGGAGTATTATATCAGGCAGGAAGTGGCTGGGTGTCCGGCCCACAGGTCAGCTGCCTCTGTCCCCCAGCACCCCCCCCCCCTGCTGCCCCCTGCCCAAACCCAGCCTTGAGCCTGGCCCAGTCTCCAACCCGACCCTAGCCCAGATCTCACCCCGAACCCTCAGGGCTGCCAAGCCAGAGCCAGGGGGCAGACCCAGCCCGCCCTGGGGTTGGGGACCCCCAGCAGTGGACGGGGGGGTCTGTGCTGAGGGCGGCCTCCCCTAGGAACTGGCTCAGCCAGGAGACTCTCCTGCAGAGGCAGATCCAGAAGCTGACTCTGGACCTGCAAGAGCAGAAGGAGCAGGCACAGCTGGTGAGGGCGGGGCGGGGCGGGGCGGGAGGGGTGCTGGTGGCCCAGGGTGCCAGGCTGGAGAAGCCGCCCCACCTCTGGGCCCTCCCCGAGCAGGAGAAGGAGCATCTGGAAGAGCAGCTGCTGCAGAGCTGCCAGGCCCTGCAGCAAGTGGAGGCCGAGCTGCAGGCCTTCCGGAGGTCCTGCCTCCTGCAGCTGGCCCGCTCGTCCTGGGTGGGCCGCGTGCTGCGCTCCTCCACGGGCAGCGTGGAGGTAAGCCCCCCCAACCGTGCTCCTGCAGCCCGGTGACAGGGAGGAGTCCATACCCAGGGCACACTCAGCAGGGGGAGGTGCCCACTGCTGCCCACGGTGCCCTCCTGCAGGTGGTGACCGCGGAAAACCTGGTGGACTTAAGTGACTTCTCTGAGGACGACAGGGTCCCCGCAACTGGGGAGGTGAGTCAGGCCCCGCCACCCCCTGGGACGCCTGTACCACAGGAAGGACCGCATTGTCTCGCCTCCTGGCCAGGGTTTCCGGATGGAGGACGTGGACTGGAACAGCATTGCCCACCGGTACCCCAATCTCCTCAGCAACCTGGAGCCCAACACTGATGAAAAGTAACTCCCGGGGCCAGGGGAAGGGGCCGGAGGGCGCGCGAGTCCACACCAGAGTCCCTGTGCCCGCCTCTCCCCGCACTGCTGGGGTGAGGCCCCCTGGACATACACCACTCCCAGGCTGGGGTGCCTGCCTCTGGCAGGGGGCAGGGCTGGTCCGCAGGAATGAAGCACAGTGGCCATCTGCAGGTTCTGGCGGCCCCAGAACACAGAAGTCTTCAAAAGCGTGGAGTGGGGCTCCCTGCCCAACAGCCTGAGCCGCACGGACTCAGGTTCCAGCAGCAGCCAGCAGACAGAATACAGTGGCGGACTGGAGGTGCCCGAGCTTCCAGCCACTTCAGAGCAGCGGGACCCAAGGACCGAGAGGCCAGGCGAGCAGGCCCAGGAGGACCCTGAAGGTGAAGGGGGAGCCCCTCCTGGCCCGCAGGGTGCTGTGCTGGGCTGTTTGGCCTCTGGATCTTCCCAGTCTATCTCATCTATGGGGCCACGCCACCCACGCTGGCTTAGACCCCCAGAACAAGCTTTGTGCCCCCCTCCCCTTCCCCTTTCGCTCAGCTCCTCAGGAGGTTGGGGGGCCCTTGAGGTGATACCGCTAGTGAGGGCCCCACATGTAGGTCCCTTCGCCAACAGGACAGTGTCCTGATCACCTGGAAACGTCCTCGGAGCAGCAGCAGCAGAATGGCTGGGCTCCCGGGACCGGTGTGGATCCCGAAGCCCTGGATCCGAGGTAGCAGCGGACGCGAGAGGGGAGAGGGACCCCGCCTCGCGCTAGCCCAAGGCAGAGCAGAGCCCCTGGCTCCCCCCAGCCCCGAACACAGCCCGCCGGGCTCCTGCCTGAGGATCGTGAACGTGAGCCGCCGCGAGCGCTGCATCTGCATCCTGAACCAGTCGTCGGAGCAGACGGTGGACCTGACTGGCCACATGCTGGTGCAGCGGGTCGGAGACTTCCCCGTGTCCATGTACCGTTTCCCCAGCAACACGCAGCTGGAGGCGCAACACCACGTCACGGTTCGCCCTGCCCCGCCCGCAAAGTCCCGCCCCGCGTCGTAGCCACGCCCAACCGGCTAGGCCCAGCGTCTTAGCCACGCCCGATCTTCAGGCCACGCCCACCGGCCTATCACCCGGTCTTGGTCACGCCCACTGACCCCGCCCCGCAATTTAGCCACGCCCAACAGACCGGCCACGCCTACCTCCCCGCTTGACCACGCTCAGTATGTCACGCCCCTCGGTCTAAACCACGCCCACCGCACCCCTCATCCACTGCCCGCGTTCCCCAGGTATGGAGCGACGGCATCTGCAGCACCAAGAAAGCGCAGCCCTGGACCGGAGGCCAGCAGCCCACTTCCTTCCAGCCCAGCCAGCGCTTCCTGACTGTCCTCCTCAACCCCGAGGGCGAGGCAAGGGCCCGTGGGGGTGGGGGCGGTGACCGCCGCGCCCGCCCCCGCCCCCTCACGCACGCACACCTCGCTGTAGGTCCTCAGCTCCTTCCGGGCCCCGCACTGCGTGTCCCAGGTCTCGAGGCTCTTCGAAGACAACACTGACCTGTCCATCGATCGCTTCCCGCTCACAGAGGCCAAGACCGTCCGGCCGCGGCGCCAGCCTCGAGCCCCGCGCAGGGGCCGGGCGCGGCGCCAGAGGCCACGGTGGGCACCCCCGGCCCCGCGACCCCGCCGCCCCCGCGCCGGGCCCCGAGTCCCCGCCCCCCCCCCCGCCCAGCCCTGGCCCCGCCTCCGCAGCCCCAGTCCTCACGACCCCCACCCCACCCTCAGGATGCCTGAACCCCTGCCGGGCCTGTGCAGCTGCAGGCTCGCGGCCCCCCGGGATGCGGACCCTGGTGTGGACACACCGATGCCACAGCCCCTGCCGCCGACCACCCCCGGTGAGCTGGTGCGGGAGGGTCGGCCAGGGGTGGGGGGACAGGGGCGGCCGGCTCCGTCCCACCCTCATCGCTGTCTCACGCAGAGCTCGGGCCGTGCGTGGACCAGTGTCAGGACAGGAAGGAGCGCAAGGTCCAGGTGAGTGCTGGCCGCGCCCTCCTGCTGCGTCCGCCACCTGCCGGCTGGCCGGGGGACGGACGTCTACCCTCAACGCCTGCGGCCACTCCCCGCAAGCAGCCTGACCTCTCCCTCAGGCCCGCCTCACCCCTCTACTTGGCGCCTCCCGGCCAGGCCCTGCCCTCGCCCGCCCACCCGGGTCTCGCGTCTCACCTCCCCAGGTGGGCCGGAAACGCGTGGATCGCACCTGCCCCATGGTGGCCCTGTCTGTGCAGAACACGGCCGAAAGCAAGTTCGGCTTCCGCTTCCTCAGCTACCCGCCCATCACGGTGGTCCCGCTGGCCGGCGCGGGCCGTGTCCTGCCATGCCAGAGGCGAGTGTAGGGCAGCAGCGGAGCCTGTGCGTCGCCCCCACCCTCAGCGCCCCGATGGTTTGTCTGTGACTGCGGGGGTGGGGACAGTCGGGGGAGGCCCGCGGTGCTAGCTGCATAATTTATTAAACCGAGGTTGCCTGCAAAGCAAGCAGCGTTTCCGTACACGTGAGGGCTGGAAATGATCGCTTGGTTTCTGGGGTGTCTCCCCCCAAGAGAAGGCCCGGCCACCTCATCCCCACGCGGACCCCGTGAGTCCGTTGGGGATGGGTGCACCAGGTCTGGCTGCACCCGGCCAGCCTGTCCACGGTCCTCTCGGGACCCTGGAGAGTCCGTGCAGGGTGGCTGCAAGGCCTCCGGGGAGTGGCCAGAGCCCAGGCCAGCCCCAGCCCGATCTCCCAGGCTGGCCACCGTGGGCAGTGGTTGAGGCGGGACTTACCCGGCCTGGGCGCCTCCCCCACCAGATGTGCTGGAGGTACGCGGGGGCGTGGCCACAATCGGGCCAGGGGGCAGTGGGCGGGCTTCCATTAGGGCTGGGTCCAGGCTCAGGTGTGGCACTCGCCAGAGACCTGGGGTTGGGCGGCGGGGTCTGGCGCAGGCTTCAGGCCCGGGCCCACCCTCAGGGCCTGCAGTGCGTTGACCGCAGCCAGCTCCTGGCCCAGGACAGGCCCCAGGCTGCCCAGGGCGCGGAGTCGGCGGCCCCGGAACTGTAGCTCCTTGGGGCCCCAGGAGCCCAAGCCTGGTGGCAGAGGCGCCCTGGGTGGGGCGGGGGTCAGGAGGAGACCTGGGGAGACAGGGAGAGACCCGGTTCCGGAGAGGGCCCAGGCAGCACCAACCCCGCGCCCTGTGGGGACACCAGGCCTGCAGGGCCTGCTCCCCCGGGAGGGCGGCTGGCTGTGCAGTGCACTGCCTGGACCTGGCCGTGGTGGACAGTCAGTACCCTGGATCCCGAGTCCAGCTCCTGGCAGTCCCGCTCCCGCTGCCCCAGCACAGTGCTCATAGAGGGCCCAGCTGGGGCTGGAGCCTTCAGGGTGTTCAGACACCTCCTCCAGGAAGCCTCCCTGCCAGCTGAATAAGGGGACTTACAGGCCCTCGTCTGCTTGTCAGGCTACTCAATCCGGAGCGGAGTCCCCAAGCCTCTCTGCTGGCACCCTGCAGTGCTCAGCACCTTCTCGCCCCGACACCCAGGCCCCGGGCCAGCTTCCAGACTGTGAGCACCCATTCCAGGAGAGGGTCTCGGTCACTCCCTTCCCGAAGCCAGCCCAGAAAGGGGCCCCTGGTACCTCGTCTGTGGTGGGGGTCCTCCCCTTGAGTGGCAGGTTGGTCACTCCCAGAACCAGGGGCCACGCTTGGTGGCGGAGGGCAAGCTGTCTCCTGCTCTTTGGGGCCAACCCCTGGGCTCTCGAGGATGGCGTCCACTTCTGTCTGGGAGTCCGGCAGCTTCTGGGGCAGAGGGCTAGGGTGGGAGGGGGGAACAGGCTACTCCCCGGGCACTGACCCCATTAGATGTGGCCCTGTGATGGTCCCTCTGCCCCTGTCTGTCTCCTCCAGTGGGGCACCAGCCTGGCCCTCACAGGACACAGACACACAGACACACCAAGAAAGACACACACCCAGGGACAGACACACACACTCAGACATACAGACACAAACCCAGAGGTAGACACACACACTCAGAGACAGACACACTCAGAGACACACAGACACACTCAGAGACACAGACACACACTCACAGACACACTCAGAGACACACACACACACTCAGACACAGATACACACCCAGAGACAGAAACACCCATTCAGACACACAGACACGCTAAGAGGCAGACACACACCCAGGGACAGACACACTCAGAGACAGACACACACTCATAGACATACACCCAGAGACGGACACACACTCAGACATAGACATACACCCAGAGGCAGACACACACACTCAGAGACAGACACACTCAGAGACACACAGACATACTCAGACACACACACACACACACTCAGACACAGACACACTCAGACACAGATACACACCCAGAGACAGAAACACCCATTCAGACACACAGACACGCTAAGAGACAGACACACACCCAGGGACAGACACACCCAGAGGCAGACACACACTCATAGACATACACCCAGAGACAGACACACACTCAGACATAGACATACACCCAGAGACAGACACACACACTCAGACACACAGACTCACTCAGAGACTGAGACAGACAGACCCTCAGACACGCAGAGGCACAGACGGACAGTCTGCCCGGGAGAGCGCCCCGCCGAGACGCGGGCCCACGGGCACACTCGGCCGGAGGGCACCCACCGCAGGCACAGCTCCCGCCGGGCCCGGAGCCTGGCCACGGCCAGAAGCTCGTGGCTCTCTGCACACTCAGAGCCGGGGGCGCCAGCACTGATGGCGGGGCCTCCTGGCCTCTGTGGGCACTGCTTCAGGGGCACCCAGGCCTGGAGAGGAAAGGGTGGTTTCGGGTCAGTCGGCGGGGACGGGTGAGGAGGGGGGAGGGGCCAGGAAAGCGGGCCTGGCTGTGTCAAGGGGCCTGGCTCTGGCTGCCGGCCGGGGCAGGCCTACCTGGTGCTGCCGCCTACGCCGCCACAGGCCTTTGGTGGGGTTCCCGCAGAGGACAGGGCCGGCACCTGCGGGACAGGGCATAGCTGGGCAGGGCTGGGGTGGGCCAGGGGGCAGGGCAGCGCGGGCTGAGGCAGGGCGATACCGTGGGTGAGGTTGCTGGCGTCCTCCTCGGTGCTGGCGTCCTCGGGGAGTGAGCCGTCGGTCAGGGGGCCCCTGGGCACCAGGAGGGACAGAGGCCGGAGCCGGAGGCTCTCAGGCCAGGACTGCTCAGGGCCAAGTCTCCAGATGGGGGGTCCAGAGGCGTGATCTGCTCCGGAATAAAGACCAGAGCTCCCTGACCACCGGCCAGAGGCTGGCCCACAGCCCCGACTGCAGAAACCAGGGACCCCAGCCCCTCACCTCCGACCTCGGTGTTCCAAGGCCCGCAGGCCAGGGGTGTGTGTGTGTATGTGTGCACGCGCTGTGGACCTGGCAGGCGTTCTGGCCAGCGGTGCTCATGCACTGGAGCCCAGCGGCCAGGTGGGAAGGACACAGTGTGTGGCTGTCCACCAATCGGAGGTGAGGACAAGACAGGGGCTCCCGCGGAGGGAGGGGGCCGCCTACCCAGCCTGGGGAGCCAGGGATCCTGTGCGCTGCTGGCCTTGATGGCCTCCTTCACCATGAGCCAGTCCTCGCCCAGCCTCGGCCTGGCGGGCTCCGTCTGCGTGGCCGGCAAGTCGTCCAGCACCTGCAGCTGGGGCAGGAGCCGCCTCACCTCTGCGCGGTAGTTGTACTCCTGCAGCGGCTGCGGGTGGGCGTGGCTTTCCGTCAGGCCCCGCCCCCGCAGGGTGGGGCTTGCCGCGGCCCCGCCCCAGCACGCACCTGGGCAGCGGCTGTGGCTGGAGGGCAGGGCCGCAGGCACACGGGGTTGCCCTCCAGCGTGAGCATGGCCAGCCGCGGGCACAGGTGCAGGTAGCGCACCTGGCCCAGCTCCTCCACACTGTTGCCCTCCAGGTCCAGCACTTCCAGCGTCTCCAGCAGGCACAGCGGGCTGAGGTCTGAGATGTCGTTGTAGGACACGTAGAGCTCCTGCCGCGCGCAGGGGGGGCTCAGCAGGGGAGGGGGCGCCCCCCCCACGGCACCCACTCCGCAGACCCACCTTCAGTGCGGGAAAGGAGCCGATGCCGTCCAGGTCACTCAGGCCGCAGCGGGCGAGCCAGAGCACCTGCAGGTGGCCCAGGGAGGTGCCCAGGTCTCTGCGGAGGGCAGGGGGTCTCAGTGCCATGGACAGGGTGTCCTGGGTCCCAGCCGGCTCTGTGCAGCTATGAGGTCCTCAGACCTGGACCTGGTCAGCAGCTCCGCCAGGGCGTAGCCGCACTCCTACTCCGAGAAGGGCAAGGGGGGTCGCCTCTGTCCCCTGGCTCTGCCCACGGGGACTGCAGTGAACTGGGACCCCACCTTCCCCACCTCAGGCGACCCTTCTTCCTGCCCCCCCACCTCCCGACCACCTGGGGGGACACATCCTGTGTCCTTCCCCAGCCAGTGGGACTTGGTCTCCAGCTGATCTGCCCCCCATCTCCCCAACCCACATCTGTGAGCCCCTTGCTGGCAGGGTAGCGGCAGCAGTTGGGGGACCCCCACCTCCGGTGGCCAGGAATGGGGATGCAGATCCCTCTCGGTCTTCGCCTGTGGCTGAGTACATGGATTAAGTGCGACTGCAGAACACTCAGAAGGGAGGAGGAGGAGGAGGAGGAGGTGGAGGAGGAGGAGGAAGAGGGCGTGTGGGAGCCGGGGCCTATCCGAGGCCACGGGAAAGGGTGACTCCAGAGCTCCCCAGGGGTTCATGGCAGACCTGCAGGGACTGGACTGCCCCGTGCCCAGGAAGGAGCAGCTGCCGGCTTGTAGGTGGGGCCCCGGGGCCACAAACGCACACACCACACGGACACACACACTCACACACTCTTACCCTCACACCATACACATTCCGACATACACAGACACACTCACTTTTTTTTTTTTGGGTTTTTTTTTTTTTTTTTGGGTCACACCTGGCGATGCACAGGGGTTACTCCTGGCTATGCACTCAGGAATCACCCCTGGCCGTGCTCAGGGGACCATATGGGATGCTGGGATTTGAACCCGGGTCGGCCGCATGCAAGGCAAACGCCCTACCCGCTGTGCTATCTCTCCAGCCCCTTTTTTTTTTGGTTTTTGGGTCACACCCTGCGATGCACAGGGGTTACTCCTGGCTCATGCTCTCAGGAACTGCACCTGGCGGTGCTCGAGGGACCATATGGGATGCTGGGAATCGAACCTGGGTCGGCCACGTGCAAGGCAAACGCCCTCCCCGCTGTGCTATTGCTCCAGCCCCAGACACACTCACTCTTAACACATATGGGCACATACACTATACACATGGACAAGTAGTCTCATACGTACTCTTACAGTCACACCACACACCCCTACAGCACTCACAAGCACACATACTACATGGACGCACACACACTCACACCACAGACACATATACTCACACACGAACACAGTACTCTCACATACTCTTCAACTCAAGCTCACAACACACATGGGGACACACACAATATACTCTCACACTCATCCCGTACACTGCCTCACACACACACTCACACACAGGGCACAATATTCACACTTTCTCTTTCTAGCCCTGAGTGTCACTGCTGGGGGCCCCGCATGGTCCAGCACTTGGTGACAGAGAATTCAGGGGTCCCTGCTGAGGAGACAGACACTCCTCAAGCTGTCTGACGGCGCACGGACGGGGTGGGATGGACTGCTGGTTTCGGGGTCTCGGGATGGAATATTTTGTTTGGTGAAAAACCCCAATTTCCCCTTGTCCAATCCCTCTTTCTCCTCCCAGCCACATTCCGCCTTTCCAAACTTTCTTTGTTCTTCCCGCCGGCTGACAGGTGAGGGGCAAAGGTACATTTGGGGCAGTACGGTACTGCCCCTGGTCCGGCAGGCGTCACGCGTGCCCAGGAGAGGAGGGCCCCAGCCTCTCCTGTCCTGACTCTGAGCCCTGACCCGGCTTCAGGAGGCCCATCCCTGGGGGGGTTTCAGCTGGGCAGCAGTGGTTTATTTTTTTTGTTATTTTAATGCTTTTTGGGTCACACCCGGCGATGCACAGGAGTTACTCCTGGCTCTGCAATCAGGAATTACCCCTGGTGGTGCTCAGGGGACCATATGGGATGCTGGGAATCAAACCTGGGTCTGCGGCGTGCAAGGCAAATGCCCTACCCGCTGTGCTATCACTCCAGTCTCAGCAGTAGTTTATTTAATTGAGGCCTCAGATTCCTTTTTTTTTTTTTTTTTGGCTTTTTGGGTCACACCTGGCAAGGCTCAGGGTTTCCAGGGTTTCCTCCTGGCATTCAGGAATCACTTTTTTTTTCTTTTTGGGTCACACCTGGCAATACACAAGGGTTACCTCCTGGCTTTGCACTCAGGAGTTACTCCTGGCAGTGCTCAGGGGACCATATGGGATGCTGGGAATCGAACCCGGGTCTGCCGTGTGCAAGGCAAACGCCCTCCCCGCTGTGCTATTGCTCCAGCCCCTCAGGAATCACTCTTGTTGAGCTCAGGGAACCATACGGGGTGCTAGGGATCAAACCCAGGTCAGCTGCATGCAAGACAAATGCCCTCCCCGTTGCCCTGTCACTCTGGCCCTGTAGCCCAAATTCTCAAACTGTGGGTCAGGGCCCAATATGAATGTGGGGGTCACGAACCAGTTAACAACACTGAATTTCTGAAAGCAAGTACCCAAATTCCCAATCTCCTGCATCATGGATGCCGAATGTCTGTGTTCACTGGCCCGAGTTGGATTCCTCAGGTGGAAGGAGTATCACCACAGGCGGGCAGGGATGGAGGTGGGTGGGAGGGACACCGGGGCACTGGGGGGAAAGGCGCACTGGTGAAGGGACAATATTGGAACACTGTGTGACTGAAACCCGTCATGGACAACTTTGTAGCTGTGTATCTGATTCAATTTAGAAAATATATGTATATATATATAATTTTTTTAGAAAAGGAGTTTTAAGCAGAAAAAGTTTCAGCAGCCCTGGGCTAGACCACGGGAAGCGCCACTATGCACCCGAACCCCCAGGCCTGATGAGAAAGCAGCTGAGGTGACCCTTGGAGTGGCCGCAGCCCCCGCCCCACCCCTTGCCACCGATGGTCCATGAAGGCAGCCGGGAGAACACAGCGCCCGGGAGTGAGCATGCCAGCACACAGTGCCATTTCAGCCACGGAGAACGTTCCAGAATTCCCCCATCGTCGTGCCCAGCTGCCCTGGCTACTGATAGCAGCATCATTTCCTGACATTTGTCATGCTCAGTGACCTCAAGGCCACTCTGCTCCCGCCCATCTCTGGGGACCTGGAGTCTGTGGCTCTTTTTCAATTTTTTTTTTTTTGGGGGGCACACCTGGTTGTGCTCGGGAGTTACTCCTGGCAGTGTTCAGGTGACCAAATGGGATGCCGGGGGTCGAACCTGCGTTAGTCACATGCAAGGTAAAGACCCTCCCCGCTGTGCTACTGTGCTGGCCTGGACTGTGGGGGTCTTATGGAACCTTGGGGGGGGTCTCATGGGAGACTGTGTCCACCCATCCCTGCCGGCAGGACGGCTGTGGGCACTCCTGCTGGGCCCCACAACCTCCTGTTCCCTCGGCCCCCACCCAGTCGTGACGGCCTGACCCCACGCTCGCTCACTTGGCGACATGCCGGCCAGGGTCTCTCCAGGAGACACGTGCTGGAGTGGAGTCCAGCCCACCACCGTCCAGGCCCTGCGGGCACGCGCCCTTCTGCTCCCGCTCCCGCCCAGGACGGGGCTCAAGGCACTGACCTCACCGAGCCCAGCCGGCTGCCGTTCAGCTTCAGCTGCCTGAGGTTGGGCAGGTGCACCCCTGTGGACACAGGAGAGGGTAGCCTGGGGGGTCTCCTCAGCACCCCCAAGCCCACCGTCTGTGTCAGGCTGCAGGGGAGAGGTGGGGGGGCCACTGCAGCGTCCCCTGCGAGGCTCTGGACGCACCCCGGCAGGGAGCCCTCGCTCCAGGGGGAGGCCTGGAGAGGTGCGTGCAGGCGGTGGGTCTCCCCCTGTGGGCTCCTGGGGAGACGAGCGCAGCAGAGGCACTGCGGGTGCACCCAAAGGCCCAGGCCAGGGCCAGGGGAGGGCCGCGCCGGGCTGGTCTTACCAAAGTTGCCCAGGCTGCTCTGGCGGGTGTCGGCACACAGCTCCAGCCGGCTCACCTGGCGCAGGTCATCCACCTGGGCTACTGCCTTCTGCGGGGAGCAGCAAGTCAGCCAGGGGTGTGCCCCACCTCGTCGCAAGGCCGGAGGGGGCGTGGCTAGGCCCGCCCCAAGGCCCAAGGAAGGGGGTGGTCTGGCTCTCGGTGACCTTTTTTTTTTTTTGGCTTTTTGGGTCACACCCGGCGATGCTCAGGGGTTCCTCCTGGCTCTGCACTCAGGAATTACTCCTCGCGGTGCGCGGGGGACCCTATGGGATGCTGGGACTCGAACCTGGGTGGGCCGCGTGCAAGGGAAACGCCCTCCCCCGCTGTGCTATCGCTGCGGTCCCTCTGGTCACCTTTTGTCTCTGCAGCTGAACCGGCTCCCTTCTACCTGGCACCCAGATCCCTCTGTACGAAGTACAAGGACAAAGACAAATTCTAGTGTCACCGAGACACCCCCCCCAGAGGCAACCGGGCTCATCAGGGAACAGCCCCAGCATTGACGGTGGGCCTGTCCAGCGATGGGCGTGTCCTGCAGTGGGCGTGCCCTGCAGTGGGCGTGTCTTTCAGTGGGCGTGCCCTGCAGTGGGCCTATCCCACGGTGGACATGCCCTGCAGTGTCTGTATCCCTTGATGGGGGTTTCCTGCTGTAGGCAGGTGTGTCCTGTTAGGTGTGTTCTATGGGGGGCGTGCCCTGCGGGTTAGCCTGTGGGGAGTGGAGGTGGGAATCAGCAAGGCCTGTGTCGGAGGAGGCTCCATGAGCTCAGGGCTCGAAGCCTCAGCTGGTTCCGCATCTCCCAGAAGCAGAGGGGAGGTGAGGAGCTGAGGAGCAGGAGGATGGCCGGGGCAGTGGCTCAAACTCTGCCTGTGGGGTGTGGTCTCGGGGTACTGGGCACGCCAGCTTCTAGCCTCCAGGGGGCAGAGCCACAGACAGCACGTGGACCCGGTCTCTGGAACCATCTGGAACAACCATGTCCTGGCCACGATGGTTTGCACCCCAGCTGGGAGTGATGGGGAAGGAAGGGGGAGAGGGAGCCCCAACCCTCTGTGGTGCTGGTGTGGGCACTCTGCGGGGTGGGCAGCTGCGGGCCACACTGACCTGTACTGCACAGGGGCTTCCTGGCCCGGACTGCTGGAGAACCGGAGGGCGTTAGGGCGTGTACCACCTCAACTCTCCCAGTGAGACTGATGGTTGGTGCCCAGGCCCTGTACAGGGGACGGAGGGGCTGTGGCGCTGAAGTCTGAGATGTGTCTGTGCCAGGGCCTGTGCGTTCCCCTCTGGGGGGATGCTGGGGAGCTATGGGCGACCTTGGGCACAGCCCCACCACGAGCGTGCCCTGAGAGGGTGTGAATGGGGCCGAGCTGGAGGCTGGCACCCACAGCGGGTCCCGGGGCACGGGGGGGGGGGGGGTTGTGCTGTCACCCACAGCAACCAGAGGTGCAGCCTACTCGGAACTGCTCACGGGCACCTCACCTGCTTGAGGGGGTTCCCTGGAGGGTCAGGGGTTCTGGCCCTGCAGGGGAGGGTAGGAGGGACTGCGTTGCCCAGTGGGGAGAGGTCACCCAGGTCAGCCCGCAGTCCCCAGCTGCCCCGCATCCTTGGATGCTTATACTGGATCACCAGTCTGGGCAGGGCTGGGGTGGGCACTGAGCCCCCCAAGAATTGCTACAAACCTGCTGGGACTCAGGACCATGGCACCCCCCAGATTTTTTCTTTTTGGGTCACACCCGGTGATGCATAGGGGTTACTCCTGGCTCTGCACTCAGGAATTACTCCTGGTGGTGCTCAGGGGACCATATGGGATGCTGGGAATTGAACCAGGATCAGCTGCGTGCAAGGCAAACGCCCTCCCGGCCGTGCTATTGCTCCAGCCCCAACCCCCAGATTTGGGAGAAAACCCTCACCCTAGAGACAGACGGAGGGACCCGAGGGCTTTGGGGTGCGTGAGGCTCCCCCCTCTTCTTGGGGTTCTCTGCTCCACTCAGTGCCAGGTGCTGTGAGGAACTCAGCGGCCTGAGGGGTGCTTCCCTGGGGCCCGTGGAAGGTGGATCCCTGGTGCCATCTCACACACTGGGGGCTCTGGCCCAGGGGAATCTGTGTCACAAGGCACTGGGGCTGGGTTATGAGGGGGCAGAACCGGGACCACAGCGGTGAGCCCACTTGCCCGCCACCACCTGCCAGCCTGTGTGTGTGTCCGCCCCCACTCACCAGCCGGGCAGGCGACAGGCTGTCCTCCATCAGCAGCTCTCCCAGGCCACCCAGAGGGCTGCCCGCATCCTTGCTCTGTGGGCAGGGGTTGTGCCAGCCCTGCCAGCCCAGCTCCCGCACTCGGACACGGGCTGAGCTGGGCCGAGGCCCGGGGACGCTGTCCCAGGCCTGGTCCATGAGCATCCAACCTGGCGGGGACAGAGGGGTCAGCCCTGGAGCCTGTGTCCGGCTATCGGCCCTGACTCCCGGGAAGGCTCTGGGCTGCAGACCCAATGCCCCTGCTGCCCGCTGCCCCTCTGCCAGGGCTCACAGGGCAGGCAGAGAGGAGAGACTCAGATGCGGGTCCACTCACTGCACCCTCAGGACCCCTGTGTTGCGCTCCTGCAGCTGGGGTCCCTAGGGCGGGCCTGACCAGGGCACCCCTTCCTCCATGCCTGCTGAGCCCCTCACCTGGGGGGGTCTGCCTTTTTCCACCGTGGGTCAAACATCCGGGCAAGAGGGTGACATGTGGCCCCAGGGGTCACCTTTGAGAAAGAGGGGGGCTGTCAAGTCTCAGCCCATAGCTGAGAGGCACCAGGGACTGCCTGCCGGTCTGGCCCTTGGCCCCTCGACCACGTGCCTGGGGGACCTGGCTGAGGGTGAGGAATGCCTGAGCCCCGCAGGGTCCCAGGGTCCCCATACCCACTTGACTGGCTTTGCTCTATTTTTTTTCGGGGGGGCCATACCCCACGTGCCCAGGCCTGACTCCTGGCTCTGTGCTTAGGGATCACTCCTGGTGGTACTCGGGGGGACCATCCGGGGGGCCAGGGGCAGCTGTACGCAAGGCTGTACTGTGGCCTGCGCTCCCGCCCTTAGATGCCGGTGCGTGGAGGGGAGGCCTGGAGCGTGCCCACAGGCCCGGCGCCCACCTACTGCCCCCCAACCCCCAGCCCAGTAGCGTGGTGTGTGAAGAGATGGGGCTCACTTTCTCAGAGGCTGCTCCGAGGCTCAAACCCGGGCTGTGGGCAGGGGCTCTGCCAAGCAGACAGTGGCGGGTGGACTTGTGGCCTCATCTGGAGAGTGACCAGCCCCGAGGTGAGGAGGGGACACCTTGCAGCCTGCCCCAATAGAGCTTCCAGCAGGATCTTCCCAAAGATGTCTCCCTCCCCCCAGGGTCAGAGGGAGCCCACCGCCTCTCCCCTCTGGGGCTGGAAGCAGCTGGGGGACCAGCCCAGGCCCCTGGGCCCAAGGAGGGTTTCCAGCAGCCCTGTGGGGCCGGCTGCGGGAGAGACCTAGCAGGTGGCCTTCCTTGTACTCATCCCTCCTGTCCATCCGTCTGTCCTTCTCCAGCGCTCCACCTGTTCACCCGGCAGGCAGGGGCTCTGAGCGCAGGGCCTGCTCTCACCCATCTCCCCCTTCCCTGCGGATGCCCCCCAGAGCGGCCCCGAGCCCGAGGGCGCGCTCAGCTCTCACCTGAGGGGTCGGCCCGGGTGCCCCTAGCCTGGGGGCTCGGTCCTGGAGCCCACCAGCGCAGGGCACTCTCTGGGACTCCTTCCGGCCGCGGTGTTAAGGGGCCTGAGAGCCATGGCAACGGGGCGGGGCCTCGTTTGCATAATCAAATATTCATGTCCCGGGAGCGCGCGGGGCCCCGCCACGCCTCTTAGCAACGGTTACTAGGGCAGGCCGGGGTGGGGGTGGGGGACGCCGCCAGGCCCAGGCGCCCCGCGCGCGCGTGGGCACCCCTCGGGTGCAGAGGGGAGGCGCCAGCAGACCTGGCAGGAGCAAGGAGGCCCGGACCTCGTGAGGGGTTGCCGGAGGAGGCGGACGGGGCGCTGCACCCCGGAGCCCCGCGAGGCCTTGCCAGGGTGGCCAGGGGTGCGGGGCCTGGGCGCAGCGCCCCATCGGCGCCCGCGAATACTGGCCGTGTTTACGCGTTGCTTTGAAATACAAACGGAGAGCGAAAAAGTTAAAACTTGCCGTCCGGGCGGCCCCGGAGGGAGGTGGGGCGGCGCGTTTGTGCTTGGGCGTGGGGAGACGGCCGTCACCTCCCCACAGCAACTCGGGGGTGCACTTGCCGGGGGCCGCCGGGGGCCTGCGAGCCCTGTCCGACTGGGGCACAGTTCCAGCCCAAAGGAGCCCGGCGCCCCGTCCAGCCCACAGCCGCCCCTGCGCCCCCGCCCCAGGCCCCAGGCCCGGGGCTCCGGCCTCCCCCGCGCTTCCCAGGCGCTCGGCGCCCGCGGTGCCCTCGCGGACCTCAGCCGCGGGCCGTCCGCGGGCGTCCAGGTGCCGCTCCGGGTGCGCTCGGGCAGGCCGGGCCGCGGGCGGGGCCGAGCCGGGTCCGGAGCGGGCCCGGGCCCCCGGCGCACACCCACGGCGGGCCCGCTTCGCGCACGGGCCAGGGCTTCCCGCGGGCCCGGCCTCCCCCGAAGGGCCGTTGGTCCACGCCCGCGCAGCCGGTGCCCGGCAGAGCCCAGCCCCCAAGGCCGCGGCCCACGAGGGCCACCCGGCCGGGCACCACCCTCGCGCGACTCCCGGAAGCCCCGCCCTGCCGCCGTTCTTGACGGGCGGACCGCTCAGCCAACGGCGCGGCGGGGGCGGGCCGGCTCGGGGGCGGGCCCCTCGCGCGCGACCAATGGAGGGCGGCGCCCGGCTGACGGACGGGCGCGGGGCGGGGCGTGCGCGGGCCCGGCCGAGTGTCCGCCGCCCGCGCCCCGCCGCCCGCAGCCCGAGCCGCACCCGCCGCGGACGGAGCCCATGCGCCGGCCGAGCCGCGCGCCCCGGCCCCGGCCCCCGTCCCCGCGCCGGCCCCGGCCCCGGCCCGGGGAGCAGTCGCGCCAGTGAGCGGTGAGTGCGGCGGGGGGCGGCGGGGCCGGGGCCGGGGCGCGCGGCGGGGCCGCACCCAGCTGTCCCCGGGCCGGGGCGCGGGCGCGCGGGGGCGCAGGTGAGCGGGCGGCGGGCGCGGCCCCGGGGCCTCCCGGGCCGTCGGGGGCGCCCCCGGCCGGGCCCCGCCGCGGCCCCGGCGCCCGGCCCGCGTCCCAGGGAGACCCTCCGGGGGCTCGGCTCCCGGGGGCGCCGTCACACCCACGCGGCGAGCCCAGCTTTGGGGACCCCCGCGGGGGACGGCCCGGCCGGGCGGCGCTGCCTCACCTGCCCCGCGCCTCCTGCGGGCGCTCCCGTCCCTCGGCGTCCGCTGCCCGGGCCCCGCGCCCGCGCCCTCTCCCCAAGTTGTGCGCGCAGAGCCGGGGGCGCGTGCCGCCGCGGGGCGGGGGCCGGGGCCGAGCTGGCCGGGGCCTGGCTCGACCTGCCCGGGCTCGCCGCTCGCGCCCCGCCTCGGCCAGACCTGCTCCTGTCGGAGCGCGCCGGCCACCCCGGCCCCGGGCGCCGCCGCCCGCTTTCTGCCGACCCAGCAACTTCTAATTCGGGTGCGTGGCCGGGAGACGCGCAGCTGTCTGTCTGCCGGCGCGCACGTGCGGCCGGGCGCGGAGCCCCCCGCCCACGGCCCAGCTCAGCGGGACTTCCCCGCAGGTGGGCAGGAGACCCCCCGCAGCGCCCGGCTCCTGCGCCCTTGAGGAACCATGACGGAGTACAAGCTGGTGGTGGTGGGCGCCGGCGGCGTGGGCAAGAGCGCCCTGACCATCCAGCTCATCCAGAACCACTTCGTGGACGAGTACGACCCCACGATCGAGGTGAGCGAGGGGCCCCCTTGCTTTTCCCACCGAGGGTGGCGGGCAGGTGCCGAGGGCCCTGCCCCGTCCGAGCCGCCGCCTCCTGCCTCCCGCAGGACTCGTACCGGAAGCAGGTGGTCATCGACGGGGAGACGTGCCTGCTGGACATCCTGGACACGGCGGGCCAGGAGGAGTACAGCGCCATGCGGGACCAGTACATGCGCACCGGGGAGGGCTTCCTCTGCGTGTTCGCCATCAACAACGCCAAGTCCTTTGAGGACATTCACCAGTACAGGTGAGGCCACCTAGCCCGGCCTGGTGCCGCCCGTGCTCACCTGCCTCCCCGCCCCAGTGCCGCCCTGGTGCTCCCCTGACTCGCTAGCCCAGTGCTCACCTGCCTCCCCGCCCCAGTGCTCACCCTCACACCCCACCCTAGTTCCCCTGACTCTAGCCCAGTGCTTACCCTCACACCCCACCCCAGTGCTCACCCTCACCCTGTCCCAGTGCTCACCTGACTCTAGCCCAGTGCTCACACTCACACCCCTCCCTAGTGCTCACCTGCCTCCCCGTCCCAGTGCTCACCTGATTCTCTGGCCCCGTGCTCACCCTTACACCCCACCCTAGTGCTCCCCTGACTAGCCCAGTGCTTACCGTCACACCCCACCCCAGTGCTCACCCTCACCCTGTCTCAGTGCTCACCTGACTCTAGCTCACACTCACACCCCTCCCTAGTGCTCACCTGCCTCCCCGTCCCAGTGCTCACCTGATTTTCTGGCCCCATGCTCACCCTTACACCTCGCCATAATGCTTACTGCCCCAGTGCTCACCTGGTGTCCAGCTCCAGTGCTCATCCTTGACACCCTGTCCTCAGTGTTCACCCTCGACTCCGCTCTTCCAGTGCTCACCCTCAGTACCCTCCCCAGTGCTCACCCTTGACACTCTGCCCCAGTGCTCAACCTCAATGCTTCTTCCAGTGCTCACCCTTGAGAGTCCATCCCAGTGCCTGCCCCATGGTGCCCCACCCCAGTGCTCACCCTCCACTCCCTCTGCGGTATCTGCCCTCGATGCCCTCCCCTGGTGCTTACCTGCAGTGCCCCACCCCAGTGCTCACTGTTGACACCCCGCCCCTAGTGCTCACTCAGCACCTCACCCCTCAGTGCTCGTCCTCAGCGCCCCACCTCCAGTGCTCACTCTCACATCTCAGCCCCAGTGCCCACCCTTGCTGCCCTGCCTGTAGTGCTCACCCGGGAGGCCCTGCCCCGCCCGCCCCTCGCCCTCGCGGCCACCTACTCACACTGCCTCCATGCAGGGAGCAAATCAAGCGCGTGAAGGACTCGGACGACGTCCCCACGGTGCTGGTGGGGAACAAGTGTGACCTGGCGGCGCGCACCGTGGAGTCGCGGCAGGCGCAGGACCTGGCGCGCAGCTACGGCATCCCCTACATCGAGACGTCGGCCAAGACGCGCCAGGTGAGCGCCGGCCCGGGCCCCAGCCAGCCAGGGACCCCCGCTGGGAGGGAGCAGTGCTCATCCCCTCTCCCTCCACACAGGGCGCCCGCTCTGGCTCTGGCTCCAGCTCCGGGACCCCCGGGACCCAGCGCCCCTGGCTCTGTAAGTCTCCCCAGATAGCAGGGCAGCGAGGGCGGCCGGGGCCGGGGCCCGGGCTGACACGCTCCGTGGGGAGGTGGACGTCCCTGGAGAGAGCTGCCCTGAGCCAGGCCGGAGCGGTCACCTGGGGCCCCCTCAGCTCCCGCACGGCCCACGGGGCCTGACTCCTAGCGAGCCAGTAGGTCAGAGACGGGAGCAGAGCCCGGACGCGGGGAGCCCTCCCCAGGGGATGAGCAGGACACCTGCAGGATGAGCACCTGGGGGGCCGCCAGGGGGGCCCGGTGTCCCGCGAGGGGCCCCACAGAGCCGCCCTGAGCTGCTGCTCCTCCGCAGGGCGTGGAGGACGCCTTCTACACACTGGTGCGAGAGATCCGCCTGCACAAGGCTCGCAAGCTGAGCCCGCCGGACGAGGGCGGCCCGGGCTGCACCAGCTGCCGCTGCCTGCTCTCCTAGCCGCGCCGCCCTCGGAGGGCCCCTCCTGGCCCCGCCCACGAAGGACCGTCTCCTGGCCCCGCCCACGCCCACGGAGGAGGCCGTGTCCCCTCCTTGCCGGGTACAGAACTCAAGCCTCCAAGGACGCTTTGCACAGACTGTGGGGACTGCAGCCGCGGGCCCGCTGTCCCGGCCTCGGGGGCACGTGCAGAATCGCAGTAAATTATTGGATGGTCTTGACCGGGTCTGGCTGAGGAGGGGGCTGGGGCGCCCGTGGGCGTGGCTTAGTCCGCAGCCGGGCAGAGCTGGGCCCCCGTGGGAGCGGGTCACATAGCAGAGGCACCAAGTGGAGTGGCCGAGGGGCACCCAGCCCCATGGGGGCATGGGCCTAGGGTGAGGGGTGGCCCACTGGCCCTGTCCCTCTCCCCTGGGGCTTGTCCTGGACGCCAGATCTCGCTGCCACCCAGCTACCTGGCAGCCCTGATCCCAGCCCCTGCCTAGGGTGAGGAGGTGACTGAGGCCAGCTCACGTGCCTTCGTCAGCCTGTCAAGGCCCCTGGTGTTGGGCTCCCCCGTGGCTGGGGCATTGGTGGGCCACACAGGTGGGGGGCTGTGCCCACCTGGGGCGCTCAGCTTCCAGAGGTGCTGGGGCTGGAGGCCCGCAGATGCCTGTCACCACCCCTTCAGGCATCGGGCAGGGGTACCACAGCTTGGGGTGTCAGACTCTGACCCCGTCTGCGACCCTCACTGGCTACTCCAGGGGCCAGCAGTGGGAGGACACACCCTAACCTGTGTCTCTGGAAAGCTTGTCTAGGGCACCCCACTGTGTACGCTGACCCAGTGTCCACACCCAGGGACCCCCATCACTGTCCTGGCCCTGTGTCTACACCCAGGTGACCCATCACTCTCCTGACCCAGTGTCCATACCCAGGTGACCCATCACTGTCCTGACCCTGTGTCCACACCCAGATGACTCCATCACTGTCTGAGCTGGTGTCCACATCCAGGGCCCCCCGCTACACAAAGACAGTGCCGGTCACTGCATCCAGTCCTTTGCCCTTGCCCCTGGCCGGCTGGTGGAGTGGACAGCGTCCAGCTGCCTCTCGGTGCTGCCCGTGCTTTCTTGCGGGTGCGGGTCTCTGCTGCACAGTGTAGGTTTGTCGGGGCTGGTGGACAGGGCCTTGGGTACTGTCCACCAGGTGGAGGGGTCTCCCGTCGTGCCGCGAGCGGGTCAGGGTCACTGGCGTGCTGGGCCTGACCCCCATCCACGTTCTTTGTGCGTTACTTGGGGACGAGCCCCACTTAGCGGCAGCTGGCGGCGGCTTCAGGCCCAGACCCGCACGGCCAGGGGTGTGGCGGGAACACCTGGATGAGATGTAGCCGCTCGGGCCGGCTGGGCAGACGCTGTGGCTGAGATGAAACTGCGTCTTGGGGACCACACACTGGGACGGTGGGGCAGGGGCCACTTGGCACAGCTGGGAGCGCGCTGGCCTTGCACGTGGCCGACCTGGCTTCCAGCCCCAGAATCCCGTATGGTGCCCTGAGCCGGCAGGAGGGACGCGAGCATAGAGGCAGGGTAGACCCTGAGCACTGCTAGGTGCCCCCCCCCCCAATCAGGACGGGGGCTGGGAGGTGGCTCAGTGCCGGAGCTCACCGTTGGGGGACACGGCCCTCTGCAGGTGTGGCCTCCCAGCCCCCGTGCCAGCCCAGCAGAGGGGAGGGAGAGTGATTTTATGCAGAGGCTGGACACGCCTGGCCAGCAGGGAGGAAAGGCTCCAGTTCACACTAAAGGCACGTAGGGGCCGTGGCCGGTGCTCGGGGCTGACCCCTGCGCCGCGGGGCTGGGTCCGCACTGGATGCCAGGATCGAACCTGGGTCAGCCAAATCAAGGGCCTTGCATGCCGTTTTATCTCTCTGGCCCCAAATAAGACTTTTTTTAAAGCATAAAATTCAAACACATTTTAGAATGATTGTGTCAGAAGAACTAGGGCCAAATTGGCCAGGACTCAGATAGGAAGGCAGGGAACAGGGCGTGGGGAGTAGTACGACGTGGAGGCAGGGCCGGATTGGGTTTGACAGGTGAGCGCTGCCCTTGCACGTGGCCTAGGTTCAGTCGTTGGCCTCCCATGTGGTCCCCATGCACCAGGTGTAAGCCCTGAGCAGCATCGGGGGTGGCCCCAAAAGGAAAAAAAGTTCAGGAGCAGAGAGTTGGCTAGAGGAGCGAGAACGAAGTGGGCAGTAGAGAACAGTGCTCGTGGGTGTGGGCACAGGCGCAGGTGTGGAAGGTGACGGAGCTGAGTGTGCAGGTGTGGGCATAGGTGAGGGTATAGACGGGCTGCTCACGGGCGGGGGGGAGAAGGCGGTAACAGGGCTGCGGACAAGGGTGGAAGGAAGCGGAAGTGCAGCATATTTGTGGGTGTAGGTGTGGTGTAGGACAGGGTTATATGGGGTGTAGATGTGGGTGAAGATATGGTAGACAGGGTGAGGTGTTTGTAGTTGTGGGTGTAGCTGAGGGTATAGCTGAGGATGTGGATGTAGGTTTAAATTAGGGTGTACATGAAAGTGTACATGCGAGTGTAGGTGAGGGTGTAGGGTGGCTGTAGAGAAGGGTGTAGTGAGGATCTAGATGTTTGCTGTGGGTGTAGATGTGGCTGTAGATGAGGGTGTAGGTGAGAATGTAGATGTTTGTGGTTGTGGGTGCAGATGAGGGCATGGATCGAATGTAGGTGTGGGTGTCGGTGAGGGTGTAGAGTGGCTGTAGAGAAGGGTGTGGTGAGGGTCTAGATGTTTGTTGTGGGTGGATATGGAGGTATGGAGGAGGGTGTGTATGTGGGTGTAGGTGAGGTTGTAGGTGAAGATGTTTGCAGATGGGGGTACAGATGTGGGTGTGGATGAGGGTGCAGGTGAAGATGTGGGTGTAGATGTAGGTCTAGATGACGTTGCAGATTAGGATGTAGATTTAGGTGTAGACGAGGATGTAAATATGGTTGTAGATGCAGGTGCATATAAGGTGCAGATATGGGTGTAGGCGAGGGTATAGATGAGGGTGTAGGCGAGGGTATAGATGAGGGTGTAGGTGAGGTATAGAGGAGGGTGTAGGTGAGGTATAGAGGAGGGTGTAGGCGAGGGTATAGATGAGGGTGTAGGCGAGGGTATAGATGAGGGTGTAGGTGAGGTATAGAGGAGGGTGTAGGTGAGGTATAGAGGAGGATGTAGGCGAGGGTATAGAGGAGGGTGTAGATAAGAGTTTAGTTGAGGGTGTAGGTGAGGGTATAGGTCAGGGTATAGATGAGGGAATAGATGAAGGTCCAGATGTGGCTGCAGATGAGGGCATATATGAGGGTGTAGGTAGGGTATAGAGGAGGGTGTAGGTGAGGATACAGACAAGGGTGTAGGTGGGTGTAAGAAGGGTGGGTGAGGGTGTAGGGGGGGTAGAGGAGGGTGGGTGAGGGTGTAGGTGGGGTATAGAGGAGGGTGGGTGAGGGTGTAGGTGGGGTATAGAGGAGGGTGGGTGAGGGTGTAGGTGTGTAGAGGAGGGTGGGTGAGGGTGTAGGTGTGTAGAGGAGGGTGGGTGAGGGTGTAGGTGGGGGTAGAGGAGGGTGGGTGAGGGTGTAGGTGGGGGTAGAGGTGGGCGGGTGGGGGTGTAGGTGGGGGTAGTGGAGGGTGGGTGAGGGTGTAGGTGTGTAGAGGAGGGTGGGTGAGGGTGTAGGTGTGTAGAGGAGGGTGGGTGAGGGTGTAGGTGGGGTGTAGAGGAGGATGGGTGAGGGTGTAGGTGGGGGTAGAGGTGGGCGGGTGGGGGTGTAGGTGGGGGTAGAGGAGGGTGGGTGGGGGTGTAGGTGGGGGTAGTGGAGGGTGGGTGAGGGTGTAGGTGTGTAGAGGAGGGTGGGTGAGGGTGTAGGTGTGTAGAGGAGGGTGGGTGAGGGTGTAGGTGTGTAGAGAAGGGTGGGTGAGGGTGTAGGTGGGGGTAGAGGAGGGTGGGTGAGAAGGGTGGGTGAGGGTGTAGGTGGGGGTAGAGGAGGGTGGGTGAGGGCGTAGGTGGGGGTAGAGGAGGGCGGGTGAGGGTGTAGGTAGGGGTAGAGGAGGGCGGGTGAGGGTGTAGGTGGGGGTAGAGGAGGGCGGGTGAGGGTGTAGGTGGGGGTAGAGGAGGGTGTATGTGTGTAGAGGAGGGTGGGTGAGGGTGGAGGTGGGGTAGGGGAGGGTGGGTGAGGGTGTAGGTGGGGTAGGGGAGGGTGGGTGAGGGTGTAGGTGGGGTAGGGGAGGGTGGGTGAGGGTGTAGGTGGGGGTAGGGGAGGGTGGGTGAGGGTGGAGGTGTATAGGGGAGGGTGGGTGAGGGTGTAGGTGTGTAGAGAAGGGTGGGTGAGGGTGTAGGTGGGGGTAGAGGAGGGTGGGTGAGAAGGGTGGGTGAGGGTGTAGGTGGGGGTAGAGGAGGGTGGGTGAGGTTGTAGGTGGGGGTAGAGGAGGGCGGGTGAGGGTGTAGGTGGGGGTAGAGGAGGGTGGTGAGGGTGTAGGTGGGGGTAGAGGAGGGTGGGTGAGGGTGTAGGTGGGGGTAGAGGAGGGTGGGTGAGGGTGTATGTGTGTAGAGGAGGGTAGGGTGGGGGTGTAGGTGGGGTAGAGGAGGGTGGGTGAGGGTGTAGGTGGGGGTAGAGGAGGGTGGGTGAGGGTGTAGGTGTGTAGAGGAGGGTGGGTGAGGGTGGAGGTGTGTAGGGGAGGGTGGGTGAGGGTGTAGGTGGGGGTAGAGGAGGGTGGGTGAGGGTGTAGGTGTGTAGAGGAGGGTGGGTGAGGGTGTAGGTGTGTAGAGGAGGGTGGGTGAGGGTGTATGTGTGTAGAGGAGGGTGGGTGAGGGTGGAGGTGGGGTAGGGGAGGGTGGGTGAGGTTGTAGGTGGGGTAGGGGAGGGTGGGTGAGGGTGTAGGTGGGGGTAGGGGAGGGTGGGTGAGGGTGGAGGTGTATAGGGGAGGGTGGGTGAGGGTGTAGTTGTTTAGGGGAGGGTGGGTGAGGGTGGAGGTGGGGGTAGAGGAGGGTTGGTGAGGGTGTAGGTGGGGGTAGAGGAGGGTGGGTGAGGGTGTAGGTGTGTAGAGGAGGGTGGGTGAGGGTGTAGGTGTGTAGAGGAGGGTGGGTGAGGGTGTAGGTGTGTAGGGGAGGGTGGGTGAGGGTGTGGTCGAGGACGCAGAAGGGGCAGATGCGGTGTAGCCCAGACTGTCCTCAGCCCTCCTGAGAGCTCTGTGCCTGCTGAGGACAGACTGTGGGAATCGGCCTGGTGGTGCAGGGCCCCTTTCGGGGAGGAGGTGTGACGCCCCCTCCCCCGTGCTCTGGCCGCCGAGGAGACGGTGCAGCTGTGGGGGGGCTGCAGGCGGGGTGGCACAGACGGTCTGTGCCCTCTGGGAGGGCCACTCTCTGGTTCGGCCACTGACCTCCCTGCACGTCCATGTCCTGCACGGCTCTCAGTGGCGGCCGCTGACGTGTGGGCCAGCACCAGGTCATTCGCGTCCTTCATGGGCCCCGGATGTTTGGACCCGGACACAGCAGGCCCGGATGGTGGAGCTCCATGCCCGAGCCCGGTGCATGAGCCACAGGCGTGAGCACACGCAGGCGCCCCGGACACACGAGCATGAGCCCGGCCAAGTGGGCGCGCTGACTGTGTGCCAGGGCGCGGCCGGGGCAGCTGCGAGGGCGGGTGGGCTGCTGATGTCTCATCACCCGCCCTCCTGGTGTCCTCCATCGGCCTCCTGCTCACCTCTGAGTCCTGTCACCCCCTCTCGGCAAGCTGCCTTCCCTCACCCGCTCTGTCAGCCTCTCGCCTGGCCCCAGCGCCCCGTCCTGTGCCGAGAGAGATCGTGCGCCGCTGTGGGAAGGCCGGAGGGCAGTGCAGGAACCTGGGGCCTGATCAGATGCAGCCCACCACGCAGGAGGCGCTCTTCAGCTGATTAGATGTGGCCCACCATGCACGAGAGTGGCCAACCTTGGGGCAGGAGACGGGAGTGCTCAGACCCTCCGAAAGCACTTCAGGTCCGTCACAGGGCTGTGCAGGGGCCTGCGGGCACAGCTTGGCCCTCCCAGCTGGGGCTTCCTCAGTGGCTCCAGCACTCCGATATTGGGGTGTCCTGGGGTGTCCTGCAGAGGATGCTGGTTCCATCTCAGGGGCTGTGGCCGGCTGCTTTTCAAGCGGGAAGTAGCCATGGGTGGGTCCGGCCCTGGTCTCTCTGTGTGTGGCCAGCCCCCAACTCCCCCAGGTGGCTGGATACCGTCTCCCCGAAGTGCCCCCCGCCGAGTGTCCAGCCCTGGTCTGCCCAGGCGTCCAGCCCTGGTCTCCCCAGGCGTCCAGCCGAGAAGGGTCTTCGTGGGTGCCCTGGTGGGTGACCCCACCTGGTGGGACGCAGCAGTCATGGGCTTTGCCGTCCAGTGATGGGGCAGGGGGACTGTACCTGATGCCGAGAGGAGGGAATCCCGCAGGCGCCCCGCGAGAGTGCAGAGCCCCCGTGACCTTTGTCCTTCCTGCAGACCAGTGGTGTCCCTCGGCCAGGTCTGGGCTCACCCTCTCACTGTTAGAATCTCAGCAGATTTGGGGGCCAGGGCCCCAGCACAGGCTCGTTCGCGCTGCCCCCCACCTCCTGCTGATCAGCGCGGGTCAGTGTCTGGCTTTCAGGTGGTCACTTGGGGACAGGGGCAGGCTGGGGCTGCAGTGTGGGCTCTGGCCACCAGGTGGCGCTGCCTCCAGGAGCGCTGCTGCAGCCTCCAGGCTGGGCATGCAGAGTTGGGGGGTGTGGGAGGTTGCACCTCTGGGAGAGGACAGGACAGTGCCTGGGTCCGGACTGTGGCCACCGGAGGCTGAGGCTGTGCTGGGGGAAGTCTCTTCTGGGATGTGTGGTGCCCGTTTTATGCCTGGAGACCCCAGACTCAGATTCCCTACCTCCGCTCAGCCTCCACAGAAACCCCTTTTGGAATGACCAGGAGCCCCCTGCCCCCGCATGTCATCCGCAAGGTCCCCACTGTCCCATCCAGGCTGTAGTTGGGCTGAGCTATGAGCACTGGGAGGTTTCAGTGGGCACATTTGTGGCATCAGCCTGACTGTGCCATGGTGATCAGAGGCTCCGGCTGGACCTGCTGGTGGCACACGGTTGGTTCTAGAAGCCCTGGTCAGTGCCCCACTGACCCCTGTGGAGAGGGGACAAGCCCGGGGACCCTGGCACCCCTCTCGGCGTTGCTTTTGGTCATGTGCTTGGAAGCCCCCTGGGCGACCCTGGCATGAGCCGGGACTCCAGAACCTGGACTCCTCGTTCTGCAGGTCCTGCTATCCCTTCTGTCACCAACCAGGGGGCTGGGTGAGCAGGGTGCACCTGAGTCACAGCAGAGACCCTGCACACTACCCGGAGTGGGGTTCCCTGGACAAGCACGGCACCAACACCCTGCCACGGGACCCCACTCTGGATCTAGGTGGCCCCAATACCCCATCACAGCCTCTCGCCGGGCTCAGGGCCATCCCAGGGCAGGCTCTCTCAGGCCGAGGGGGCACGGCGGTGTGTGCCCCACCCAGGGGCTCTGCCTGCCACAGTGGTGACGCTGGAGCGGGTCAGTGTCTGGCTTTCAGGTGGTCACTTGGGGACAGGGGCAGGCTGGGGCTGCAGTGTGGGCTCTGGCCACCAGGTGGCGCTGCCTCCAGGAGCGCTGCTGCAGCCTCCAGGCTGGGCATGCGGAGCGCGGGGTCGCTGGGCACGTCCCGTCCCATGCCAGGGTCGCCCACGCTCACAGCCCGCCTTGCAGCACAGGCAGGGGCACGCTGCTCCCTGGTGTCAGGGCAGCTGGACCAGCTCCTGCCCGGCACAGCGTCCCGGCAGCGAAGGGCTGAAAGGACAGAGCCCGAAACACCCCACCAAGAAGGATGGGCGCCCCCGGAACCGGACTGTCCTCAGCGGCGACATTCAACAGGTGCAAACGGCCGCGAGACTGGGGAGCATCAGTGTCGGCCAGAGCCAGGGGCCTAGGACTGCGGTCCCCGAGACGGCCGCCAGGGGGCGGGCCCAGCAGGGAGAGGGGCGGGGCGTGAGGTGGTAGGCGTGATATGAGGGGTGGTGGGCGGGGCGTGACGAGGGTGGGCGGGGCAGGAGCCGGGTGCCCAGACCTGAGCATCCAGAAGGAGATGAAAGCGTTTAGGGTGGTCTAGGATGCTGGGGGCGCGGACAAGGAGGTGGCCAGGTCTCTGTCTCGGAGGGCCTCGGCTCCCTGTGCCAGCAGAGACAGAGGGGCCTCTAACAGCTGCACGAGCAGGGTGCCCAGCGGGATGGACACGGGGCGCAGGTGTGCCAGCCCAGCTGGCAAAGGGGTTCAAGCAACAGACACGTGCGAACACCCCTCGGCGGGGGTGGCCACGTGGGGCAGTGTGGTCCCCAGAGACCAGAGGCTTTGAGCCCGGGCGGGACCCTGGACGCGGAAGTGCCGGGCGGCACCCAGCAGTGGCATGGTGAGTGGTCACCTCGGCTCCGCTCGGGGCAGCCCTGGGCGCAAGACGCCCAAGCTTCCGCCCTTCCCCCACGCGCCAAACAAGGCCGGAGCTTCTGTCAGAGTGCGCTAGAGCAGGGAGAGTGTGCGTGTGTGGGGGCGTGAGTGTGAGTGTACATGCGTGTGCCAGCAGGAGTGTGAGTGTACATGCATGTGTGGGTATGAGTGCATGTGTGTGTGTGGGTGTGTGAGTGCATGTGTGTGTGGGCGTTTGAGTATACATGCGTGTGTGGGTGTGAGTGTATGAGTGTGTGGGTGCGTGGGTGTGAGTGTGTGCGAGTGCAGGGCTGGCACTGCCCACAGCAGACCCACCTACTCCCCAGCGTTGCTCGGCCTCTGGGGGGTTCGTCCTGACATCCTGCTGGCCCTGGTGCAGCTGCCTCTGAGGCAGCCTCACAGCAGCTCCTGGGCCTGGACCTGACCCGCTCTCACCGCGGCAGCCCTGCTCTGGACAGCCCCAGCACCCGAGTCCTGCTCAGGAGCTCGGGACCCTGGGCATGTTTGGCACCTGGTCACTGCCAGCCTGCGTTGCTCCCAGCCTCCTGGGTCAGCCTGGCCAGGCAGGCGCAGAGAACCGGAACTGGTACCAAAGCCAGCTTGGCCTTTCTCAGACCGGGCTGCCGGGCCCAGCGACGGGCTGGTCGTTGACCGTTGTGTTGGGAAATCTGGACCGAGGAGGTGGTGCGGAGGGCCTGCGGCTGTCCTGGGGGCGGGTCAGCACGGGGCACCCGGTTGGAGAGGCCCTCGTGGAGCATGACCACCGCCCAGGGCCGGGGGAAGGCCAGGAGGCAGGGGCCTCTGACACCCACTCCAGGCTGGGGTCCAGTGACGCACCTTTCTTGGGGGTCTTGCGGCCCACATCAGCTACGGCTCCCGACCACACACCTCAGCCTCGTGGCAGTGATTCATGTGTGGGAGCTGTCTTGGGGGACCTGGACACTGTCTACCTGTGACACGGACACAGCACACATACACAAACATGAATGCACACACAAGCACACACAAACACGCATAAACATGCATGCACACCTGCATATATTGCACACAACACACAAATGCACACAAACATGCATACAGACTCATATAAACATACAGTCACATACAAGCACACATAAACATGCATGCGTGCATGCAAACACATGCACACACAAGCACACACATCTTCACATGCATGAATACCAACATAAACACACATGCACAAACACACACAGCTGCATGCACACTTTCACATGCACACAAGACACAATACACACACGAACACATATGAAAATAGCACACATTACATAAACACACATGTGTACATGATACACACATGCACACACATGCACACTTACTGGCACACCCGCTAACACAAGCACATGCACACTCACATGTACACACAAATGTAAGGACACATACATGTGCATAGGTGCACACATGCATACATATATTCAACTATGTACAAAACACAATACACACGCATGAGTTACCTGTGTGCCAGGACTGACTACCATGAGGCTACAGACTGGCCCCTGAAGCCCAAGCTGAGCTCGATCTGTGGGGGAGGGTGGGCCAGAGCTCATGGGGGCTCCTGGCTTGGGAGGGGGGGGCAGCAGCACGAACAGCTTCATAGTGGCATGACTGCTCCCAAGTGCTAATCCTAGAGAGCTGGGCTGCAGGGATGGGGCTGGGGTGCAGGGATGGGCTGGGGTGCAGGGATGGGGCTGGGGTACAGGGGTGGGGCTGGGGTGCAGGGATGGGGCTGGGGTGCAGGGGTGGGGCTGGGGTGCAGGGATGGGGCTGGGGTGCAGGGGTGGGGCTGGAGTGCAGGGATGGGGCTGGGGTGCAGGGGTGGGGCTGGGGTACAGGGATGGGGCTGGGGTGCAGGGATGGGGCTGGGGTGCAGGGGTGGGGCTGGGGTGCAGGGGTGGAGCTGGGGTGCAGGGGTGTAGCAGTGGTGGAGCTGGGGTGCAGGGATGGAGCTGGGGTGCAGGGATGGGGCTGGGGTGCAGGGATGAGCTGGAGGTGTCGGGCCAGAGATGGGGTGCAGGACCGATGCGCTGGCTCCCTGGGTCTGTCACCCGCACCCCCACGCCTGGGCTTTGGGATCAGGCCAGATGACCTTTGTCCAGGCCCCAGGCGCCACCGGCGCCTCTGCTGTATGCGGCTTCTCTGCGGTGCACGCAGCGGCCACCAGGGGGCGCGTCCAGCCGCTCATCCCCACGTGGGGCTGCGGCATTGTGAAGGTGGCCCTAGAGGACAGGGAGGGGCGCAGAGGGCAGTGGTGAGCTGAGACTGGCTAGCGAGGTTTGAGACTCCAGGACACACCGCTGAATGCCCATCAGGCCAGCAGGACTGGTGCCCGAGTTGCCTTACCGACTCCACTCTGCTCCGCTCCAGCTGGCTCTGGGTGCGGGACGCGCATCCCTCTCCCCCGACCTCCCTGCCGCCCGCGCCCCAGCGGGCACCGCTGCCCTCAGATCCCGGTAGCAGTGTCTCCACCCTCAGACCCCCGTGTCCTTGCCTCCGCCCTCACACCCCCGTGTCCTTGCCTCTGCTCTCAGACCCCCATGTCCTTGCCTCTGCCATCAGACCCCTGTGTCCTTGCCTCCACCCTCAGACCCCTGTGTCCTTGCCTCCACCCTCAGACCCCTGTGTCCTTGCCTCTGTCCTCAGACCCCCATGTCCTTGCCTTCTTCCTCAGACCCCCGTGTCCTTGCCTTCTTCCTCAGGCCCCTGTGTCCCTGCCTCCGCCCTCAGACCCCCGTGTCCCTGCCTCTGTCCTCAGACCCCTGTGTCCTTGCCTTCTTCCTCAGACCCCCGTGTCCTTGCCTTCTTCCTCAGACCCCCGTGTCCTTGCCTTCTTCCTCAGACCCCCGTGTCCCTGCCTCCGCCCTCAGACCCCCGTGTCCCTGCCTCTGTCCTCAGACCCCCGTGTCCTTGCCTTCTTCCTCAGGCCCCTGTGTCCCTGCCTCCGCCCTCAGACCCCCGTGTCCCTGCCTCTGTCCTCAGACCCCTGTGTCCTTGCCTTCTTCCTCAGACCCCCGTGTCCTTGCCTTCTTCCTCAGACCCCCGTGTCCTTGCCTTCTTCCTCAGACCCCCGTGTCCCTGCCTCCGCCCTCAGACCCCCGTGTCCCTGCCTCTGTCCTCAGACCCCCGTGTCCTTGCCTTCTTCCTCAGACCCCCATGTCCTTGCCTTCTTCCTCAGACCCCCGTGTCCCTGCCTCCGCCCTCAGACCCCAATGTCCCTGCCTTCTTCCTCAGACCCCCGTGTCCTTGCCTTCTTCCTCAGTCACCCGTGTCCCTGTCTCTGCCCTCAGACCCCAGCTGACTGGGACCGAGGAGGAGCAGGGACAGACTCGTGACCACCCGGGGTTACCGTCCACCCCAAGTGGGAAGGCAGACCCACGGGCCATGGAAGACCTCGAGGGCCAGGGCGGACCTGAGTGTTCCTGTTGGCTCCCGAGACTGGACAGCACGAGGCCATGTGGATGGGGCCCGGGCAGCTGTGCCAGCTGGTGGGGGGGGGCGGGACGTGGCCACGGGGCTGGCTCAGAGGGAGGAGGCCACGTCCCTTCACCCATGGAGGCCCTAAGGTGGGAGTGCTGGTGCCACCCCAGGGCGAGAACCGCCCAGGGAACCCTTCATGTCCAGGACCCCTCTGGACAAGGACCGAGGCCAGAACCTCTCCCTGAGTGGCCTCCGGGGGTCCCTGGCCCGGCTGTGGGGTTAACGGCTCTGTGCTGGGGGCCCCGTGGGGACGGGAGGACCCGGTGTCCGGCTTCCTCCCTGCAAGCTCCGCGGACCGGCTCCTCCTGCGGTGACACTCTCCAGCCGGGGCCAGATCAGGGCTGTGGCCGCAGGACCGCTGATACCCCTCAGCCTCTGGATGTCCCCCCACACCCTCCTGGCTCTGAGGGCTTCCTGGGGATCCCTCCTGCCCGCCAGGCAGACACAGAGCCAGGGCGCGGGCCGGGCTGGGGAGAGGTCTTCCTAAGCCTCCGTCTCCTGGCGATTTTACATTATCGAGGATGCTCGGTCAGGGGCCCCGCGTGACACAGGCGGGAGGCTGACCCCGCCGCCCCAGGGCGCCATGGCACGTAAGGACATCCACGCCATGACACGTAAGGCACACACATTCCCTGTGGCTCTTCTTTCCCCGGTGGCACTCAGGGGCCCTTCCAGGAGCCCGGGGCACCGAGGGCGGGGTCTTGCTGCCTCTCAGGCCCCCCGCCCCCCGGCACCACAGTCATCTGCTTCAAATCCTGACTCCGGGCACAGGAAGGCCCAGAACCTTCCGCCTGACGTCGCTTCGTGTGACGGGTGATTCAGAGGCACGACCCAGTGGGTGTCTCACGACTCTGCTCCGAAGGTGTCATTAAAACTAGGAGCCGGGACATGAGCCACCGCCTGGCCCCGAGGCCACGCTGCCCTTGGCTCAGGTGCAGCTGAGTGGCCGGGGGAGGAAGCTCTCTCAGGGCAAAAGCTTCCCAAGAAGGTGCCCGACCCCGACCCCCACCCCGCCAAGCCCCCCACAAAGAGCAGGAGTAACGTTTAAGCTTGTAGCAGCGAAGTCACAACCGCTGAATTCTGGCAACCAAGAATCTGAAAGGGGCCGTTTAAAACAGCTGAAGGGCCAGGGGGCTGGGGCAGGGCTCAAGGCACTCGCCTGGCACACCCAGAGGGGTCCCTGAGCCCCCAGGAGTGATCTCTGAGCACAGAGCCAGGCGTCAGCATGAACATCTCCGGTGTAGCCTCCAAATCCACCACCAAATAAATAAAATAGGATCAAACAACAAAGGGGGAGTGGCAGGAGTCCTGCATGAGGCCCTGGGTTCGAGTCCTGTCAGTGAGTGGCCCCGAGCACCCAACACCGCAGCAACAAATCACGAAATTAAGAAAAGCAGTCAAAGACCTCCAAAGCAGACAGACACTTGAGAAGAGGCTAAACTTTTTCTGACACTGGAATATCGCCAGTGGAAACAATGAGAAAGCTGCTTCAGCCAATGGGAACAGTGAGAGAGCTGTTTCAGCCAATGGGAACAAGGAGAGAGCCGCCTCAGCCAATGGGAACAGTGAGAGAGCTGCGTCAGCCAATGGGAACAGTGAGAGCTGCGTCAGCCAATGGGAACAGTGAGAGCTGCGTCAACCAGTGGGAACAGTGAGAGAGCCGCCTCAGCCAATAGGAACAGTGAGAGAGCCTCAGCCAATGGGAACGTGCCTCAGCCAATGGGAACAAAGAGAGAGTCACCTCAGCCAATAATAAGAAGAGCCTCAGCCATTAGGATCATGAGAGAGCCGCCTCCTCAGCCAATGGGAACAGCGAGTCTGACCACAGCCAGTGGGACGGAGAGAGTGACCAGCAGGGGACGCAGTAAGCCGCTCTGAGAATGACCGCGGCCAGTGGGGGGGGACAGGCAGAGTGACAGCAGCCGCCGGGTCGGTGAGAGCCAGCGGCTCTCAGAAGCGCTGAGCCCAGCGCGGTCCGAGAGAGGGTGTCCAGGCAGTGGCCGGCTGGCCTTCCCCAGCTGAGCCTCCATGAAGCCTTCGGCCCTGCAGGAAGGCCCCTGGGCTATGGGCCTCGGGGTGTCCCGTGAGCCCGGGTCAGTCTTTCCTACCCATGCCTACCGCCATGCAACCCGCCTGCACCCCAGGGTCCTGAGGAGGCCGACCGGGGTCCAGGGCCTCCCATCTGCAGGGGCTGATGCCCGGCAAAGCGTCCGTGGCCTCGGTCACTGCACAGCCCCGACTGGATGAAGATCAAAGATTTTTTTTTTTTGGAGGGGGGGGCACATCCGTTGGTGCTCAGGGCTTACTCCTGACTCTGTGCTCAGGATCATCCTGGCGTGTCTGGGACCCTCTGGGGTGGCCAGAATTGAGCCCATCGCCTTCCAGGCCAGCTCCCGCACTGTGCTCTCTCTGCTCCTTAAATGCGTGTCCGTGTTCGCCGGGGCCGTGGGGAGGGGGCCTGGGGCCCGAGGATCTCCCTGTGCCCCAAGCGGTTTGTTTTGAACCCCGGAAAGACAAACAGCCTTGGAGACGCGTACGGCAGTGCCGGGAAGAAGGCTCAGCGTGTCCCTGCGCTCAAGCCTGACTCACAGCAGACACAGCCGCCTGGCAGACGCCCGGGACGGTGCGGAGGTGCCAGCCTGCTCCCACACAGGCAGAGCGTCACAACAGTTAGAGGGAAAGTAGGCCGGGGGCCCGCTGGGGGTCAGGCAGCCGCCGCTGGGGGCTGGGGGGAGCAGAGCCGGTTCTCCACAGCATCACTGGTCCTGCTGGGGGCTCTCGGGATGGGACCCAGACCGAAAGCCCGAGACGAGTGCCCTCACCGAGGGCCACCCCTGCGCACTTTAATGTGTCCGAGGAGGGAAGTGACAAAATCGGTTGGAAAGGTGCCGTGTGGAACTGCAGCGCCGTCTAGCACAGCTCCCGGGGTGCCCCAGGTGGGGGTCAGCGGCAGTGGCCATGCCCCAGGGGTCGGCCCTGCGTTCTCAAGCCTTCAGAAGGTCCCGGGGCCAGGCTGGCAGTGGGGCCAGGTCATGGCTGGGGGTCCCCGAGGACACACAGGCCGGAGCATGAAGGGAGCAGCCGGGACTGGGGTTGGGGACTCTGCGTTTAAGGGAGCTTTGTTTTGTTTGGGGGTCACCGTTGGCGTGCTCGGGCCTCACCCCTGCAGGGCTCAAGGCACCCTGTGGTGTGGATCCAGGCCGCTTCGCTGAGAGTGGCAGAGCCCCACCCTAGGACTGCTGGACATGGCTGACCCCTCCGCCCGTCTGGTCACTAGGCTCCCTCTTGCCCGGGGTGCCGCGTGACATGGGAGCCACTGTGCCCCCAGGGGACTTTCCACAGGGACGCCTGGGGGGGACAGTGAGTGGAAATGTGGGGGGAGGGTGTGTCTCCAGCAGTGGGCGCTGGCCTCGGCCCTGCTGCCGGGGTCCACCTCCCTGACGGTGGGTGCCCAGTGGAGAGCTGCGCCCGCTGGACCGCGCCCTCCGCACGTGCTGGGCTGCAGCGCTGACCTGGGGTCCCTGGGTCCCCGCGGTGTCCCTGAGTGATGAGTTGATGAGGCTCCAGTCCCTGAAGGGCCAAGCCAGGATGGGCCGGAAGTTCCTGCACCCCCATCGAGCAGAGAGGGCGGAAGTGAGGGCTGTGGGACCCCCAGGGCCCCAACAGGGCGGGTTTAGCGGGGTTGCAGGAGTGAGGGCAGGAGGGCATTGTGGGAGGTCATGAGAGACCCCCCCAGACCCTTCCCACCAGGCTCCCCACAAGTGCAAACCGTCCGAGAGGGCGCGTGGGCGCCCTGACGTCTAGGGGACTGGCCAGGGCATGCTGGGCACCAGGGATGTGGCCTGTGTGAGCCCCGGGCCAACTCCCGCCGCCTCTGGGCCCGGGGAGTCGGGGTGCGCCCCCTCCTGTGAGGCCCCCGGGTTGGGCAGGGAGGTTCCAGACTCAGTTTCCTCTTCTTGGCACTGCAGGGGTCGTCCACAGCTGGACTCAGCCTCAGGGGCCCCCTGGGCAGGCTGCTCTGTGTCCCTCCCACCCCCAGGGAGCCCCGGGTGGTCTCCAGGTGCTGTCTGGGCACCCCCACCGCGTCCACTCTGCTGTGCCACCCGCTGCAGCCCTGGCCACAGAGCTCAGGGGTGCTGCTGTCCGCTCTGTCCCCGGCCTGTCCCCTCCCTGTCCCTTTGCTGGCGCCACGCCCCAGCGCCCGCCCTGCCCGGGGTCCCTGAGGCCGAGGTGTCCCTGGTGGCCCCCACCCCATCTGCGTCCCAGCCCACCGCAGCCTGGCGGGGCCCCGAGACGGTGGAGCTGGCACATGTTTTATTGAGATCACAGGTCTGCCGGGTGGGGGCGGCGGGGCTCAGTAGTCGGACAGCGGGTACCGCAGGAGGATGAGCACGATGAGGATGCAGGAGGCCGCCAGCGCCGAGCTGGTGATGTTGAACAGCCGCGCCGTCTTGGCGTCCTCCACCGCCCCGTTCAGGTCGTTCAGGAGCTTCTTGTCACGGACCTGTGGAGGGCGGAGGGTGAGCGTGAGCCAGACCCCAGCCTCTGCCAGGGGCGCGGGGGACACCCCCACACGGCGCCGAGCTGGCGAGCGGGCACAGAGCGGGCAGGGGCTGTCATCCTCTCTGCCCCAGGCAGGCGGAGCAAGGCGCCGGAGCGGGGCCGAGCCCCCTGGGACCGATCGGGACTGGTGACAGGGCGGGCGTGAGGGCTCAGCACGCTGACTCCGGGGCGGGGCGGAAGGGCCCGTGGCACAGAGGGAGGGTCCCTGGGGTGCGGTTGTGAGGGGCCCGCCTCTGTGGCCGGGAATACACAGGGAGGGCACGCTGGGGACAGAGAGACCTGGGGGGCGCAGGCTGAGGGGACAGTGGGAGCCACTGTCATCCTGCTCCCTCGCAGCGCCAGGCCCTGCCCGGGTCCCAGCTGTCCACACACAGTCCTAGCTGCCCCCGGCCTGGACCCTGCTGAGCGCAGCCTCTGCGGGCCTAGCACCCACTGACCACGCACGGGGCGGGGGCATCGGGGCAAAGACACTCTGGGCACAGGCAGCCTCGAGTGACCACGGGCAGGAGATGGACAGACAGGCTGACCACGGGCAGGAGACGGACACAGAGAGGCTGACCACGGGCAGGTGATGGACACAGAGGCTGGCCATGGGCAGGAGATGGACACAGGCTGACCACGGGCAGGAGATGGACACAGAGAGGCTGGCCACGGGCAAGAGATGGACACAGGCTGACCACGGGCAGGTGATGGACACAGAGAGGCTGGCCACGGGCAGGAGATGGACACAGGCTGACCACGGGCAGGTGATGGACACAGAGAGGCTGGCCACGGGCAGGAGATGGACACAGGCTGACCACGGGCAGGTGATGGACACAGACAGGCTGGCCACGGGCAGGAGATGGACACAGGCTGACCACGGGCAGGTGATGGACACAGACAGGCTGGCCACGGGCAGGTGATGGACACAGAGAGGCTGACCACGGGCAGGAGACGGACACAGAGAGGCTGACCACGGGCAGGAGACAGGACGGGCAGCCGGCCCCTCCTGGAGCAGGTGTGGACTGCAGGGCAGGCTGCAGGGCGGGCAGGTGAGCAGAGGGGCCTGAGGCGGAGGGGAGAGGTGAGGCTTGGAGGGGCTGGAGAGTGAGCGGTGAGTGGTGGGGGCGGATGGGGAGGGGTTGCCGGGTGGTGTCTGGTGGGGGCAGTGAGTGAGGGAAGAATGAGGGGACAGGAGGTGGCGGTACGGGCCAAACAAACGTTTCCTGTCCATCTGTGGCTTGCTGGACCTGCGGCCAGGGAAGGGGTGAAGGGGTGAAGGGGCAGTGTCTGGCCGGGTCCTGCGGCCGGGAGGGGAGACGTGCGCGCTGGCCCTGGGCTCGGGGTGCTGAGCCGATGGAGCACTGAACACTCGGGTCTGGCTGTGGGTGTGGGGGCAAGAGGGGGCTGCGAGCAGGACCGGGCGCACAAGGCCAAGCCCGCAGGGGGAGGCGCCTGGGGGTGGGAGAGGGAGTGCAGATGCAGCAGGGGTGTGGCAGGAAGGGGGGAGAGCGGGGTGCAGAGGCGCCTGAAGGCTGGTGAGAGGAGGGAGGAAATGGGGCCGAGCAGACTGACACCCACTGACAAAACCAAACCGAGTCGACGAGAGAGAGAAACGGCCGCGAGCAGAGCCCCCTCCCGGGAGGGGTGTGGTGGTCCCCCGCGGGCGGAAGCGAAGTCACCCACAAACTGAACGAAACACCCCGCCTCAGTGGGGGAACTGCTGAACAGACACAGGCTCGAGGGGCGGGCGTGGCAGAGCAGATCAGGGGACCCGGTGCCACCGCACAGCAGCTGTACCCGGCCTGCCACAGCGGGGGCAGGGTCAGAGGAGACTCCCCCCCCCCGCTGTTTCAGCCTTGGGGATCCGTGGGGAGCATGAAGGGAATGGCAGGGGTCGCGCCTCTGCCCCTCACGTGAGCTGAGCCATTTCGCTCGCACGGGGCCAAGGAAACTTGCCCAGAGGGGAGACAGAGACAGAGACAGAGATAGTGACAGAGAAGGGGAGAGAGAGACAGAGAAAGAGACGGGGGAGAGACAGAGAAACAGATGGGGGGAGGGACAGAGAGACAGAGAAAGGGGGAAGAGAGAGACAGAGAGAAGAGGACAGAGAGACAGAGAGAGGAGGAGAGAGACAGAGACAGAGAGAGAGAGACAGAGAGATAAGTGTCTGCCCCAGAGGCAGGCTGTGGCGGCAAACAGGGACACTGGGGAAGGGACGGGTTGGAACATTGTATCACGGAAACCCAACCGGAACAACTTTGTAACTGTGCATCTCACCTTGACTCAATACAAAAAGGGAAAGAAAGGGGGACTGGCTGGGGAAGGCGGCTTTGAACTCTGACTGCGGGACAGGGAGGAGTGAAGCTGGGGTGGGAGGAGGGGCGGATGGCCGAGGGTGGGTGGCTGGGGGTGCCGTGTCCTGGTGGTGACTTTGCGCTCCAAAGTGCCAATGTTAGAGCAAAGGCCTCTAGCTCCTTACACATTTCATGAGGTCACATTAAGACCTTTCCTTATACCCCTGTTTTACAGGTTGTGGATTGGACAACGACCAGGCCTCCATATTTTGAATTAACAATACTTTACTTTTACCCTTTCCTTGGAATTCACAGGTTCCTGAAGGAGAAAGGAATGATCTAACAGGAGCACCTTCTCATTCATCTCTAGGATATCCATTTGTATTGGAGCTTTCCTCTGTCTCTTTATCCACAGGCATGGAGACCAAACCCCAACTGCGAAAGCCTCTAATAACTTTAAAGTGTTTTTTCCAAACATAAGCTAGGTTGCACCTAGGACTGCCGAGGAACCAGACCAGAGAGCGGCTGTATTCCCCTGCTGAAGTTCTCCTGCCAGAAGTTGTGATGCTCCTGTTCTAGTGCTCCCTGACTGATCCAGTGCTTCCTGAATGTATCAGACTTCTAATTGCTGCTCCCCTGAGACTCATTGCTGCTACCACTACTGATGCTGTTACAGGGACAACTCTTCAGTTTTGATCCAGACACTTTCATTTCTTCAAAACAGGACTAAATGACTTATCATTGGTGACTCTCATCACCCCTGGACAGTGCAGGACAATTGGACGCTTTACTACAAGCACTGCTCTGGACCCAGGGTTGGACTGAAATCTTAGTACAACTAATAAGACTGTATTGTGATTTAGAATTGTGCTGTGATTTGGAATTGTATTGTATTTAGAATTGTTCCTCTTTCTATTTCAAATTTTTGTAATTTTGTAAACAGAAAAGGGGGAGATGTAGGATGACATTACTTTGTCCTCTCCCCTCTTGGCATGAGTAGCTTGTCCCAGTTTTTCCCCGAGTTTAGGCTTACCCCAGTCACACCCATCAAGGTGTTTCCGAATCTCTCCCATCCCTTTGTTTAGCTATAGTCACTTCTCCATGCTCTCTTCCCCAAAAGAGTTAATCCGTGGCTTTCCCTTAATCTGACTGCTAATTTGTAAGGTCAGACCTTCCTAGGATACTGAATTTATATTATATAAGTTAATATTGCCTTTCTCCTCTTCTTGTGCCTTTTGAATAATTTACTTTAAAGCAATGTCCTTTTTGTATGGACACAAGAAGACAATATTATGCTTTTGTAACTTGGGATTTAATTGGCCTTGAATATTATTCCCTGCCGGGCATCTGCTTTCTCCACTTAAGCCTCAGTTACCCTCAGTTCCTAGCACCCTAAAAACAGGGTCCCGACGAGGGATGGGACGGATCCAGGGCAAGCGGTGAGTTATGTGCTACCCTGGCATCGAGATGGGCCTGGCCAAAGTGCCTAATTCTTAACAATAAGTTAAGAGCTTGATCATAGACAAATATTGTCATAATCCAAAAGTAATGATAAGACTAGAACCCTGCTAGGGATAGGAAAGACTGATCTGGCCTGAGCACTGTAGTCTGAGATTGAGATGGCCCCAGGAGAGCAATTCCATAAGCTTTAGTGCATCTCTTATTGTGTCCATACAAAATGATTAATATTATGAATTCTTATATGTTTGCTGGCTGAGGAGAAGAGAAACACATTCATGGGACTCTGCCCTTGGGTGGATCCTCCTGCTGAAAGAGAATTAAGTCCTAGGAGAAGCATCCCCTAAGGGAAAGGAACCTTACCCTATTGATTGTGACCACACCTAGGTGTAGACCCCAACCCCCTCATGCTGGAGAGATTTAACTAGGCTGTAAGAGTGGGTTGGGGGCCAGATCCAGAGATCCAGAGAGAGATCGAGAGCCGGGAGAGAAGGAGGGAGAGAGAATGAAATAAACTGATCGAGCAACCAAAAAAAAAAAGTGCCAATGTTACCATCCATGGTGACCTGGACACTTGTGAACCCTGTCACTGGAATAACAACAACAAACGCGCTTAAGACTAGGATAGCGGGGCCGGAGCGATAGCACAGCGGGTAGGGCCTTGCACGCGGCCGACCCGGGTTCGATTCCCAGCATCCCATAGGGTCCCCTCAGCACCGCCAGGGGTGATTCCTGAGTGCAGAGCCAGGAGTAACCCCTGTGCATCGCCGGGTGTCACCCAAAAAGCAAAAAAAAAAAAAAATGTGATGGGGAGGAAGGAATGGTTGGCTCGAGAGGGTGGGCAGATGGTGGACGGATGGCAGGGTGGAAAGATGATGATGGAGGGTGGAGGAGGAGGGTGGAGGATGGAGGAGGGAGAAGGGAGGATGGAGGAGGGAAGATGGAGGGTGGAGGGTGGAGAATGGGGGGTGGAGGACGGGCAGTGTGACCATGGGGGGACGGTGTGCAACTCAGACGGGAAGATCTAAACATTCAGCCTGGACACAGGCACCAGGGGCCCAGCATCTCCTGACCTTCCCCGGGACCCTGTCGGGAACGGCTCCCAGCCCTGGTCCAGCCTGGCCAGCTCTGTGCCCTCCTTGCTCCTGCTCCGTACCCGCCACCATCCCTGCCCGTGGGGGCCCTGCATGGACACGCGCCCTGGACACAGCCACCACCTGGACACCCCCAGCCTGGACACCCTCCTGACCTGGACACCACCCCCACCTGGTCCAAGGTCCCTGCTGGACACAGGGTGCCTGTCTGGACACCCCCCCGGCTGGACACAGGGCTCCCGCCTGGACACGCAGCCTCCTGCCGTGCTGCCGGTGGGTCTGGACGCTACAGCAGGACGCCCTCCCGGCCCCTCCCTCCTCCCTGCTCACTGGCCACAGGCCTTGCACCCGCAGGCCCCCACAGTGCCTGGGCCCCTGCTTGGCCCCCACCTGTCCCCGAGGCTGCCCACTTGCAGACATGTGGCCCAGGGTCCCTCCAAACCAGCTGCCCGGCATGTCGGGTTCTGTCCTGTCCAGCGGAAACACGGCTTCCCCCTGGCCGGGTGCCTGGACCTCACCTCTGCCCGCCTGACACACATCATCCCCTTTGGTCCTCACGGGAGGGGGCAGGGCTGAGAGGGGACGGGGCGGGCGGCTCTGTGTGGAGAGCAGGTGGGAGGACAGCTGGCCCTGGCCCAGCCCCCACACTGCGGTGGCCACGGCTCCGTGGGCACGTGAAGGGCCGGCCCGGAGTCAGTGTCCGAGCCTGCTGCGGAGGGTGTGGGAGGCGGCTGGGTGGACAGAGGGACACGTATCCTGGTGCTGGCCAGGGCCGGGGCTCCCAGCACGTCGCTCGGAAGCCCATGACCTACCTTCTCTGACAGATGGCTCCCGCAGCCGCCGCGGGGAGGCCTGTGTTCGCAGCACTGGTCGGGCATGGCGGTGGACACCTGGGGCCAGAGCTGGCCAGCAACTGTCCCTCTGCCTGCCGGGCCTCCAGCCCAGCTTCTGGGGCCTCTTATCTCTGTGGCTGCGTGGAGCACACACATGCTGACACGTCACATGTGCACTCACCCGACATGTACACACCACACAGCCAGACATACACACCCCAGCACATGTGTGCATAATCAGGCACACACACGCTGACATGTACAGACACACATGTGCACAGCCAGGCACCTACACAGACAGACACAGACATACATGCTATCACAGACACATGTGCATACAGGCACCACACAATGACAGTCACACACGTGCCTGTCAGGCACATACATGCTGACACTCAGAATCATGAGTGCGCACACACATGCTGAAAGACACATGTACAGGCATGTACACACTGACACTCATACTCACATACATGCATGTGCACAGCCGCTGATGCGCACATTCATACCTTCACAGACCACGCTCAGGCACAGCACACTACATGCACTACAGACCACTTACACACGCATCCAAGTGATACACATTCACAGTCTTGAACACATGTGCATACCTCTTCTATACACACACCTGGACACACATGTCTGCACCACACACATGTGAACTAAACGTGCCCATGTACCCCCACACACACTGCACATAAACATATGTGTACAACACGTGTCATCATACCTGTACACACATGCCGCCCCCACACATGTGCAGACACATCCACCAGTGTCATGCGTACACACATGTGTGCGAGTGGGGTGCTGGCTGCTCCACAGCAGCCTGGGCTGCCCGGTCTTGGCTGGTGCCTGGCTCTGGCCTGCCCCATCTGCTGCCCTCCACACGGGGGGCATCCCCCGCCCTTCCCAGAGCCTGCTCCGGGCCGGGCTCTCCAGAGACCCTGGCCCCGACCCCTCCTCCGGGCAGCAGGGGCAGGCCCCACTTCTCTAGGTCCGTGCGGGGCGCTGACCCCCAGGACCCTGGGAGTCCCTGGGGAGCCCTTGGAAGGCCCCCCAGCCTCCGCGGGAAGGCGGCGTCTCTGCTGCACAGTGCCGACCCCCAGCCCCTGGCCTCTGTGCAACCCCCGCGCCCCCTCCGTGCAGCCTCCCAGCCTCCGAGCAGCCCCCAGCCTCCGAGCAGCCCCCACACCCCTCCGTGCAGCCCCCGCATCCCCTCCGTTCAGGCCCCGCATCCCCTCCGTTCAGGCCCCCAGCCTCCCAGCGTCCCCCAGGTCCCAGGCAGTTCCCTCCGAGCACCCCCTCCGAGCAGCCCCCCGGCACTCACCTTGAGCGAGTAGGCCAGGGCGATGAAGCCCAGGCAGCAGAAGTTGAGGTAGACGAAGTTGAAGATGGACCACAGGTAGTAGTCGTTGACCTCGGTGGTGTCGGGGTACACCTCGATGACCGTCGTGGGGTTGGTCATGGTCTTCTTCTCGGCCAGGTGCTTGCAGGCCGGCGGGGCCCCCGCGCGCGCGCTGTCCGTGCGGCTGCTCTTGGGCTCCATGGGGAAGAGCGTGGGCGCCATGGGCGGGGAGGCGGCGGGCTCGGGGGCGGCGGCGGGGGGCTGCAGCGCGGGGGGCTTGGACACGCAGGCGAAGCAGCCCTGCGGCGCGCCCGCGGGGGCCCGGGGGAGCCAGAAGGCCCCGTCCAGGGGCGCGCGCGCTTCCTGGGCGCCGTCCGTGGTGCTGCTCCGGGCTCCCGGCGCGGCCGGGCACTGGCCGGCGCCCCGGGCCTGCGGGGAGGAGCGGCCGGGTCCTACCTCGCCCCCCGCGCGCCATCGACGGGCCCGCGGGACCCCCGGGTCCTCCCCGGCCACCTGCGCGCCCGCGACGCCCCACAGCGCAGAGGGCGGCCAGCGGCGCCGAGCCGCAGTGGCTCGGGGGAGGGGCGGCCGCCGGCGCCGCCGTGTCCCCGCAGCGCGGACACCGCGCCAGGGCCAGCGCGACCGCGCCGCCTCCCCGCCCCCAGCGCCCGCCGGGCCCCGCGACCCCGCGCCGCGCACACGTACCGCGACCGCGCCGGACGCACACGCGGCCCCACCGACCCGCGCCCCGACCCGCGCCCAGCGCCCCGCTCCTGTCCCGCCCCCCGACCCCGTCCCGCGCCCCGGCCCCGTCCCGCGCCCCGCCCCCGCTGACTCGCGCCCCGCGCCCGCACCCGCGCCCCGACCCCGTCCCGCGCCCCGACCCCGCGCCCTCACCTTCTGGCAACTCCGCGCGTGCGACCGGACCCCCTCCCCGCACCCGACCACCCGCCCCGTGCCCTCACCTGCTGGCGACTCCCGCGCGTGCGGCCCGACCCCGCGCCCGCCGCTCCGCGTCCAGCCGCACAGCCTCGGTGCGGGGCGCGGGGCTGGCGCTGTCCTGCTGCCCGCCCGGCCCGCGCTGCCCGCCTAGCGCCAGGCCTGACTCACGCCGCTGCCACCGCCGCCGCCGCCGCCGCCGCCGCACGCCCAGGGGGTGGACCCGAGAGCGCCCTCGCTCCCCGCCGCTCCCGCAGGACGGACGCCACCCCGCACCGCACCCCGCACCCCGCGCCCCTCACCCGAGTCCCGCGCCCCGCACCCCGCGCCCGAGTCCCACTCCCCTCGCCCCGCGCCGACCCCCAGACCTCCACCAGCGCGGCCGCTCTGCCTGTCCCCCACGGAGCACCGGCCCCCCCCCCCCCGGGCGTCTCAGCGCCCCTGATGTGGGGGGGAACTGCCCCGACCTCCACTGCGGTCAGGCCCTTTCCAGGGCTGGGATGGGAGATCGGGGCTGACCTCCTGCGACCTTCCAGGTCCCCGAGGTGCAGTCCTTAGTCTGCAGACCTCCCTCTCCCCTCTCCCCACTCCCCTCCCCTCTACACCTCCACTCACAGCCCCCATCCATGCCCAGCTGCTTGGTGGGGGCTGCAGCAGGTCAAGGGTGTCCTGGTCCCTCACCACACCGCTACTGGGGTCCACCTGTGAGGCCTCAGCCAGCCTGCCGAGGGGTGAGGGGACTGGCCAGGGGCACAGGCGGTGACCAGTCAGTGGGGGGAGATCGTGGCAGCCCCAAGAAGCCCTCTGGCTGCGGACAGGAAGGCCCGGCTGTGTGCGGACTCGGGAACGGGGGCTCTGGCCGTGCCCTTGGCCTGAAGGGGGCAGAGCACCCCCAAGCCGAGTAGGGATGCGTAATGGGGGGGTTGGCAGAAACCCCGCAGACTTTAGCCTGGGGCAAGCAGGGGTGCAGCTGTGACCTCTGGCCTTGATGCAGCTCTGGCCACAGCAGCGGACCCCTTGTCTATATCCATGCCCCGCCCACACCCCCCCATACCGAGGACAGCACAGTGCCCAGGCCCAGTGCTCAGCGCCCTTGTTCCACAGACCCCCCGCACAGCTGCCTTGGGGCACCCCTGCCCCGCCCCGGCTGCACACGGGCTCACTGGGGGTCCCCCCAGGCAGGGATTCCAGGAAGGCAGCGGGTTTACCAAACTTAGGGTGTGAATGTGGGTGACACAAGGTCCCTTGGCCTTCGGCCACGCCCCCCCTGGATGCCCCAGAGACCCATGGGTGGGGCTGAGTGCCCATTATGGGGAGGATAGGGCTGGGGTCCCACCTGTAGGATGGGTGGGGCTGGAGTCTCACTATGGGGTGGGTGGGGCTGGGGTCCCACTATGGGGTGGATGGGCTTGGGGTCCCACCTGTGGGGTGGGTGGGGCTGGGTGCCCATTATGGCGAGGATAGGGCTGGGGTCCCACTGTGGGTGGGTGGGGCTGGAGTTCCACCTGTGGGGTGGATGGGGCTGGAGTTCCACCTGTGGGGTGGATGAGCTTGGGGTCCCACTTGTGGGGTGGGTGGGCTGGGGTCCCACCTGTGGGGTGGATGGGTTGGGGTCCCACTATGGGGTGGGTGGGGCTGGGGTCTCCTACAGGGTGGAGAGCACGGGGTGCACGGACAGGCAGGGGGCCTGTGTCACAGGGAAGGGGCTGGGTCCCACGTCCAGGTCGAGTTCCCCAACGTCACAGGCAAGGAGCGGGAACACCCACCAAGCACACGCACGGAGACAGGCCCGAGGCTGTATTTCTCAATCAATCTGGCTCTGACCACTGCACAGCAGGCAGCCACGGAGAGGGTGACCCCCCACCCCCAGCAGATGACCCCAGAATTGAGCTGCCCCGCCCCTGGCCTGCACAGCCGGGCACAGGGGGCTGTTGAGAAGGGGCCCAGTGGCCAGATCAGAGGGGACAGGGCTGAGAAGCGGGGCGGCCACTGGGCTGTGGTGCACGCGGAGATGGTGACCAGGGAGTGACCAGCGGGCACGCCAGTCTCTGTGGCTCCAGGGCCTGGCCCTCTGCAGCCAGCCGGCGGCGCACCCGGAGCCGTGCCAGTGAGTGTGTCTGTGTGAGTGTGGGCGCCGCAGCCCCTACAGCCTCACGGCCTCCGCCAGGCCCACGCGGTTCTGTTCCCGGTCGAAGACGGTGTAGTAGCGGCCGATGAAGACGTCGCCCAGGATCCAGAGGGGCCCGGCGGGCGGCGGGATGTCCATGCCCATGAAGCCGCTCAGGCAGATGGTCTTCCCGCCCTGGGACACCTGTGAGGGCAGGGCCAGCACTGGCGGTCAGGACAGACCCCGAGGGGCACAGCCCGCCCCGGGAGACCCCGCCCCTGGAGACCCCACGGGACACAGCCCGACCCAGAGACCCGGTGGGGCACAGCCCGCCCCGGGAGACCCTGTGGGCACAGCCCACCCCTGGGACACCCCTCGGGGCAGAGCCCGCTCCGGGAGACCCCGCGGGGCAGAGCCCACCCCCGGAGACCCCGCAGGACACAGCCTGTCCCCGGAGACCCCGCAGGACACAGCCCGCCCCTGGAGACCCCGCCCCCGAGAGACCCCACGGGGCACAGCCCGCCAGCGTCAGCACCTGCAGCGTGTAGTCGTGGGGCGACAGGCTGTACTCTTTGCCGCCCAGCGTGAGAGAGACGGTCGGCAGGTCTGGCAGCTTCTCACAGGGGATGATGTACTGCAGGGAGAGCCGCAGCGTGAGGGCACGGGACAGGACGGGCACGCGAGCCCCTGCTCCCCTCCTCCCCGGCGCCCGCCCGCCCGCTCGCTCACCTCCCCTTGGATGAGGGGCACCGCCCCGATGGCCTTCTGCAGCTCCTTGACCTCGTCCACGGGGCCCACCAGGAGGGACGTGCCTGTGTCCACGATGGCCTCGCAGCCCCCCTTGCACAGAGTCAGGCCATTGCCCACGTCAATCCTGCGGGAAGAAATGGCCATCAGGGTGCACATGGCCCATGGGCCATCTGGGCCCAGCTCTGTTCATGCCACAGCCCTCCTTAAGGGGGGCTCTGAACGGCTGGGGGACAGGCGGCAGGGGCGGGCAAGTGGGGCCCGAAGACGGCCACAGGACACCGGCCCCGCCCACTCCACCCAGCCCTGCCCACTCCAGGGCCCCGCCCACTCCACCCAGCCCCGCCAACTCACTGGTCCATGTGCACCTGCCAGTAGGCCTGGCGGGTGACGTTGTGGTAGGTCATGCTGCCCTTGAAGTACTTGGAGTCGATGCCCCCCAGCATCAGCTCCCCTCCAGGCTGCGCCGTGGGGTCCCTGTGAGGACATGGGCGGGTCAGGTGCTGCGGCCACCCACGGCAGTATCCCCCAGAGCAGGCACGTGGCTGGGACCCCTGCGAGGAGTAGGGCCGGGAAGGGCCCGCGAAGGGAGGGGCTGCTCACTACCCCCTCCTCCGAGGGTCAGCGCTGTCAAGTGGCCACCACGGTGCCCCCAGGTCAGGGGTGTCCCTGCCCTCGAGGTGGACAGGGGGCAGGTTCCACTCCTTGGCTGTGCCCTCCGTCCCCCTCCACAACACATGGCGGGCACCCAAGGGCCTACTGGGCCCAGATAAGCCCCCCAGTAACACCGACGGGAAAGCCAGGCGCTGCCCGCTCTGATAAGGCCGCGGGGCAGGAGCCAGGGAACGAGCCTGGGGCTGAGGCGGGCCCTGGGCCTCTCCCGGAGCACCACAGACAGGTACAGACGCGGCCCCGTGTGCAAACCGCACGTGTGTGCACATACATGTTTGAGCGTGTGAAACCTCCCACAAGAGGGCTGCCTGTAATTCCAGGGGTCCCGTGACCCAGGCCCGGGGGCCCCACGCAGCCATGCAAAGTCCGAGCCCTCCGGGCGGGCTCCTCTGGGGGGTCGCCTCTGCCGGGCACCCAGCGCGGCCGGCCCACCTGTTCAGGTAGAAGGAGAAGATGTTCTTGTCCACCAGCTTCTGCTGCATGAGGTTGTCGAACACGGGGGGCACGTTGTTGACGGAGATGCGCGGGTAGGCCATGCCCAGGATGCCGTCGAACTTGGCCGCGATGAAGGTGACGCCAGGCTGCTTGGTGGCCTCCCCGAAGAGCTGCCGCGCCACTTGGATGCCAGAGTTACAGGGCACCTGGGGGCAGGGGGTCAGCTCAGGGCCGTGAGGACAGCAGGGGGGCGGCCCGCAGGGAAGGCGAGAGGAAGGGGCGGGAGGGCAGGACGCCGTCTCAGGCCACACAGCTTCGGGGTAGGGGGACAGGCGGTGGCCCGCTGGGGAGGGTCCTTCCTGCGGCCTCCCCCGCCTCCCAGGCCCCGTACCGACACGGTGTCCTGGCTGAGGTAGCCCGACAGGCTGCCCGAGCCGTAGTGGATGTCGAAGGCGGTGCCGTTCTTCACGTATGTGCTCGACTTTGCGCTGTTGTACTTATGATGCAGCCCTGCGGGGACACGGCTCAGTACACACCCGCCCCCCTCACCCCTGCGGGGACATGGCTCAGAACACGCCCACCCCCCCTCACCCTTGTGGGGACACGCTCCGTATACATCTGCCTCCCCCCGCAGGGACACAGCTCAGTACACACCTGCCCCCCTCACCCCTGCGGGTCACAGCTCAATACACGCCTGCCCCCTCCTCCCTGCGGGGACATGGCTCAGTACATGCCCTCCTCCTTCCCCCCTGCAGGGACATAGCCCAGCACACACCTGCTCCCACTGCGAGTGAGCACAGCTTAGCTCATGCCCATCTCTCTGCACCCCTGTGTGCAGAGACGAGCACTCGACCCTCCTGCGGGGTGAGTGATCTCAGCACAACGCCCCCCACGCCGCAGCCTGGGGCCCTGCCTGTCGCCTGCTGCCCACCCTCCGCCCCTCGGGCCCTGACTCACAGCAGGCGATGTCCAGCAGCTGGCACTTGACGGAGGGCACCCACAGGTTGGAGGAGCCTGTGTCGAACACGACGGTGAAGCACTGCGGGGGCGTCCCGATGCCGATCTCGCCATAGTACTGGGCCTGTGGGCGGCACGGTCAGGCCTGGGCCCCCGGGCTGCCTCCAAGCTCGCCCCCCCACTCCTGCCTGGTGCCCCGAGAGGCTGGGGAGATGAAACTGGGGCTGGGCGGGGGGATGATTTGCAGCCCCCAGCCCCAGGAATGTGAGAACACCCCTGCAATGGGTGGGCAGAGCCTGGAGGGCCCAACGGCTGAGGAGAGGCGTGTGCCCTGGGGCTGGGCGGTGCTGGCCACTCCCTGGCCCTGCCTTCGGAGCGTGGGCCTCAGTTTCCCGTCGGCACGAGCTGGTGCCGTGGAGCCCTCGGGATGCCCTCGGCAGGGGCCTCCCACAGGCCGGGAGTGTGGGTGACTGGGGTCACGCAGCCTCCAGCCCGAGGCCCCGGCCAGCAGCTCTACGGCCACTTGCCTCCCGGGAGCCCGGTGGGGTGGCCGCTGAGTCACGCGTGAACAGAAGTAACCGACCGGGTTAGACGGGGTCTGGGATGACTCAGCAAGTCTCCCAGTGTGTGTGGGGGGAAGGAGGCGGCCAGCCACTCCACCGGGCAGTCACATGCGGCCCTCGGGGCCAGCTTCCTGGCACGGCCAAGTCTCCGGCCAGGAGCAGAGGAAATGCCCCCAGGAGGCCCAGGGGCCGGGGAGGGGCTGCCCGAGACCCACGGCCACGGCGCCCAGGATGCTCCAGCGCACCCCGGGGGTAGCTGCTGGCGGAAGAGGCAGAGAGGGGCGGGGAGGCCACCGTCCCCACCTCAGGCGGGCAGCCAAGCCCGGGTGCTACTCACGTCCATGTAGTTCCGGAGCATCTCGGGGACCGGACTCCCGCCCACTGCTGGGCTCTCCTGCGTGTACTTGGTCAGCGGGCCCTTGGCCAGCAGGTTTTCCACCGGCCCCGCGACCTCCGACAAGGTCCGGCGGATGGACTTGAACTTGTGCAGGGGGATTCTGCGGGGAGGGGGTAGGCTGGTGAGCGGGGGGCAGAGACCGGCTGCTCCCAAGCCCGGCCCTCCCGGGCGTACTCCCCACCCAGGGCCATACTGGCGGGTCTGCGACCCCGGCCCAAAGCCCATCACTGCCCAGTCCTGTGGGGTCTGTCACTTTGCACCCCAGATGGTTGCACATCCCGCCACCTCCTCTGAGAAGCCCTCTGGGACCACCATCTGGCACCGTGGCAAGCAGTGCCTGGTCTCGGGTGCTGCCCGTCACCAGGTAGGTGAGGGTTGGCCTTTCTGGGTCTGCCTTCCTCAACATCCCACTGGCCCCGGGCGCACCTGGGCAGCGTCCGCCCGGAGCCGGCCCTGCCGGCAGGTGCTGGCCGCTGGCATGCCGAGGGCGGCTCTTGCCTAAGAGCCCGTGGGCCGCCCGGTCCCGCGGGGAGCGCGCCCCGCCCAGCCACCGGGAAACAGGTGCCGGCCCGGACGCAAGCGCGGTGCGCGGGGCCCGGGGCGAGTTCGTCACCCGTGGGGCGACCGCCCACGGCCGCGAGAAGCCCTGGCCAGCCCCCCGGCCGGCCGGCCCAGAGCGTGACCTCACCCACTTGCCACGGGCACCGGGCAGCCGGGCGGGGAGGGCCGGCGCGCTGGAGGCGGGGCGGGGTCCCGGGCGCGGGGCGCGGGGCGCGGGGCGCGGGGCGCGGGGCGGGGTCCCGGGCGCGGGGCGCGGGGCTCGGGGCGCGGCGCGGGGGGCGCGCGCCCCGACGGAGCCGACAGCGCGGCCCGCGCCCCTCCCGCGGCGCCCCCCGCGGGGCGCGGGCTCACCTGAGCACGGCGGCTGCGGGCGCGGCCAGCAGGCCGAGCGCGAGCAGCAACAGGAGGCTAGGGGGCTGCATGGCTGCGACGGCGGGTCGGGGCGAGCGGAGCCGGGAGGCCGCGCGCTTATAGCCGCGATGACGGCGCACTTGGGCCGGGTCAGGTGACCGGCTTGTTTGCGCCCGGGCGGGTCACGTGGGGCGCAGCCGGCGGCGCGGGGCGGGGACGGGGCGGGGACGGGGCGGGGCCGAGGCGCGGTCTGGGGCGGCCGGTCCGTGCGCGGGGCGGGGCCGGGGCGGGCCGTAGGCGGGGTTATGGCCGGGCCTCGGCGCAGCCCCTCCCCTCCCGCGGCCCGGGCCCGACCCTCCACGCCTCTGCGCGGCTGCTCCTCCAGCCGCCCCCCCCCGCCCCCCCCCGCGCTCTGCGGAGCTCCTGGGCGCCCCGTGGACGGCACCGCCACCCCAGCCTCGGGTGCCCTTGGCCCGGCCGGCGCTCACCTGTGCTGCCCAAGAACCCAGCCAGCGGCCTGGCCATCCGTGGGAGCCGCCGGACGTAGGGGGGGGCGCGGGGCAAGGTGGAGCGAGGAAAGTGCTAGAAGGTGGCAAGTGGGCCAGGCTGGGCCTGACTTGGAGCGCGTGTAGGGGTCCCTGGGGCCCCTGGGCTCATGACACAGAAACGCAGGTTCTCTGGGTTCTGCATAGGGGATTCCCCGAGAGCAGAGCTGACCCCTGGGGGAGGGGCGGGACCTGTAGGTTAATTGTCCTCTGGTCACTGCTGGGCGTCCACACTTTGGGCCAGGTGTGGGCCTGGGGCAAGAAAACCCCGGGAGGGGCTGGAGCAATAGCACAGCGGGGAGGGCGTTTGCCTTGCACGCAGACAACCAGAGTTCAATCCCCAGCATCCCATAGGGTCACCGAGCGCTGCCAGGAGTAATTCCTGAGTGCAGAGCCAGGAGTAACCCCTGAGCATCACCGGGTGTGACCCAAAAAGCAAAAGAAGAAGAAAGCCCCCGGAGCCTGTGGGGGCTTTGGGTGTGAGCATGGGGGGCAGCCTGCCGCCCTGAGCCAGCCAGACTCGGTCTGGGAGGTGCAAGCAGGAGGGGAGGAGGCATGGGGTGGGGGCGGGGGTGCAGGCCACGTGGGGGTGCCCCTGAGCGAGGACCCCTTGCCCCAGGTGGTGCAGAGGTGGGCCCCCAAGGGTGTGAGCTCCCGATGCCCCCCTGACCTCTCCCTGCTGGGCTCACCTCCCGCCCAGGCTGACCCCTCACCTCCTTGGAGCGGTTCTCGGGGCTTCTGTTGTGACATGCCCCGGGCTCAGGCATCCAGCCTGCATCTCCGGGGGCGTCGAGTGCCCGGGGCGTGGGGGGCGGGGGACCAGTAGGGCGAGGTGCAGTCAGGCCCCGGGGCACCTGGGGGGCACAGGTCGGTGTGGCTCGGGTCACCCCAAGCCCCGGTGGGCATGGGCAGGGCTGTTGGGGGGGCACCGTGGGTGAGCGGAGGGGACAAGGTGGCCACATGTCTTGCCGTCTCGCAGGAGTGACAGCTGGGGGCCAAATCCAGAGCCGGAAGAGGCGGGGGCTCGAGAGGTGCTGAGGGCCCCCACTGTGGGCGCCAGCGGGCCCTGGTGGCGGCCAGTGCCGGAGGGGCAGCTGCCCCCGCGGCCCCCAGGCACACAGAGGGGTCGGGGTCCAAGGAACAGAGGGCCAGAAGCCTCTAGCTGGGCTTGGGCTGGAGGCATGAGTGTTGCCGGCGTGGGGGTCCTGGCAGGAAGCGGGCAGGGCCCTGCCGTAGCCGGGTTCCTGCTGGGCCCACGGGGCGGGGAGATGCCGGCACGCGTGCAGGAGCAGTGTGGACCTGTGTGTGCATGCGTGTGACCAGGTGTGCATGCGTGTGGCTACATGTACTTGTGTGTGCACCTGTGCTGTGGACGTGTGCGGGCGGCCGGGCGGGGCAGGTGAGTCAGCCGTCGGGTCGGGCGCCAGGGCACCTGCGTGTCAGGATGGAGCCGCGGCCGGCCCTGGGCCGCACAGACCCTGACAGGGGGGGGCCCGGCCGAAGGGGGCCGGTGAGCCCCGGGCTCGGGGTCTCTGGACAGATGCGTCCTGGAGGCCAGCACCTCACTCAAGGGACAGAGACGTCTGGGGGCGACGAGCACCATGGGAAGCTGCCCTGGAAAGGCGTGAGGGCCGACAGCCGTGAGGCCCCCCCAGGGAAGGCACGCGGCCCCCTGGGAGGTGTGAGACCCCCGAAAGGCGTGAGGCCCCCAGAAAGGCACACAGGCCCCTAGCTGCTGGGCCTGGAGCCCACCTTGGTCGCGGGGTGTGGAGGGCGGGGGCCGGCGGTGGGAGGGGGGCCGGGTGCTCACCCACGGCGCCCTCGGGGCTGCACTCAGCCGCCTCCTGGAACAGGCTCTGGGAGGAGCGCAGGGAGGAGGCGGGATGGGTGGAAGCAGACAGAACCGGTTTGTGGGCCTCGGACCCTTCCGCTTCACCCCACCCGCAGAGCTGACCCCCCCACAACCTCTCTGAGGTTGGGAGTTTGCGCTGCGCGAGGGTCTGTGCCGGGGGGCGCTCGCACGGGGCTGCCTGGGGGCTGGGGGCCGCCTCTCCCTCGCCCACCCTGGGCAGGGGCACCGGCTGTGGCCTCTCCTGGCGGCTGGGACCCCGGGACGGCCAGCTCTGAGTGCTGTGGGCGCGGGGGGCCGTCTGGGCCCAGAGTAGGGCAGGGGCCGGCGGGAAGTGGCTCTCACGGCTGTGGGACAGGACATGCTGAGTCACCCGCTGTCGCCTGACTCACCCCACCCGAATGCTGCTCTGGGGGGGGCGGGGGACGGCACTCTGGGCCCCCCAGGCCATGCAGGGGCCGTGGAGGGAGGTGCTGGCTTCAGCTGACATGCCATTGTGCAGGGAGAGGTGAAGGCATGCGGAGGGCAAGGGATGGGGGAGGGGTGCTGTCCCCACCGTGCTCTGCCCCGGCTTGGCAGGAGCCTCCTGCTCAGACCCCGCTCGGGCCGGAAGTGCTGCCCGTCTCCCTGCCCCCGCCTGTGCCCGACCCTCCCCAGGCACGGCTCGGCCAGGCTGTGCCCATGCTGGACGGGGGAGCCGCGGCTGCCCAGGGCTGTGGACGCACAGGTCCACACACGTGTCCATGTAGACATGCCCCTGCGTGTGCACATGCGTCCACAGACACGAGCACACACGTAGGCACACACACTGAGATGGAGGCCCAGCGACGCCCTGTGCCCAGGCCCCTCTCTGTCTCTCTGAGTCTCCCTGTATCTCTGGCTCTCTCTGTCTTTGAGTCTCCCTGTATCTCTGGCTCTCTCTGAGTTTCCCTGTATCTCTGTCTCTGTCTCTCTGAGTCTCCCTGTATCTCTGGCTCTCTCTCTGTCTCTCTGAGTCTCCCTGTATCTCTGTCTCTCTCTGTCTCTCTGAGTCTCCCTGTATCTCTGTCTCTGTCTGTCTGAGTCTCTCTGTATCTCTGTCTCTGTCTCCCTCTGTCTGTGTCTCTCAGTGTCTCTGTATGTCTCTGTGTCTCTGTCGCTGTCTCTCTCTGTCTGAGTCTCCCTGTATCTCTGTCTCTGTCTGTCTTTGTCTCTGTGTCTCTCAGTGTCTCTGTATGTCTCTGTGTCTCTGTGTCGCTGTCTCTCTCTCTCTCTCTGTCTCCCTTTTTCTCTCAGATGTGGGCTGCAGGGCTGCTCTGGCTGGGAGGATGTCCCCGCCCCTCCCCGGCCAGCGGTGGCGTCCATGTCTGGCCGAGGCTGCTGTTTCTGTGAGTGGCAGAGGACCCAGCAGTGCCCCAGCTGCCCCCAGCGCCCCCGGCAGCCCTGGAGCCCCTCTGGCATGAATGGGGACCCCCGGGACCGTGAGCCGCTGCCCGTACTCAGTGCCCACCTGTGCCCGAGCAGCCGGATGGCGGCTCTGGGGCAGGGCAGTGGCCCCGAGGGTGCCCACCGCCGCTCTGGGACAGACGGTGCTCGGACCCCGGCCCGGGCAGGTCTGCAGAGGGCCCCCCTGGGGTGCCTGCGGGGGCACTGCCGACCCTGTGTAGAGCCCCGCGGAGAGAGCCCCGTGGGAGAGTCCCGGACGGTGTCCTCGAGGCTGCCGGCTGTGCACGCAGGGCACGGCCCTTCTCTCTGGCCCGGGGCGGCCAGGGGACCTCCTGGCCTCCGCTCGTCTGTCTGCGGCCGGAGCAGGGTGCCCGCGCCCTGGCCCCCTGGTCTGGGGCAGTAGGGGTGTGTGGGCAAGGGGCACCCCAGTGGGAAATTGGGGGGTGGGAGGCCTGGTCTGGAGACCAAAATGGGCTACAAAGGGGGTCTCCCAAAGTCCGCCTCAGCCCCTGTGGCCAGCAGCCTTGGGGTACTGACCCCCCACGTCTTCCTCCTGCCCAGCCTGGCCCCCGCAGAGACGCCAGGAGGAAGTTGCCCAATCATCAGCTCCCCGATCTTGCGTTAGCCGAGCACCCGCCTGCCTTGTGACAGTCGGGTGGGCCCCAGGCTGAGCCAGCGCCCGTCCCAGCCCCCCACCCATGGCGGGAGCCAGCGTCCAGCCCAGCCCAGCCCCCGGCCAGCGCTGCCCCGGCCGGCCCCTTGCCCGCCCCTCCGTGTCCCCGGACTGCCGGTGCCTGCGTCCTCCCGGCCCTGGGCCTGGGCCTCTCCGTGCTGTGGGGGTCACCCGGAAACGGCGCGTTCATGCTGCCGGGGCCTCTCTGCCCCCTGCACTCCCACTTCTGGGCCCTGCCCGTGTGCTGGGTCAGGCCCTGCTCTGTGACAGTGGACCTGGGCTGGCTTGTTCTGCTCAGGTGCCCACATGTCCCACAGGACCCTGCACACGTGTGTGTGTGGGGGGGGGGGGCGGGGCTGGAGGAGACCAGGATTGGAGCCAGCCCATGGGAATAGCCGACTGTCCTCTAGCAAGGTGGGCCTCGGCCGGTCAGTCGGAGGCCGGCTGCCTCCTGCGGGGTGGGCCTCGGCCGGTCAGTCGCTGCAGGCGGAGACGCAGCACTTCCTGCACAGTGTGGTCCGGTTCTGTGCAGACAGCAGCCGCGGCTGAACGTGGCAGCCACGCCGGACACCAGGCCCCGGCACAGGTCTGGGCTACCACGGCCTCTCCGCGCCAGCCTCCGCACACCAGCTCCTGCTGGCAGCCTTGGCGCCCCCTGCCTCTGAGCCGGGGGGGGGGGGGGGGAGCGAGCACAGACAGCAGAGCCGCGAGGAGGGAGGGGGCTGCCTGGACGCGGAGCCGCGGCCCTGCCGTGTGCCTGCAAAGCGCCTGCCGCCGGGCGAGCGCCCCGTGACAGGCACACACCGAGAGTGTGGGCTGGTCCGATGGCGGAGGGCGGGGAAGGGGCGTCTGGGACCCCCGAAGCCCTGCCGGGTGCTCGAAGGGCCCTGCACTCGGCTCCTCCCCGCACCCCAGCTTCGCTCACTCGCCAGCCTGGCGCCCGCTGGCAGTGCCCATCTGCTCCGGCCTGGAAACCCCGCGTCCCAGGCCGAGTTGCTGGGTGTTGTCCCTGGGACTTCCGGCCTTTAAGTCTGGACGGATTTTATTCAGGCATGAGGAGGGTGGGGCTGAGACCCCCAGACAGACACGGAGGCCGAGCACGGATCCCAGCAATTTTACTCTTTTGTTTTGCTTTTGGGGTCACACCTGGCGATGCTCAGGGGTTCCTCCTGGCTCTGCACTCAGGAAACCCTTCTGTGGTGCTGGGGGTCCATATGGGATGCTGGGGATCGAACCCGGGTCAGCCACATGCAAGGCAAACGCCCTCCCCGCCATGCGATTGCTCTGGCCCATATTTCGCTCATTTGATTTTTGCTGCTAGGTGGACTGGAGCGATAGCACAGAGGGTAGGGTGTTTGCCTTGCATGTAGCTGACCTGGGTTCGATTCCTCCGTCCCTATCAGAGAGCCCGGCAAGCTACCGAGTATCCTGCCCACACGGCAGAGCCTGGCACACTCCCCGTGGCGTATTCGATATGCCAAAAACAGTAACAATAAGTCTCGAAATGGAGATGTTACTGGTGCCCACTCGAGCAAATCGATAAGCAACGTGATGACAGTGATACAGTGCCAGGTGGGAAAGGCCCTCGGCAATAAAACTTAGGTCTGGGGCTGGAGAGATAGCACAACGGGGAGGGCATTTGCCTTGCACGCGGCCGACCCGGGTTCAAATCCCAGCATCCCATATGGTCCCCTGAGCACGGCCAGCGGTAATTCCTGAGTGCAGAGCCAGGAGTAACCCCTGTGCATCGCCAGGTGTGACCCAAAAAGCAATAAATAAATAAATAAATAAAATAAAACTTAGGTCAACAGAACTTCTTGGGAGGAAGATCCTAAGACTGACCCACCGAGGAGTGGCCGGTGTTTCTTTGCCACTCATGGGTGTGAGCAAGTTAGATGTTCACACCGGAAACTTCTCCTCACAAGGCTTTTTGTCAGAAGATGAGGCAGGCCGGAGGGTCTCAAAAGGTGAGTGTTTTTCCTGAACGCTTGCTCCGAATTTGGTATTTAAAATTTTTTGTGTGATAAAAATCCTTACTAAGGGATTTTTACTAAAGCTAAAATCATTATTAAGGGGCTGGAGTGATAGCTCAGCGGGTAGGGCGTTTGCCTTGCACGCGGCCGACCCGGGTTCGATTCCCAGCATCCCATATGGTCCCCTGAGCAGTGCCAGAAGTAATTCCTGAGTACAGAGACAGGAGTAACCCCTGTGCATTGCCGGGTGTGACCAAAAAAGCAAAAAAAAAAATAAAATAAAGTAAAATATTAAGCCGTTTTAGGTGAAATTATTTTCTATTTTAAATCCTTTCTCCTGAGCGTCAGTGCCTGTGGTCATCAGTGCCTGTTGCAGAGTGATGTGGAGGTTTGGGAAGGGGGCCGGGTAGTGCCAGAGGTGGGGCTCACCGCCCAGCCTGCAGCCCCCGAACCCTCGGGCAGTGCGTTGACTTTATTATTATTATTATTATTATTTACCAATTTTTTATTCATTTTAAAGAAGGCTGAATAATATAGCAAAATTAAGTTCTTACTTTTAGTTTTTTTAAATTAGTAAACATAGTAAAATAGGGCATTTGTCTGTCATATACAGGTTTCCATTATTTTCTTCACATTTATATTTTTCCTAAAATAAATGCCTGCACGTATGCTAAAGCAGATGTCTTCGCTGACTCCAAAGGCAGCTATTTTTGGTTTTAGGCCACACCCTGCTCAGTGCTCAGGGGTCATTCCCAGTCATGCTGGGGTGATCATGAGGTGCCTGGGGTTGAACACAGAGTTCCAGGCAAAACATGCATGCCAGCCTGTTGAGCTATCTTTCAGCCCCCAAAGGCAACAATTCAAAACACAAATCTTGGAGCTGAAAGAGTACAGTGGGTAGGGGGTCCCCCATTTTATTAACTTAGTAGACACCTCTAAGATGTTTTCATTTAGCCCTGTTTTAGATGTTAGTTCTCCCTCTCGGAGAACCTGGCAAGCTAGCGAGAGTTTTCCTGCCTGCACGGGAGAGCCTGGCAAGCTCCCCATGGCGTATTCATATGCCAACTACAGTAACAAGGATGGGTCCCATTCTCCTGACCCTGAAGAGCCTCTAATGTGGCACCATTGGGAAGGACGAGTAAAGAGAGGCTGCTAAAATCTCAGGGCTGGGACGAATGGAGACGTTACTGGGCCCACTCGAGCAAATCGAGCAAATCGAGGATCAACAGGATGACAGTGATAGTGATAGTGATTTACCCTGTGGATACAGAAAACAGACCTGATATGACCTTCAGCAGACCCTGAGGAGGTCGGACCCCACCCCGTGAAGGCCCTCAAACCCTTGGACCTTTCCTTTAATCCAATTGGCTTTAGTGATTCAGCCCCGAGAAGACTCTAGAACTTCCGGATCAAGACAACCCACAAAGAGCCTATAAAAGCCGCCTTGGACACAGGAAGGCGCGCATATGCTGCCCGAGTACACGCGGTGCCTGAGCACATGTGTCGCCCGCATCTCGCCTCTTGAGATGTGGACTTGCATGCTCCGTGTCCAGTGCTGGGATGTGTCGCTCTCTCCGCCCTTGGAGAAGCCCGCGTTCCCTCGTGAGCACGATACTCTCCGTCGCTCCCACCTTTCTCCCCCTCCTTCCCTCCAAAACCCCCAAATAAAGTCTGTTTACTTCGCGGCTTGTCTGCTCCTGAAATTCTTCTCTGCGAGCGAGACAAGACCCCGAAAACCCTGGGCCAGGCCCGGGACTGGCCTCTCCTTTCCTGCACAGCAAATCCTCGCCCCGGCCTGCGTCCGTGGCTCCCCGGAAACCGGGTGGCGGGGATCAGCTCCCGTGCCTGGCAGGCCAAGCAGACTTCAGGCGTGACCTGACGGCCACCTGGTGGGGCTGGCGGGGCCCAGGCCGGGCCGAGCAGGGGCTCCTCAGACTTTACGGTCCTGGCCTTCCTGGCGGGCCCCGGGCGGCAGAGGCGGAGTGGGAGAAGGTGACCGACCTCCTCTCCCCGACTCGCGTGAGCCACTGTGGGGTCCTCCAACATCAGTGGGACGTGGGCCTCCCCTGCACACGCAGGCCACACGGCGCAGCTGAGCATGCCCTGGCCCTTGGCACCGCATTTTAGGGTTTATTGAGCATTATCTTATCAGGCCAGCTGGTGGTGCTGGGGGCCCACGCGGTGCCGGGGGGCTCCAAACTGGGTCCGGCTGCACCACAGGGCGAGAGCTTTAAGCCCTCAGTGTCTCTCAGGCCCTCATGCTACATTTTAAACATGTTTCAGGGAATCTGTTCAGAGGAGCCGGGCAGATGGTACGGGCGGCCGGGGGGCACTTGCCCTGCACGCAGCCCATGCAGGTTCGATCCCAGCACTGTGTAGGGTCCCCCAAGCCCCGCCAGGTGTGACCCCAGAGTCAGGAGTGAGGCCTGGGCCCCACCAGACGTGGCCCCTAAATAAAGACTGAGAGAGTGAATGTTGATGGAGAAAAGAAGGGCCCCCGGGGCAGGACAGCGCCGGTGAGAACACGGGCTCTCGGCCGTTATTCTGGCACTCACTGTTGCTATTATTATGGTTGCTTTGATGTTGTTGCCATGGTTCGGGCCATCTGGGTGCTGTGGAGGGCCGGGGTGCAGGCGGCAGGCAGGACCCTCTCCTCGGGGCTCTCTGGGCTTCGTGCCCACAGGCAGGCCTCCCGGGGCCAGCCAGCAGAAGCCCTGTTGCGTGAACATTTGTTCAGTCAGAGGCGCCGAGACAAGGGACGCGAGAGAAATTCTATTTCATGGAGGGTCCAGGGTTGCTCAGACCTGAGACCTCCTTTGATCACGGTCCTGCTGTTCCTGCTCCAAAGGGCTCATACCGTGAGGTCATCACAGGAGTCACAAGAATGAGCTTTCTGCACACTGGCAACAAACAAGCTCAGTACCTGGGATCTGCATCATTGTATCACTGTATCTCTGTCATCCTGTTGATCCTTGATTTGCTTGAGCGGGCGCCAGTAACATCTCCATTCATCCTAGCCCTGAGATTTCAGCAGCCTCTCCTTACTCATCCTTCCCAGTGGTGCCCCATTGGAGGCTCTTTCAGGGTCAGGGGAATGAGACCCATCATTGTTACTATATTTGGCATATCGAGTACGCCACAGAGAGCTTGCCAGGCTCTGCCGTGCGGGCGGGATGCTCTCGATACCTTGCTGCATTCTCCGAGAGGGAGAACTAGGCTATAAGAGGATCTGCATACTGAAAACAAACAGGCTAAGTACCTAGGATCTGCATACTGAGAACAAACAGGCTAAGTACCTAGGATCTGCATACTGAGAACAAACAGGCTAAGTACCTAGGATCTGCAGACTGGAAACAAACAGGCTAAGTAAGCACCTGAATCCGTAAGAAAAGGAACCTGACAACTCCAGTGTACTGAAATTGAGGCAATTATTTACTAAGGCAGCTTAAAGGGAAAGATGTTCAGCCTCATCCAAACCAGTCAGGACACGTGAGTAATCTCGCCCATTTTCATGGGTCCCGTGTTCCTGCCCGTGTGCAGTGCAGTTGACCTGGGCTCATCCTGGCGGCTCGGCCTGGCCCCAACATAAAGCCACCGGCGGGGGTCACCACCCCGGGAGGACAGGACGCCGAGACGGGTCGGGGAGCTGGGCGGAGTCCCCCTGCCCAGGCCGCCCTGGGCCCAGTGACTTGTGCAGTGAGGGGGACGCGAGGGGACAGCCCTGGTGGCAGTGGTCAGGCAGGCTGGCGCCAGGGACAGCAAGACCCAGAGCAGAGAACGTCGCGGTCACGAAACCCACCGTTAGAGAGAGCCCAGCCTCAGGCTCGTGTGCCGTGTCACTGGCTCGGCTGGGGACACTGGCCAGGAGGCAGGAGGTGTCCCGGGACTGGGCTGGGCCACAAGCCTGCTCTGTGTGTGTGTGTGTGTGTGTGTGTGTGTGTATGGGGGCACTTAGGATAGAGAAGGTACCATCAGTGCCTGTACTGCAAACCATAATGCCCAAGAGAGGAGAGAGAGAGAGGGAGTGAGAGAGGAAGAGAGAGGGAGAGAGAGGGAGGAGAGAGAAGGAGAAGGAGAGAGTAAGAGTGAGAGAGAGAGACGGGGAGAGAGAAGAGAGAGGGAGAGAGAGAGGAAGAGGGAGAGGGAGAGAGAGACGGGGAGAGAGAAGATAGAGGGAGAGAGGAAGAGAGAGGGAGAGAGGGAGAGAGAGAGATGAGGAGAGAGAAGAGAGAGGGAGAGAGAGAGAGGGAGAGAGAGGGAGAGAGAGAGGAAGAAGGAGAGGGAGAGAGAGACAGGGAGAGAGAAGAGAGGGAGAGAGAGAGGGAGAGGGAGAGAGGGAGAGAGAGGGAGAGAGGGAGAGAAAGGGAGAGAGAGGGAGAGAGGGAGAGGGAGAGAGGAGGGAGGCGTCCCCGTAGACTCGGGCTGGCGGGGCAGGGGGAGGTGGGCACTGGTGTGGAGGGTGCCCTGGAGGTGCTGGACGCGGGACTGGGCCCAGTCGGGACCGGCTCTGTGGTCTCACGTGGCTCTGAAGGGGGAGCAGCAGCGGGGACACAGGCAGCCGGCCCGGCCCGGGCTGGGAGCCGTGGGGGGCGGCCGGGGCTGGCCGTGCCCGGATTTTCTCGGTTCCACGGTGCTGTGCTTCACGCCCCAGCGGCCAGGTTCCGGGCACAGGACGCCTGGCGGGAACCGCTCCCTCCAGGAAGGCGCCGCTGGCGCAGTGCAGCACCGCCCGGCCGCCCCCTCCCGCCTGGCTGACCTTCCTGCTGCTAAGGAGGGCCCTGAGTTCTGGGGGCCGGAGTCCCACTCCCCCACTGCCGGGACAGGCAGCACCCCTCTCGCCCCCTCTGGGCTGCCCAGAGCTGCCCAGGCGTCAGGCCTCCAGGCCGGCCCGGGCCAGAGTCAGAGTTGGGGTCTGCCGTCCTGGGGCCCCCACCCAGAGTTGGGGTCTGCCGTCCTGGGGCCCCCACCCAGAGTCGGGGTCTGTCCGTCCTGGGACCCCCCACCCAGAGTCGGGGTCTGTCCGTCCCCGGGGCCCCCATTTTCAGCAAGGCCGGCAGAGGTGAGGGCTCTGGCGTCTGGCCAGCAGGGGCCTGGGAAGGGGATGCTTCACTAACCCCACATGTGCACACCCCCCCCCACAGAACACCTATGCACACGTACCATACACGCAAACACACGCACACACCACAGAACCCCCCACATGCTCACATGCCACATGTGCTCACCTGCGCCCCCCCCCTCACACACACACACATACACACACACACACATACACACATGTGTTTCTGGCTGGGTGGAAGGCAGCAGATGACAAAGGCCGAGGCCTGGGGCACCAGGCCTGCCGGCACAGCCCGAGGGCGAGCCCCAGGCAGGGCCGGGCTCCAGGCCAGGCAGGCACGTGTGTGGTCTTGAGCCATCGGCCCTGCACTTCCGTCTTCAGAACCTTCTAGAAACGAGGCCTCTTGGCAGCGAAAGCAGCAGAGGCTGCAGGGTGACGGGGTCACTGTCTGACCACAGAGAGGAAGGGTGACAGGACGCTGTCCCGGGCTCAGCGGGTGCAGGGCTGTGTGTGCCGGGGCGCCCTGTGAGAGGGGAGAAGGCACTGCCCACCTGCCCAGCCTGTCAGTGAGCACTGAGAGAGCGAGCCAGGACAGGACAGGCCCCCCAGGGACTCATCCTGACTTGGACCTGGGAGGTTCTGCCCACGAGACAGTGGGGCGGGCGCTTGCCTGGCACGCAGCCGGGCTCATCCTCGAGGGCAGGGCCGGGGGCGCCCCGAGCACTGCGTGTGGCCCAGAGACAAAACAAACAAACAAAAGCCGCCCCGAGTCTAAACAATCCCGAGTCACAAGCAGCTCAGTGCCCAGCGCCAGGCTCGGCGCCTGCGAACTCTCAGCGCAAACTCCCACGGTGCCCGTGGCCTCCCTGCGGTCAGCGGCGTGGACTAGCAGGAGATTCGGCGTCCAGTTCCAGACCTGCTGCCGAGCACTGTGTCCCTGCTCCCCCACCCCTGCCGGGCCCTGCTCACCCACCCCTGCCCGGCCCTGCTCACTCACCCCTGCCCCCACCCTGCTCACCCACCCCTGCCCCTACCCTGTTCACCCACCCCTGCCCCTACCCTGCTCACCCACCCCTGCCTGGCCCTGCTCACTCACCTCTGCCCCTACCCTGCTCACCCACCCCTGCCTGGCCCTGCTCACTCACCTCTGCCCCTACCCTGCTCACCCACTGCTGCCCGGCCCTGCTCACCCACCCCTGCCCCTACCCTGCTCACCCACCCCTGCCCCTACCCTGTTCACCCATCCCTGCCCCTACCCTGCTCACCCACCCCTGCCCCTACCCTGTTCACCCATCCCTGCCCCTACCCTGCTCACCCACCCCTGCCCGGCCCTGCTCACCCACCGCTGCCCAGCCCTGCTCACCCACCCCTGCCCCTACCCTGCTCCCCCACCCCTGCCGGGCCCTGCTCACCCACCCCTGCCCGGCCCTGCTCACTCACCCTTGCCCCTACCCTGCTCACCCACCGCTGCCCAGCCCTGCTCCCCCACCCCTGCCCCTACCCTGCTCCCCCACCCCTGCCGGGCCCTGCTCACCCACCCCTGCCCGGCCCTGCTCACTCACCCTTGCCCCTACCCTGCTCACCCACCCCTGCCCCTACCCTGCTCCCCCACCCCTGCCGGGCCCTGCTCCCCCACCCCTGCCCGGCCCTGCTCACTCACCCTTGCCCCTACCCTGCTCACCCACCCCTGCCCGGCCCTGCTCACTCACCCCTGCCCCCACCCTGCTCACCCACCGCTGCCCAGCCCTGCTCCCCCACCCCTGCCCCTACCCTGCTCCCCCACCCCTGCCGGGCCCTGCTCACCCACCCCTGCCTGGCCCTGCTCACTCACCCTTGCCCCTACCCTGCTCACCCACCCCTGCCCGGCCCTGCTCACTCACCCCTGCCCCCACCCTGCTCACCACCCCAGCCTGGCCCTGGACCCTCCTGACCCAGCCCTGCTGGTCCTGGCCTCTCTCCTCACTCCCCCCTGCTGAGGGGTCAGCCCCACAGCCCTAATCTCTCCTTGCCCACACCGTTTCCTGCCGTCATGGGCGTTTGTTTCGATATCACACCCCACACACACCGTCGTGCTTATCAGCACCACCCTCCGAGCAGCTGGGCAGCGGGGACAGTGTGACGGCCCGGGTGGCAGGGCTGGGCGAGTGCAGCCTGCGTCTGAAGGGGCAGGGGGCCAGCGTGTGCACAGAGGGCACGTGTGGTAGTATGTGTGCTTCACATGCGTGCAGGGGCATGGCATTTGCTCCCAGGCACCTGTGTGTGCGTGTGTCTGTATTGAGGGCTGGGCACGCCCGCACACACATCTCTCTCACGTGTCCGGGTGTGTGACTGTGCAGCTGCATGCATGTCCCCTAGGTTCACATGTGTGTGAGACGTGGTTTTCTATTCTGTACACACAGCACGCCGTCAGCACTCACGTGGTGGATGGCCGGGTGGCATGGACTATTTGGACACAGGACCATCTCACACTTGACCCAAGTGGCCTTTGCACAAGGCCGGTGTCTTCCCACGCGTGGCACGACCCAGCTCTGGGGCCAGGCCGCAGGCGGAAGCTTCCGGGCGCAGCCGTCTGCGGTGTTTGCACGCGGCCACCAGGAGCCCGTCTGTGGCCCAGCCTGGACGCCGAGCGGCCTGTTCTGCGGAACGACTCGCAGTGGCCGCTGGAGTGGGCAGTGGCGGTGGAGCCGGACCCCATGTGCAGACCCCGTGAGCGCCCTGTGGGCCGCCTCGGGACAGGGAGTCGGCCCCGACCCTCCCCCACGCCGCGGGGCACCTGCTGGCCTGCTCTCGGGTGGCGCCTGTCCACCGCCAGGCATCCGCATGCTCGTCCACGCGCCCGCCAAGCCCTGCTCTGTGCTTCAGCGTGGAGACCGTCTCTGGGAGCTGGGCTCCCCCGGCAGTGCTCGGGAATGGAGCGCTCCCCTCTGCGGTGCCCGCACGCCCTGCCCTGCCCCAGCGCCAGGACGCGAGGAGGGGCCCCTCGCCCCCACCGGGCCAGACTCAGGGTCCCTGACATGCCACGGCTCCCCCGTCTGTGATGTGGACTTGGACGCATGGACCGTGGAGCTGTGGCCAGTGGCCACGTGGACACACGAGCAGCGGAACCAGGAAACGAGAGAATCTGGCAGTGGTCACTTTGTGGGCAGCCCCGGGGCGGCAGTCTCCGCCCACACCAGCCATGGCGCAGCCCCTCACTCGTCCTTGGATTCATGTCCCCAAACACTGCCATGTCCAGGGGCAGGAACAGCCACTGCGAGAGGCAGGGCCACGGCCAGCACAAGGGCAGAGAAGGACAGAGGGAGGCTGGAGGGCAGGGTGGACAGGGGAAGGGTGGACAGTGGAGGGGGACGGCCGGGAGGAAGGATGGACAGGGGAAGGGTGGACAGTGCAGGGGGGCAGCCGGGAGGAGGGACGGACAGGGAAGGGTGGACAGTGGAGCGGGGACGGCCGGGAGGAAGGACAGACAGGGGAAGGGTGGACAGTGCAGGGGGATGGCCGGGAGGAGGGACAGACAGAGGAAGGGTGGACAGTGCAGGGGGGACAGCCAGGAGAAGGGACGGACAGGGAAGGGTGCATGGTGTGGAGGCAGGGCTGCTCAGTGGGTGGCGCCGGGTGCCAGATGAGGGGGCGGAGGGTCTGTGGGTGACCAGGCGTGGCGGAGGGTCACAGAGGGGTGATGGGTGATGGTGTGGGACGGGCGACTGCAGGGGCTGACGGCGGAGGAAGCGGGTGGGCCACAGGGGTGCCGGGCACGGGCAGCAGAGGTGCGGGGGTGGGGACCGACACATGACCGGGATGCACGCACACACGGGTGTGACCCACAGAGGTCGCCACGCGGCCCCCGGGCCATGGCTGTCAGGAGCAGCTCGCCGGACGCTCGAGGTGCGGTTTGCCCAGGCTGGCGAGTGGCCTAGGCATGGGGGACTGAGCCCGCCTCACCGCGGGGACCTGGGCAGAACCGACAATGCACAAGGGACGCCCGCAGGGCCCGCCCAGGCAGCCACAGGAGCACTCTCGGACCACAGGGACACACAGCTTGGCCTGTTCACACACTCACACTCACACACGCATACTCACACACACTCACACACACTCATACATGCACACGCACACACTCAGACACACACACTCGCACACTATTACACACACTCACACTCATGCACATATACTCACACACATTCACACATGCACACACAGACACACTTGGACACACTCACACACTTGTACACACAACTCAGACACATATACTCACACACATACACACACTCACACACGCACATGCTCACACATGCTCACACACTCCTACACATACACACACATAGACACTCACACACACTCAGACACATACATTCAGACATATACTTTCAGACACACTTACACACACACTCACATGCACACCCAGACAGATACACTCAGACATATACACTCACACATATACTCATACACTCACACATACACACTCACACATATACTCATACACTCACACACATGCACACTCAAACATACACTCACACACATTCACACACTCACACATGCATACTCAGACATACATACACTCATACACACACCCAGATACATGCACTCACACACATACACTCATACATACTCACACATACACACTCACACATGCACAGTCAGACACACATACTCCACACACGCACACTCAGACACACATGCACACTCACATACACACATTCAGACACATATACTCTCACACATATGCACACACATACTTTCACACAATACTCACACTCATATGCATAACTCACATACTCACACACTTACATTCATACACACATTCACATATACACACTCACACACTCACATTAAGACTTTCATACACACATTCACATCTTCTCATCACACTCACAACTCACACTTATCACACACACACTCATAACACTCATACACACACTCACAAATTTTTACATACTCACACACATACACACCCACACTCACACACATATACACATATTCACAAACTCAACACTCACACAACTTTTTAAAAAATAAATGGTTTAAATGGTTTATTTATTTGTTTTGCTTTTTGGGGTCATACCCGGCATTGTTCAGGAGTTACTCAGGAATTAAGTACTGGCAGTACTCGGGAACCATATAGGATGCCGGAGGAGATCGAACCCGGGTTGGCCGCAGGACCCCCACGCGCAGGCCGCCCACCACCAACCCCGCGCCTGGAGGGGCCTCGTGTCCCCCTGCTCCCCGCTCCCTCTGGGCTGGGACAGAGTCACACGGCCTCTCTGCTGCCCGCACAGGCACCCGGGACCCACACGGGACACATAGGACCCTCTGCTGCCCGCACAGGCACCCGGGACCCACACGGGACACACAGGACCCTCTGCTGCCCACACGGGCACACGGGACACACACGGGTTGGCCGCGTGCAAGGCAAACACCCCCCCTGCTGTACTATCACTCCAGCCCACTCACATAACTCTTTCATACACATTTACAATATCACATTCACACACTTACATGTTCATACACTTACCTCACATGTTAACACATATCCAACACACCCATACACACATTCTCATACACTCTTACACACATACACATTCAAACATGCACACCCAGACACATACACTCAGATAAATACACTCACACACATACACACTCACAAATTCTGTCAAATTGAATGAATTGTGTCATTCAAATTCACACAATTCACACACTCCAAGTCATTCACACACACTCGCACATTTATATACTCACACACATGCATACACTCACATGCACTCACACACCCATGCACACATTCTCCCAAACTTACACACTCTTCTCATCACACACTCTTAGTCACTCACAGTCAGTTTCTTACTCACACTCACCCCCTCATAGCACACTCACACACTCTCACGCTACACTTTCACCACATGCGTGGGCTCAGGGTGAGGGGGGCCTTCTGGGCAGGAGCCCCGGGGTGGGGGGACCCGTCGAGGGGAGGGGGCCGGGTGGGAGCGTTGAGGGAGGGTCAGTGCCCCTGGCCCGGGCCTGTCCGGAAGGGGGCGTCTGGGGCCTGCGGGCGGCAGAGCCCGAGGTGAGGCCAGCAGGGGGAGCTTGGAGCCCGGCTATGCGCCCGGGCCCGCGGCTCTGCCGTGCTGCAGGACCCCCACGCGTAGGCCGCCCACCACCAACCCCGCGCCCGGAGGGGCCGCGTGTCCCCCTGCTCCCCGCTCCCTCTGGGCGGGGACAGAGTCACACGGCCCCTCTGCTGCCCGCACAGGCACCCGGGACCCACACGGGACACACAGGACCCTCTGCTGCCCGCACAGGCACCCGGGACCCACACGGGACACACAGGACCCTCTGCTGCCCACACGGGCACACGGGACCCACACGGGACACACAGGACCCTCTGCTGACCACACGGGCACACGGGACCCACACGGGACACACAGGACCCTCTGCTGACCACACGGGCACACGGGACCCACACGGGACACACAGGACCCTCTGCTGCCCACACGGGCACACGGGACCCACACGGGACACACAGGACCCTCTGCTGACCACACGGGCACACGGGACCCACACGGGACACACAGGACCCTCTGCTGACCACACGGGCACACGGGACCCACACGGGACACACAGGACCCTCTGCTGCCCGCACGGGCACACGGGACCCACACGGGACACAAGACCCTCTGCTGACCATACGGGCACACGGGACCCACACGGGACACAAGACCCTCTGCTGACCATACGGGCACACGGGACCCACACGGGACACAGGACCCTCTGCTGCCCACACGGGCACACAGGACCCACACGGGACACACAGGACCCTCTGCTGCCCACACAGACACACGGGACCCTCTGCTGACCACACGGGCACACGGGACCCACATGGGACCCACAGGACCCTCTGCTGCCCACACAGGCACATGGGACCCTCTGCTGCCCGCACGGGGCACACGGGACCTACACGGGGCACAAGACCCTCTGCTGCCCACACGGGCACACAGGACCCACACGGGACCCTCTGCTGCCCGCACGGGACACACAAGACCCACACAGAACACACAGGACCCATGGGGCACACAGCCCCTCTGCTGCCTGCAATGCACAGGGCTCCCCAAGCCCCCGCCGCTGGGCTCTGAGGGGCCCCTTCTGGCCGGGAAGCCCCCGCACTTCTCAGGCCTCCAGGAGAGGCAGCCACAGCCCCCCCACTCCCCTGAATGTCCCAAACGTCCCCCCGCGCCCCAGCCCAGCCCTCCACAGCCCCCGACTGGCCCGGCCCGCAGCCCTGTGCAGAGCCCGCCTGGG